>NW_027186304.1:88253459-88431573 GCF_028583685.1 Petaurus breviceps papuanus
TGGATAGATAGATAAATATAATGAGCCCTGGTAGTTCTGATCTCTCTTCCTGTAACGGGGAAAATGAATGTTGTGGTTCCACCTTTGTCCCTATCGCATCACCATCATATAATTTGGCACAGTAAGCAGCCTTTGCTTGAAAGACTGAGAAACAAAATTGTAGAGGTGTTGCAGGTCAAAACTCAGGTACAATTACAGTGTATTACCTATCAATCATCTCAACTAATGTTTCATTCCTTCAAGTTTAAAAGTGCTGCATTCCTTTCCTTATCAGAACAAAGAAAATAATTCATTAAATCAGTCCAAACATACTGAGTAGTTTTTTTAATAAAAGAGAACGCAGTTTATTTACGTAGTACTTTTATAATTTCCCAGATTAAATTTGTTTACTTGAAGCAATACTTCACTTATGTTTTTAAATTTGTATCAGGAAAAAGAGTGTTGGATTTTGAATTAAATTGTGTTGGGTCCAATCCTATCTCTATTACTTTATACTTTCTATCTGTGTGACCTTGGGCAAATTACTTAACTGCTCTATGATTCAGTTTCCTCTTCTGCCAAATGATGGCCTTGGAGTAAAAGCCCTTTATTTTCCCTTCTAACTTTACATCTCTGTAACTATGATACTATCAAATGGAGTTGTTAAATATCTCCATAATTAATATTTCTATAAAAATATCTAGTTTATGTTAGATTTGACTTTTTTTTTTGTTTCTCGGACATCTGGTTTATCGACTATATGAAAGGTGACACCAATGGATATCTTTCATTCATGCATGTCAATCACGCAAGATTTCTTAATAGATGCAAAAATAAATTTATCATTCCTCTGTTTGTCAATATTGAGTAGGGCATAAAACAAGGAGATATATGCTTAGTGAAATGGTTTATTGCTCTTATTGATGATGAACTGATCAGGGTCCAAATAAAAAAAAAAAAGATTACCCATAGGTATGCAGATACTCCATATTATCCCGTTTATACACGATGCTGCACTAATAGCATAAAGTCTCAGAACATCAGAAAGGCTCTTTTATGAGCTTCATAACCACACAAGATAGTTTGACCTGTATCCATAAAAGAAAAAAAAACTAGAAATAAAAAAGAGAAAAGTGAATTAAAGAATACATCCTGTTCAGACTAGGGTTTGTGTTTGTATGAATAGACACTAAAGAAGGAGAATAACCTTGGTTTCAAATTAAATAGAAAATTATTATAGGCTCAAGAAGTGACTGTCCATTTCCCAAACTGAAACACATTTTGGAATTCTTTTTGCTTATTTCTGGTCTAAAATTGTGACAATTTTGTAGGTTTTTTATTAATACAATGTACAATCAATGTGAGGTTTATTTTTTAAACTAGAAACATATTAAAGCCATGGAATCATAGAATATAGAGCTAAAAGGAATATTAGGATTGTCTTTATCATGTACTCCAACTTCTTCATTTTTATGGTGTTTTTTTTTTAATCTGAGAGCCAGAGATTTTAAAAAAAGCTATAAGGAAAAGAACCAACATTTGAATCCAGATCCTCTCACAGCAAAACAAAATAATTTTGTCTTTGCCAAAAATTATACGAGTTATTTGGAAAGATGAAACAATAGGGATAATTTTATTTTATTCAATTGACTTCTGATTATTCATATCAAATGAGATGATTTAAACAACTAAGATATTGGAATAGGAATGAAAAGTATTTCCTAGTCCATTTTAACAACTGCTCTAACAAAGATCTATAAAAACACTAGAACAAATAATGATTAAGATATCAAAGGAGCAATTTTTACAGCCCCGGTCATCATCAGAAGACATATGCAGAAACTGGGAACAGAATCTATCTGCAAGGGTATTGTATGGAACCTTAGAGAATTTGAGCATTTAATTAAATCATGTGACTCTAAATTATGGCAAAAAGAAGTCCCAGGTCTAAAAGGAACAGGTCTGAAACAGTTAAGGGAGCAGGAACATTCATCAACTGTCATGTGTCACCCTTACCCCGGATCTGGGTCAGAGATGCTATATGCACTGAGGAGGAAACCTTTGCCTAAGGGTCGCTGAACTATGCCTGCATGTGGTGCAGGGAAAGTCATGGACCTGAGGCTATGGCAAGGAGAAAAAACAGAAGGAAACAACAACTTTGTGATTTTGCCCCTGGGGTGAGATCTTGAATTCAGTTTACATCCTTGACAGAGGCCTGCTGCTGAGTGACCAGTGTGTGGAACTTAAAAGAAGGAGACACCTGCAGTTTTGTTCCTCTGAATCCATGAAGGCTCCCAGACACCTGCCAGGGAGCTGAGTCCAGAAGCAGTCTACTGAATAGATAATCAACAGTTATGTTGCTTAGACAGAAACCCAGGTCAGACGTCTACAAATCTCAGACCACGTAGATAGAGACTAGACCTACTCTAGATATTATTGCTTTGAAGTAATTTATTGCTTCAAAGGGTCCCACCCTGTGCCTCCCTTGAGATCTTTGAAAAACACAGAATTCAATATGAGGAGAAAGCAGGAGTAAGACCCAAGAAGTTGCAAAAAAGGAGCAAGATATAACCAAGCAATCAACATTTCTTAAACACCTAACCTTAAGCCAGGCATTATGCTAAACACAGAGGTTACAATAAGAGACAAAGGTCAGTCCCTCCCCTGGAGAAGTTCTCTATCTAATGGGAGAGTAAACATGCAAAAAATACAAACTATCTAAAAGATAAACAGGAAGAAAGGGAAGGTAATAGAATTAAGATGATTTTGGAAAGGCTTCTGGCAAAAAGATGGGATTTTAAGCAAACTAAGCAAGTCCGTAGGCAGGACTGAGAGGTAAGCATTCCAGGCATAGAGGTTAGTCACAGAAAATGTCGGGAGCACAGAGATGGAATGTCTTGTTCATGAAACAACCAGGAGGCAAGTGTCACTGAATTAAAGAATAGCTGTAAGAAATAAGGTGAAAGAAAATTGGAAAGGTAAGAGGGGGTAGGCTATGAAGGACTTTGAATGCCAAACAGATCATTTTGTATTTGATCCTGGAGGCAATAGGGAGCCACTAGAATTTGTTGAGTGTGAGAGTGAGATGGGAACATCATGAGATCTGTACTTTAGGGGGATTGCTTTAGTGGAAGGATGGAGGCTGGAATGGGAAAAGACTGGAGGCAGGTAGACCCATGAGTATTCTATTACAATGATCCAGATCGTGAAGTGATGAGAGCATGCACTAGAGTGTTGGAAATGTTAGAGAAGAAAAGGAAGTGTGTTTGAGAAATGTTGTAAAGGAGAAATTGATAGGCTTTTGCAACAGAATGGATATTGGGAGAGGGAGGAGGGAGAGATAATGAGGAGTCCAGGAGAACTCTTAGGTTATGAGTAGGAAGGTTTGAGAGGAGGGTATTGCCTTCTATAGTAATAGGTAAGGTAGGAGGTGAGTTTAAGAGGAAAGATAGTGAGTTAGTTTTTGAACATGCTGAGTTTAAAATATCTTCTGGAATTCTGATTTGAGATGTCTAAAAGATAGGTACAGATGTGAGACTGGAAGTCAGTATTGAATTTGGAAGAGGGTAGGTAAATTTGAGAATTATCAACACTATATAAATAGTTTAGAAATTGGGAAAAGAAGATTGCCCTGCAAAATTCCTACTATTATGCAAATATGGTCTTGCTAGCTATAGCTGGGAGAGTCAAAAAAGAAAAAAGAAATTATTGCCCAGCATTCTTAAGGAACATTGATGCAAAAAATGGAGTAAAATATTAGCAAGGTGTAATGCCATGTACAGAAGCTTTCAAGAAGAACTGCTACTGTGAACAGCTTTTTTAAGGTTCTGATTACTCAGTATAGTGATCACTCTATTCCATAACAAAAGCAAAACATCCATGGAAAATCAAGGTATAGCATAATTCAAAATACAGCATTCACCATATTTCAACTTATCACAGAAAATCACAGTGTAATATTCACAACATAGTCTCAAGTAAAATAGTCACTCTTAAGTTAATTCAATCAGTCACTTATCAGTACTATCAAAGTACACAGTCAAAGTCTTCCACTCTTGGGGCAAAGTCTTGACTAACAAAATCAGTAACAATAGTCAAAGTACTCAAAGTACAATCAGTCACTTATTCAGCAAAGTCTTACTAAGTATCATACACAAAACCCTCCACCCCTTAGGTTACTAGTAAACTATAATTCCACAATTACTCAGTACCTAAGGAGAGAGCTTTTCATCTTGACTTGGGGCCTGTCCTCAGTTTCCCTGGATCCCCTTCCATGGTCCCAGATTCTACCTAGATTCAACAGACTGTCACCTGGGTTCAACGTCAGACAGCTCCCAGTTCCTTGACCAGCTCTCTAGGGATGTCCTGCTCCACACTGGTGTTCACAGGGTCTGGTCCATGTCAGCTCCTTCACCATTTCTGCTCCAAGGAATTCAAGGCTCAACCAAGCCACAAACAAACAAAGTCTCAGTATCCAGGTCATGCTTCCGTCACCTGGGCTCCTGGCTCCTAGGCTCCTGGATCCTGGGCTTTGGGGCTCCTGGCTCTGGGCTCTTGGAATCCTGTTCAGAAGAAGCTCCACCAAGACAAGTTTTCAGGACTCAGTTCTCCATTCTTCTGTAGCTGTTCTGCCACCAGATCTTGGTCTCAAGGAAATTCTGACTGTGCTTCTCTGGGGCTTTTCTTATATACACAGTATTATGTACTTCTTTCAGCCAATTTCCTGTTATGTCAGTAACAAGGGGACAGGAGTTCAAACCCTCTGTTTCCCCAATAGAGGCTTGATCAGTTACTAAGTGCTAAGTACCTGCTACTTTTGCCAACACAAAGGGATCTTCAAATTCTAAATTACATTACCATTACACAAGGAGACTAAAGCAACATATCATAAATGTTATACACTATTACTAGATTGTATTGATAATAAAACAGCTAAAATCAATTGATCAATTAAATCCAACCAAGTCATAAGATATAAAACAAAACCACATAAGTCATCAGTATTGACATTATCAATGAAACCCATCAGGAAGAGATAGAGAAATTCCATATTAAATACTAGAAGCAGGGGTGGAGAACATGCGACCTTGAGTCCCCATGTCCTTTAGGTCCTCAAGTGCCGTCCTTTGAATTCAAACTTTGCAGAACAAATCCATTTACTTTTTATTAAGTGGAATTGTTCTGTGAAATTTGGATTCAGTCAAAGGGCTGCACTCAAGGACCTAGACAACTGCATGTGGCCTCAAGGCCACAGGTTCTCCACTCCTGTACCTGCCAAGACCCAGAGCACTTATATGGATCCAATTAAAAAAACATATAGAAATAATGGAAAACAAATAATTAGAGAAATATTAATAAATATGAATACCCCTAAAACACACAGAAAATTTGGAGAAGACTTTCAACAGATTGAGTGGAATGGTTTTGAGGTGAATTTGTAGGAATACAGAGAAAACTGAAACAAGATGGGGAATTAGACATGGGTTATGGTTTGTACCAGAAGGAAAGGTCCATATCAATAAGATCAGGGATATACTTTAGCATTGACCTCACAGGATTGTTTTGAGGATCCAATATTATAATGTATGTGGTAGATTTGCAAAGCTAAAACCCTATATCAATATCCAAAATTATTTTTATTATCAACATATGAATCTCACTACTGTAATGTTTCCTTTAGAAATGTTTCTCTAGCAACATGGTGTGCGACAGCCCAGTTCATCTCCATGCTTCAGCTCATGTGGAACATTAATTCCAAGAGACTAGGAATTATTGAATAGTATATCTTCATTCCTATGTATTTCTACAAACTATCAAACATTGGTGCTTTGTAACTATTAATACCCCACTTAGATAAAACAGAAGTCACATAACCAAAAAATATTTACTTTTGTGATAATGGGTCAGTTAGCTTTTCCCAAATGGATATAGAGTGCATTCACCAGGGAAATTACTTTTAAACAAATCTATTAGCCATTAGAACTTGAAATTATGCTGATTTGGGAAAAATGAAATGAAAAATGAATATTAGAAAGTGGGGAATTCTGGCTTTTAGAAGGGATTTTAAATATAGGAAAAACAGAAAATCTTGGTATCTCTTGGTCAATTATTTTTTCCCTTTTTTTCAAAAGACAAAACCAAGAGCTCTAATCTAATGATCCATGTAGTCCCAAAAGTTTTCTCTATTTGACAGGATATTAAATAGTCTATGTCCAAAGTGACCAGTTTCAAAATATGTACCAGACTATTTATATCTTTCTAGAACATCTAAGAAAACTCTATCTAATCTATTTCTATACCATTGAATTATATTATAAGTATAATATAATTTAAAACAATATAGTTTTTCCTTAAAACAAATCTTGTAACTCATGTTGTATACACGTTGGTGTTTATTTGGGAATTTGAAGAAAGAAGGATTACTAATTTTCTAACATTTGAATGATTTTTAACACTTTTTTCATAAAGTTTCTGTATTAAATGCTCTTTTTCATGTAGTAAAGGTTCTATACCATACATCTCAAGCTATTTTATAATTTGTTCTAGGCTTTCAAAATTGAAACAATTAAAAGCACACAACTGAAATCACAATACACTGTCATTTGGAAATATTGGACCACTTCAAATTTTATAAGCTCTTAAATTTGGAGGTGATAAGGGTTTGGAGCTTGAACTGTAAAGGATACTTTAAAATTATTGAAGCACTTCACATATTTTTAAAACCACTTCAGTGGGGGAAATGATGGGGTTTTGGAAATGACTGCATAGAAGGGTGTCAAATTATCCAAGAGCTGAAGTGTTTTAGTGTGAAAGCAATGGAGATCCTTTGCTTGCCCATTGCAGAACAATTGAAATTACTGAAGTGCTTCAAGTGGTTCATGTTTTTAAAAGAGTTTTTCATCTTTCCTACCCAAAGCTCTTTAAAATTTTGAATGTCTCCAATCATTCCATAATGTTGTGTCTGTACCAGGGATCCTGATTGTTAATGTAGGGTTTTAATGCAAATATTGAACATCTCTGTAGAGGAGAAACAAATGGGAAGCATTTGGAGCTTCTTAATTTCAAGCAGTCACTAAAAGTCAACACATATAAATAAAGCATTTGGAAGCCAGGTGTTCACAAAGAAATCAAAGTGGAAAATTTATAGATAAATTCAAATAATTATGGTAACAGTACCTGTTTCAATCCTCATTATTGTTAATAAGGACCTGAAGAGAATATAATTTTCTTATGGGTGAGTTGTGAGAGAAAGGAGGCAAAGGAATTATAAATAGCAATTCATGTCCTTAGGGAAATATTTTTGTATTGCATAGGCATAGAATTATAAAACTTATATAATAAAGTTTCCGAGTTTAAATCTTAATATTTATTTTCTAATTTTGACCAAGCCTCCCCCCCCATATCATCAGGAATCTTTAATCACATATACCTGAGACATTTTCATCTTGTTTTTTTCCCCAAACCCACAGTACTAAGTAACTGAGGCTGCCCATTCCAGTTCATTCAATTTTCCCCCTTATATTAAGCCTAAATCTGACTTCATTGTAACTTCTACCTATTACTCCTATCTCTGACCTACTATGATGAGCAAAACAAGATGAATCCCCCTCTTCAACAACATAACCATTCAAATACTTAGCTGTTGTTATCATATTCCTCTGATGTTTCCTTTTTACAAGATCCACACCCCAGTTCTTTCATTGGATTCATAGTAAGACAACTTAGGTAAAGGCATCGAATCATAAGATCCTATGTGTAAAGACAGCAGTGAGTTTAGACACCATTTAGTCCAACCCCCTAAGTTTAGAGATGAGAAGCTGAGACTTGGGGAGGTTAAGTGAATGGAACAAAATCGCATGTACTTAATGATAGAATAAGGATTCAGATCCAGTTATTTACGTCTGACCTTGAGTTTCTGTCAAATGAAGATAGGTTGAAGAAAATTGGAAGATATTGGGGAATATGCAAGCAATGGAATAAGGAGTTGATATTGGAAAGTTTGTGCTCATTCACAAGGATAATGAAAGAAATATGGACCTTTGACATATGCAAAGTCATACTTAAAGCCCATTAACTTCTTTATTGATGCTAATTTTTACCAATCAATACGTTGTCCCTCTAAGTTTTGTGTCATCTGAAAACTATTCAGCATGCCATTTATGTCTTTATTCAACTCATGGTTGGCAGTATTGCACATTGTAAGGGACAAGAACAAACAATCAGGGCTCTCCACTATAGTCTTCCTTCAAGAATTACATTGAATAACCCATTAATCACTAATCTTTGGTTTCTAGCATTCAAGTGTCTGAAATGCATTTAAACATACTATCATTCATTATGTATATCTTCATCTTGTCACAATATTATGGTGAGACATAGTAGTACCATATATCTTGATAAAATCCAGATACATGATGTCTAGGGGATTCATTAAAAAAACTTTATTTGAAAATGTTTTTTTTTCTGAAAGCTAAAAATATTCCTCTTTCATAAAATGCATTTTAATTGTAAGCTCATGAAAAGAAGTTATTTGAAATTCTTTGAAATTCATATTTAGCTGAGTCGTGAAAAATACATTGGTACTGGTTCATAGTACCTAAAGAAAATAAGGCAAGTCCAGAAGAAATTTACTAATACTTTTCTAATTCTTCTTTTTTAATGTTGTTGTTGTTATTTATGCTTTGCTAATTTATTTTATTAAAACAAAGTATTAAAGGGGAATGAGGAAAAGTGTTAGTTGATGGAGACCGATTGGAAGAGAAAGGTGGGCAGCTCAGAATGGATAACATTTACTCAGACTGCTAGTGAAAGCTATTTAGGGCTGATTTGCAAGTTACAGAGAATCATAAATTTCCTGCTTGGATATGTTTAAAGTGAGGACAACTGGTAAAAAGGATTGTAAACTACAGACATTATTAAGAGCACTATTCTGAATGTACTGACTTTTCAAGGAAGTTATTTACATATTATAAAGAACGCTTTTGACATTCTTTTAAAAATAATTTGATTTGTCCCCAATGAATATCCTTTATTTTTCAAAATTTTCCTTAAGAATCTGATCCTTATTTCTCTAAATATTCCTTGCCCCTAGCTCCCAATATGCCTTAGTTGTCTAATAGCATAAGTTTAGCCTTTATTCCTCATTTTAAATTGAGCATTTTCTAAAAAAAAAATTACTCTACTTTACTACAACAAAAAAACATTTAAAATATGCAGGCAACATTATCTCCCATTATTCCAAGATGATAGCATTAATACTCTGTTAATGGAGTCAATATCCTAAGATAAAATTGTCTATTGAAGGTTGTATTACTAACTACATTGACATTTGATATCTGGCCTTCAGAAGGCAAATCCCATTTATTTTTTTGCTTTTTGGGGAACAATTGGGGTTAAGTACTTGCCCAAGGTCACATGGCTAGCTTGTGTGTGTGTGTGTGTGTGTGTGTGTGTGTGTGTTGTGTCTGAGGCGGGATCTGAAATCAGGTCCTTCTGACTCTGCGGCTGGTACTCTATTCACTGCACCATATAGCCACCCTGGCAAATCACATTTTCCAAAGCATTTTAATATGTAGTCTGTTAATGGATAGTCATTAATCTGTAAAGAGGTATGGTACTTAAAATATCATTCTTTTTTATTAAAATAGTTTAAATATCCTTTTCTTGCATTTTCCATGGACCGCCTGGCATTAGAAAGAAAGTCATACATAAATAATTTATTTAAATTTAAAAAATTATGTGTTATTACATTCATTTTAAAACAAATTAATCATATTCCCAAATCTTAAAGCTTTAGAAAAAAAAGTTAGAGACATAGATGGCAGAAAATGTGGTCACACAAACATATATAAACATAAATATGCACTTTATGTTCCAGAAACATGAAGAAGCATGCTTTCTGCTTGTGAGGTATTCTATTATTAAAAGTTATTTGATATTCAACTTCTGAAATTGAATAGGATTTTTTACCCTGAGAAATTGAGTCTTTTAAACTATATCCATATATTCTTCTTTCTTAAAAACTTTTAAATACTTTATTAGCTTAATATAATTTAAATTGATACCTTTGTATGCATAGATAATAAAAAAAACCCAACCAAATAACCAATAGACCTTTTCAAGGATTTTAATGAATGGAAAAGCACCATGACATAGCATCAGAGGATGAACCTAAGGGGTAGGAAGAACTTGTTTCTATTCCTGCTTCTAATGTATAATGACTATATTACACTGAGCATACCAATTTACCCCTCAGTGTGTAAGGGTTATGGGATTTAAAGATCTTCCATGCCCCATTGGACTTGCTGACGTAGCAGGAAGGGGCTAGCAGTGGCCGCGACGGTGGCAGCAGCAGCAGAGGCAGTGGCGGCAGCAGTGCGAAGCCCTTTGTGAGTCAGCCAGAATTTCTGCTAAGGACTCCTGCTGAGGACTGCCAGGGGCCAGAGCTGCTGGGAGCACGCTTCCTAGATGCTGGGTGGTTGCTGTGAGTGGGAAGAGGAGCATCTTTGCCTGAGGTAGCCTGTTCTGTTTTAAAGGCTTGAGAATGTGGGTGCTTTCTACTTTATCTACCTGTGCCAATTTCATAACTACTCTGATGGCTTTTACTTTCTGGCTTTGGGACTCAGTCTTTTGGTATTTTAATAAATTTTCTAGCTTATTCCCCCATATGGCAAGCCTGATGTATTTTGTGATGGATAATTATATCAGCATATCTGTAATTTCCATAGGCATTGTAAATATGGCTTTGCTGATACACAGTGTCCCAAGAAAATGTCTAAGTTACACTCATGAAATTACAGGTCTAACTACACATGTACACACACACAGAGAATGTTGAGGGTTAAAGGCTAAAACTATTGTACATGAATATAACATAATGTTGCTACTGTGCAATTAAGAAATGATTAATGAAACAAATGCAGAAAAAAACATTAAAAAAGATGAACATGATGATGGAAAGTGAAGTAAATATACCTAAAATATACTCAATAATTACAGAAATTTAAGCAGAAGGAACAAAATAATATTGTGAATGTTGCAAAATTATAAAGAGCAAGCCTGACCAGAAAGAAGAAATGTAAAAAAGACATTCCCACTCATTCCATTTGCAGAGTGGAGAAGGACTACAAGAATTGTACATTTCTGATATATTTATAATTATCTTGATTTCCAGCCTTATTTTTTCTTAAAAATACCATTTGTTACATAGGGTGACTGTACAAGATACTGAAGGAAAATATGGCAAGGTACAATAACAAAGCATCACTAAAATTAATTTTAAAATGTGAAATGGAATGATGTGCTCAATAAATAGAGTGTTGCAACAGTATGCTCAATGTAAAGATTGTATTCTAAAATATCAATTGTGTTTATTGCATATGTATATGTCTTTTACACTTATTTTAAAAATGAGTGCTGACACAGGAAAAACCAAAACAGAGAAAGAAAAATATAGACTAATTTTCCTTATGAATATTGATGCAAAATTTTAAATAAAATACTAGCAAGGAGATTACAGCAATTCATCATGAAGATAATACAATATGACCATGTGGTATTTATAGAAGGAATGCAGAACTGGTTCAATACTATCAGCACAATTGACCATATCAATAAAAAAACCCAACAGAAAGCATATGATTATCACAAGTGCAGAAAAAGCCTTTTACATAATACAACAACCAGTCCTATTAAAAACATTAGAGAGCATAGAAATGAATGGAGCTTGCCTTAAAATTATAAGTAATATTTTTATAAAATCATCAGCAAACATTATTTGTAATGGGGATAAGCTAGAAAACTTCCCAATGCAATTGGGGTAAAGCATGAATACCCATTACCACCACTGTTTTTCAATATTTTAATGATAATGTTAGCTATAGCAATAAAAGAAGAAAAAGGAATTAAAGGAATTAGAATAGGCAATAAGAAAGCAACAATATCACTGTTTGCAGATGATATGATGGTATACTTAGAGAATCCCAGAGAATCAATTTAAAAAACTTCTTGAAATTAACTTTAGCAAAGTGGCAGGATATAAAATAAGCCCACATAAAACTTCAGCATTTCTATATACAAACAACAAAGGCCAGCAGCAAGAGATAGAAAGAGAAATTCCATTTAAAATAACTGCAGACAATATAAAATACTTAAATTTACCTGCCACAACAAATCCAAGAACTTTATATTATTTTAATCAGTATGTTTTTAATATATTTTACTTGAGCTGGGAGTTTCAGAATTTGACTATGATATTCCTATAAGTTTTCCTCATAGGATCTCTTTTTTTAGTGGTGATCAATGGATTTTTCTGTTTCTACTTTCCCCCCTTGTTATAATGCTTCAGGACAATTTTCTTTAATTATTTCTTCTATTATTGTACCAAGATTCTTTTTGATCGTAACTTTCAGTCAGTCTGATTGTTTTTATATTTTTTATCTATTCTTGATCTATGCTCCAAATCTGTTACTTTTCTTCTAAGATGTTTCACTTTGTCTACTCTTTTTTCATTATTCGTATTTTGGTTAATTATTTCTTGATCTCTTATAATTTCACTGGCTTACTTTGCCAAATTCAAATTTTCAAGGTGTCATTTTCTTCCTTAAGATTTTGGATTCCCTTTTCTAATTGGTTGACTTTCATTTCATAACCTTCTTGTTTTTCTTGGATTATACTTTTTTGTTGTTGTTTTCCCTCCATCTCTGTCATTTGATTTTTAAAGTCTTTTTAAAGATATTCTATGAATTCTTTTTGGGTAAGTGACCATTTGACGTTACTATTTTGGAGTTGTTTTTTTTCACATCAATATCCTCCTCTGAAGATGAATTCCAGTCATCTCTATTCCCAAAGTAACTTTCTATTGTTGGATTCTTTCTCCTTTGCTTATGCATTTTTTGTGGTAAGAACTTAATTTTTGTAATCACTTCTGTCCCTGAGGTATGGGAAATGGTGCCTCTTGCCCCAGATCTTCAGTTCTTTCCTCTAGTTTGAGTTTGAACCAAAGTCAAACCTCCAACCTTCTGAAGGTGCCCACAGCCAGGGGCTTTCTGCTCCACACCTTCTCCACTCACCAGGGATGTGCTGGTTCCTTCTCAACTGTGCCTCTCTTTGTAGAACATCTGGGTCTGTCACTCCTAATCAGCAGAGGTTCCCTCCAACTTCCCAGGCTCAAATTCCCAACTCCCCTCCCTATCCCTGGGGTAATAATTCCTGTGAATGGGACTGAGGCAGCCTCTCAAACCAACTATCCTCAGGGCTTGCCACTTGTTGTAAGATAGAACCTAGCCTGGAGGTGTTTACTCTTCATGCATCTAACTTTATCTTAGGATTTTTCTTCAGATCTCAAATTGTCCAAGAAGACCTAGGTTGTACCCCTATCTTATTTATTTCCACCCACACTTTGTGCACCCTAAGGTGCTATTTTAACTCTTTTTTGGAGGAAAATCTTGAGAGCTTGAAATTTTCTGGCCTACTCTGCAACCATCCTACAATCCTCTCCCAAAAGTATGCATATACAATCTTGTTAAACATATTTCTACATTAATCATGTTCTGAAAAAATTAGAAAAAAAAATCAGGAGAAAAAAATTTTTAAGTGAAAATTATATACTTCAATCTGTATTCAGATTCTGGAGTTCTTTCTCCATATATGATTAGCATTTTCCATCATGAGTCTTTTGGAAATGTCTTGGATCACTGTATTTCTGAGAACATCTATCATAGTTAATCATTGCGTAATGTTAGCAACTCTTTCTTGATGGCAAAAAAAACCCAACAGAAATTAAGGGGATGTCTATAAGTTGCGGAATGACTGAACAAGTTGTGTCATGTGGTTGTGATGGAATACCATTGTGCTATAAGAAATAATTAGCTAGGGTGGCAGCCAGGTGGCACAGTGAGTAAGAGCACTAGCCCCAGTGTTGGGAGACCTGGGATTGGTTCCAGCCTCCGATACTCGGCACCCACACAAAAATAATAATAACTAGCTGTGTAACCTTGAGCAAGTTACTTAACCCCAATTGCTTAAAAAAAAAAGAAATAATGAGCTAGATGATCTCAGAAAACCTGTAAAGACATACATGAACTTATATAAAATGAAATTAGTAGAACCAGTAGAATATTGTCCATAATACCAGCTCAATAGTAAGAAAATCAATTGTAATTATTTAACCATTCTCAGAAATACAATGATTCAAGAAAACCATGAAGAACTTATGATGAAAAACACTATCCATCCCCAGAAAAAGAACTGATGGAATTAAAATACAGATTTGGACATACTTTTTCTACTTTCTTTCTTTTTCTTTTTTTTTGAAACTAAATTTTATGTTTATTTTTAGTTTACATCATTCATTTCCACAAGATTTTGAGTTACAAATTTTCTCCCCATCTTTCCCCTCCCCACTGCCCCAAAATAGCAATCCCAATGTATACCCAATCCTCTAATGTGCTCTCTCCTATGTCCTCCTCCATCCCCTTCCAACTTGTCAGTAGGGCAAGATGGATTTCTATACCCCAGTGTTTGTATATATTATTTACCAGTTGCATGTAAAAAATAACAATAATATTATTTTTAAAACATTTGATTTTAAAACTTTGAATTCCAGATTTTTTCCCTTCCTCCCTCATCAACCACCCTTACTGGGAAGAAAAGCAATTCAATATAGGTTGTACATGTGTAGCTATGCAAAGCATTTCCATAGTGGATACATTGTGAAAGACTAACTATATTTCCCTCCATCCTATCCCAACTCCCACTTATTCTATTCTCTACTTTGACCTTGTCCCTTTTCAAAAGTGTATGCTTCTAACTTCGCTCAACCCCAACCTGACCTCCCCTCCATCATGCCCCCTCTCATTTCCTTCCCTCCTACTCTCCTATAGGGCAAGATAGCCTATTTAGTGTGTATGTCTTTCCCTCCTTAAGCCAAATTCAACAAGAGTAAGGTGGACCTATTCCCTTTTGCCTTCCTGTTCTTCCCCACCATGATAACAGTTTTCCCTTGCCTCTTCTATATGAGATAATTTACTTCATTCTGTCTCTATCTCCTCTCATTATATTCCCCTCTCACCTCTCAATTTCACCTTTTAAGTATTACCCTTTCCTTTTCAATTGGTCCTGTGCCCTCTGTCTATGTATACCTGTACATATATATATATATATATATATATATATATATATATATATATATATATATATACACACACATATATATATATACACTCACATATGTATTCATACACCCATATACCCTCCTATACAGACATATATATATATATGTATGTGTGTGTATATATACATTATCTCTCTCTCTCTCTATCTACATTTATATTCCCTTCCACTATACTCATACTGAGAAAAGTTTCATAAATTACAGTTATCATTTTTCCATTTAGGAATATAAATATTTCAACTTTAATAAGTTCCTTATGATTTCTTTTTCCTGTTTACCTACTCATGCTTCTCTTGCTTCTTGTATATGAATGTCAAATTTTCTATTCAATTCTGGTTTTTTCATCAAGAATACTTGAAAGTACTCTATTTGATTGAATGACCATATTTTCCCCTGAAACATGGTACTCAGTTTGGTTGGGTAGGTGATTCTTGATTTTAATCCCAAATCATTTGACCTCCAGATTGTCATATTCCAAACCCTTTGATCCCTCAATGTAGAAGCTGCCAGATTCTGTGTTATCTGATTGTGTTTCCACAATATTCAAATTGTTTCTTCTTGGCTGCTTGTAATATTTACTCCTTGATCTGGGAACTCCAGAACCTGGATATAATCTTGCTAGGAGTTTTCTTTTTGGGATCTTTTTTAGGAAGTGATTGGTGGATTCTTTCAATCTCTATTTTGCCCTCTGGTTCTAAAACATCAGGGCAATTGTCCTTGACAATTTCTTGAAGGATGATTTCTAGGTTCTTTTTTTGATCATGGCTTTCAGGTAGATCAATAATTTTTAAATTATCTCTCCTGGATCTGTTTTCCAGGTCAGTGGTTTTTCCAATGAGATATTTCACATTGCCTCCTCTTTTTTCATTTGTTTTGATTTGTTTAATAGTATCTTGATTTCTCATAAAGTCACTAGCTTCCATTTGCTCCAAACTAATTCTGGAAGAATGATTTTCTTCAGTGAGCTTTTGAGATTCTTTTTCCATCTGGCAAATTTGACTTTTTAAGGCATTCTTCTCCTCATTGCCTTTTTGAGCCTCTTTTGCCATTTGAGTTAGTCTATTTTTAAGGTGTTATTTTATTCAGTCAGGTTGTTCACTCTCTTTTCATGATTTTCTTGCATCATTCTCATTCATCTTCCCAATTTTTCCTCCATTTCTTTTATTTGATTTTCAAAATCCTTCTTAAGCTCTTCTATGACCTGTTGACCTGTAACCAATTCGTATTTTTCTTGGAAGCTTTTGGTACAGGAGTTTTTACTTTGTTGTCTTCCTCCTGTTACATGTTTTGATAATTTTTGTCCCCAAAATAGGAGTCTAAAGTTGGATTGCTGTGCTTGCTTTGCTTCCTTTGCTTGCTCATGTTGCCACTCTATTACTTGACTTTTGAGGTTTTTGACACAGTATAACTCTGCTTCTAGAGAGGAGAGCTTTGTCCCAAATCACTGGGGTTTTTGCAGCTGCCAGAGCTATTAGTTTGATGACATTTCTGAAGCCTACACTGACTCTGTCACCTGGTTACACACCCTAGGACCTCCACCCTAGACAGCAATCCAGATCCAAGCAGGTTAAAGCAAGAGAGATTATCCTCAGAATGGTCACTTGGTCCCCCTACAATCTGCAGGCCAGGTGCCCTGAAGCATCCATGGAGTGGTGGTGGCTGTGCCTCAGACATTTCTCCCTCTGGGAACAGAGGCCATACTGCACTCCTGGACTCACTGATCCCAAAGTCCACACTGACCTCTCACTTTGTCTTTAGCATTTATGGGTTGATAGTTCTGGAAACAGCCATAGCTGCTTGTGATCTACTCACCTGAAGTTCCTCCAGTCATGGCTTGTCTTGGCTGCCATGAGGCTAAAACTGTGGGTTCACTTGGGGCTGGACTCTGCTCCTAGTGTGCTGTCTGCCTGCTGAGCTTCCTTTAGTGGGAGATTTGTTTCTTTCACTTTTTGATTTTTGTAGCCCTAAAGTTTGTGTAGAGTCCTTTTTATAGGTATTTGAGGTGGCTATGGGGGGAGAATGCAGAGTTTTCCTACTTCTATGCCACCATCTTGGCTCTGCCCACTTTTGTTTATTTTTCTTGGCTTTTTATTTTGTTCTATGTTTTCTTTTATGACAGGACCAATATGGAAATATGATTTGCATGACTAGACATCTATAATCTGTGTAAAATAGTTTGCCTTCTCAATAAGGGTGAGGGTGGAGAAGGAGGGAGAGAATTTGAAACTCAATTTTTAAAAAATGTTAAAAATTGTTTTTACTTAAATTGGGGGGAAATTAAATGCTAAAAATAATAAAGATCATCAAGTTACAATACAAAGATATGAAGGAGTTCTGCCTGATTAGACTTCCTCTAATTATCCCTGATGGTGGTAGGATTAAGAAGAGGGAAAGAATTATTTTAACATATAAGAATATAAGCAGTTTATCCTTATTCACTACCTTATGATTATTTGTGTTTATCAAAGTTTCTGTTAAATCCAGTGTTTAAATTTCAAAGTTTCTCTGTAGCGTAAGTCTTACTAGGAATACTTGGAAGTCCACTGTTTCATTTCATAACTATTTTTCCCCATGTATGGTTATACTCAGTTTAGTTGAGCAATTGATTTTACTATAAATTTACAGCCTTTGCATTCTGGAATATTGTATGCAAAGTTCTCTCCTATACTGTGGTAGCTGTTAAATCAAGTACGGTCCTTAAACTATGGTTCATCAGTACTTGAAATCTTTCTTTTTGGCTGCTTTCAGTATTTTTATTTGACATAAAACCTCTAGATTTTGGCTAAAATATTCCTGGGAGTTTTCATTTTTTATTAAAAAATAAAATTTATCTTTATTGATGTCTTTTGTTTTAACATCACATTCGTTTTCAAACATATTTCTTTCTCTTTCTATACCTAGCAAGCTATTTCTTATTACCAAATGTTTTTTTTAAGAGAGAAAAAAAAGTAGTTTGCCAAAACTAATCTGGATATTGGCAATATCTGACAATGTATGATATATTACATATCCATGGTTCCATACCTCTACTCTGTGCCATTTTAGATGAGAAATTCTGTACTATTTTCAGACCACAGATATGTGGTCTGAATTTTCAATCTAGATCTCTTTTCACTATAGGGTACTACCACTCTGCAAGAATGTCCAGTCTAAGCATTCTGCAAAGTATTACAGGTCTAATGATGAATTTCTGTGTTGAATATGAGTAGTAGGAAAACTCATGCTTTAAAATCTCTATCCAGGAGTTTTCATTTTGTGGTTTCTTTCAGAAACTGATTGATGGATTCTTTTTCTTTCCACTTTGGTCTTGACATATAAAAGAACTAGGAACATTTCTTTTATATTTCTTAAAATATGATGGCTAGGTTCTATTTTTTGATGTGACTTACAGGTAGTACTTTTTTCTCTCCTCCATATGTTTTCTAGGGATAAGGTACCTTATGGTTCTTTGTATTTTTTTTTTGCTTTGTTTTCAATATTTCTTGTTTTCTCTTGGAGTATTTGATTTTGATTTAGTGCATTCTAGTTTTTGGAGAATTTGTTACTTCTACAATAGTTTTACTTATTTGGTCAAGCTGTTAATTTCCTTTCTAATTCTTTCATAGTCCTAATTTGTTTTCTTTTTTCCATGTTCTCATTTATTAAAAAAAACATATCTTTTCAAAAACTATTATTTCATCTGTTCTAGAATTTTTTTATGGATGAGGTTTTAAAGAGAGGTATTTATCATTCAATTCTTTAAGAAGCACTCTTCCAGCACTCCATATTCCACCCAAACTCTTTTACTTCTTGTTACTCATATGTGGCATTCCATGCTCCATATAAGGGGTGTCAGACTCAGATAGAAACAGAGGTCACCAAAGTACACATAAAGATCCCTAAAGGCTGAATTATTTACTTAAATTTAAAATATAATATTATCCATATTTTATTGTGTTCTTATTCATTTCATTAAATATTTCCCAATTACATTTTAATCTTGTTCAGACCTCATGGTCACATGCAGCCCAAAGATTGGTGTATTTAATACCTCTGTTTAATATCTGTGCCTTTTCCAGGGTTGATGCCCCATGCTTGGAAGGGGTTCCATCTTCACCTCCATTTCTTAGAAGCACTAACTTCCTCCAAATGTCACCTTATGTGCTTTCTCTTATAATATGCCTTTCCTGATTCCCATAGATGTTAAGTGATCTCTGTTTCCCCCAAATTATGCCTTGCATATCTGCTTACATTTTCTCTCCCTACTGTAGAATGTAAGGTACTTGAGTGCAAGTGCTCCTTTTTGTTTCATCTTTACAATTACCAGTACTTAATCTAGTCTTTTGTATCAATTAGGTGCTTAATAAATACTTGTTGGAATGAATCGGATTAAAATGAAAAGATAAATATATCTCTTTTAAAAACTCATCTTTAAAATGCTTTTTCTTACTATTTTCTTAAAATTGGTTGTGGATTGATGGACACTAAATTAGATGCTCAACATATTGTGTTATGCTTAACAACCTGTCTTGAAACCATACCTGAGGGTACAGTGTAGAGGTTAATGCTTCTTTTCTTCAATCTGTCACTTTGCTCATCATCTGCATATGGTCCATTGACAGTTGACATCCCCTTTGCTTATTAGACCATATTGTCCATTGACAGTTAACAGCTGCCAGGCAGGCCTCTTCAACAGTGACAGGATCAGCAAAAAGACAAAAAAAGAGAGTGTGGACCAAGATCAAATTTTAGCTGTATGGATTAAATATATTGACTGAATATCTTCCTTTAATATAATAAAATAGACTATATGCATCATTTAAAACTAGATTTTTTTCTGCATTTCATCAAATGTTTCATCAAATGAAAGCACAATTATTATTAAAAACAGCTATTTCATCCTACATGAGCTTTAGGACACTGTCCCCTAAAACTGGTGGTTTAATTTTATTCCAGTACAAGGTGACAGAAGTAGTTATATATCAAATATATTTCAAAGATTCAATAAGAGTTTTCCTCTACATAGGAATTGTTACGGTATATATTAGATAAGGAATCCATTTAAGTAAAATTTTATAGGATTTTGGTAAGAATGTATTTTTGTTTATTTGATTTTGTGTTTATTATTTATTTTGCTTTTTATATCTTCACCATATACAATGTACTTCATTGTTTTTAATACAGTCTTACAAGGAGAAAGATATTACATGAGTCTCTTGCTTAACTATTTGTACCTTACCCCAAAAGAGAATATCTGTCACCTACCAAATTTCACTATATATCATATGTATATAAAATGATATGTTAACTTTTTAAATTATAAGCAACATATGTAAATGTAAAATCATTAATAATGGGATACTTATATGTATATATGCATACATAATGGGACACTTACATATATTCATACATATTCATGTGTGTATATATATCTATAAATACTTATGTGTATGCATATAGATAAATATATACAGACACACACATATATACACATACACACATATACATGCACAAACATATACACATACACATGCATATTACATACACATATGTATGCATATACATGTACATATACATACACGCAATGATTATGCAGTCATATTTTGATTGGCATATTCCTTTCAAAAATGTAACCAAAAAGCCACCCATAACTTCTCACCTTGTGCAGAATTTGTACATGTACTGCTGCCATCCTCCAAAAATGCTATGGACTTTCTTCCAATTCTCTTGATGTTGTGTGGATAACAAATGAACATGGATGTTGTCCATTGACAATTCTTCACTCATATTAAGTCACTTGATTATCTTCTTTTCTGTTCATGTGTTTTCCTTTATTTTTTCCTTTATTCTCTATCTTTATTATTCTTATTGAGTAATATGATATGACCAACTTATGTTTAGCATGCAGTTCTCCATTAGATTTTCCGTAATTAGAAATACTATTTTTCACAGACTATTGTTTTACATAGACAAAAGTACAACCATGTCAAAATAAGTGGGTTTTCTTACAGAGTGAAATTTAGGATCATTAAAGTCCCTGAATTTTTTTTTCCAAATTTAATCCAACCAACTCACCAAATCCTGTTCAATGAAAGCTTCTGTTCATAGACAAGGTACAGTGTTTCTTTGGATTACATGTATTGATTTGTTAAGTCTATGAGTTGTTCATTAAAATCCATGTTGTTTACCAGGCAGTGTGTACCCTTCATCCATTCATTTTTTCCACACGTGAATTTCATTCAATCTCTTTTATAAGCTAAATGCACTTGGTGCCTTCAAAGAACCATTATATTATATAAATGTAAGAATCCTCATCATCTTTATTCAGGCTCAACAGTCCCTCTTCTATTTCCTGCCAACACAAATAGCTCATCTCATATCTTTCTTCTATCAGCCATATTTGAATCACTTAAAAATATTGTAGTCATAGCTCCACTAGTGTTCTTGCTCTCTCTTCACCCTTTTATAGTTTGGCATCTGAGCCTCTCATTCAACTCAAATTATTTTCTCCAAAATTACCAGTGATATCCTTACTTTCAGATTTCATGGTCTTTTTTCCTCAGTCCACAACTTTTCTGACCCCCTCTACTGAATTGCTCTCATTAGACACTATACTCTCTCCTTTTTGGGTTTTTATGACACTACACTCTCTTACTCCTATTCTTATTAAGGTAATTGTTCCTGTCCCACTAACTGAAATTGTTTCTAGAGACTCTCCTCTCTTCTCTTTCTATACACTTTCACTTTCTAACTAATCTGCTTCCGTGGACTTAATTATAGTATCTATGGAGATGGTTCATAGAACTACATAACCAGCTCCAATTTTCTCCCCCAGCTTCTCTCATACAGCATTCCTTCCAATGTCCAAAAGAAAATTCATTAACTCCCCCTTCCCTAAGAAAAAAACACCCTTATTTAAATTTCCATATTTTGGTCTTTGATATCATCAATCTTTCAATTGACAAAATTCCTGACCTCAGATTTATCCTCAGTTTTTCATTCTTTCTCAAGCAGCATTTCCAATCAGTGACAAATACTTCTACTTCTACACAGTAACTTTTACATATGATCGCTTCTCTTTACTCACTCAACCATCATCCTAACTCAGGCATTTGGACACCCTTGCCTACACTGTTGAACTTGCTTCCTTAAATTGTCTTCTTGCTTGAAGTTTCTTGTTATTTCAATGCATTCTCACTATAGCTGCCAATGATTTTCATTCCATGTAAATCTGACCATTTTACACCCATACGCAACAAATTCCAGTGGTCCTCTGTTTTCTCTTTAATAAAATATAATTTTTTTTTGTATTTTAAAAACTTTTCCACCTGAATCATAACCATCTTTTCACCTCCATTATAAATGTCTCACTTCTATGTTATAATGGTTCCCAAATACTTTGAAATATTATACTTTGATGTCTGAAATGCAGGTGCTTATTACTTTCTTTTCATTATTCACCTTGAAATTTTAGATATTTTTGTTATTCCAGATAAATTTTTTGATTATTTTGTCTAATTTTATAATTATCCAATTAGCATCCCGAGTGGGTGATATATAGTATAAATCACACAGTAACATTATTTTAATTATTTTGGCATGGCCCAATTATTAACATCCTTTAATTGTCTTCCTTTATTTAGATGAAGAGGGTCTTGCAATTATAGTTATATAAGTTTTAATCACATCTCATTGGAGTGACAGATCTTTTATAATTTTAAAGTTGCATTTAATGATATTTCTTTGCTGCCATTTCCTCTTGGTTTTTGTCACTGACCCTGTTTTGGTTTGTTTTATTTTTAACTTCAGGTACTCCAGCTCCTTACCATTACATTGCATGTGTGCCTCTGTTTCAAGTGTGTTTCTCATAAACTTTGTATTGTAGGATCCTGATTTTTTATCCACTCGGCTATCCACTTCTGTTTCACATTCACTTTCATATTCACAGTTACAAACTGTGTATTTTCCCCCATTCTATTTTTCTATTGTTTGCTCTGTCTTTGTGTCTCTGTCTCTGTCTGTCTGTCTCTTTTTGTTTCCCTGACTCCTTTCCCCCTGTTTCTTCTCAAAAATGTTTTGCTTTGGTCCACTGCCTTCCCCAATCCTCCATCTCTTCTTTCAACACCATTTCTTCTCTTATCTCCCTCCCTTTCTACTTCCTTGTAGGATAAGAGAGATTTCCAATTCTAAATGAGTGTGTGTGTGTGCCAATTCCAATGAGAATGAAATTCAAGCATTGCCTATCACACCCCTTGAACCAATTTCCCCTACCCTGTAAAAGTTTTTTACTTTTTTATGTGAGATATAACGCCATTCTATTTCCTCACCCTGCATCCCAGTAAATCCCTCTTTGTCACCCCTTAAATTTTTTATATTATAGTATCATACTCAACTTAAATCCATACACTCTATCTATGTATGCTCCTTTTAACTTCCCAAATAATGAGAAAGTTCTTGGGAATTAAAAGTATCATCTTCTCATGTAAGAATATAAACAATGTAACCTCATTGAATCCCTTATGAATTATTTTTCTTATTAGCCCTTTTATGCTTCTCTTGAGTCTTGCATTTGAAAATAAAAATTTTCTATTCATTTTTAGCCTTTTAATTAGGAATGCTCCTGAAAGATATCCCAAAATGAAAACTACCAGGAATATGATAGCTAAATTCCAGAGTCCCCAGTTCAAGGAGAAACTATTGCAAGCAGTCAGAAACAATTTAAGTATCATGGAGCTACAATCAAGAAAGCACAAGGTTGTAGCAGCAAGCACCCCAAGCGTCCTCAGGGTTTGCAGCTACCACAGGTTCTTGGATCTGCTTTGTTAAAAGAAAGCAACTCAAAATGGGTTAACAAGCTTACTTTAATCAGTCAGACATATATCGTTTACCTTGTTCAGGAGAAAAGGTCGGCACCCTGAACCTCAAAGTATACAGGCATAATTATCAAGACAGAAACATCAAGTAGACAGATTTCCAAACTGTCCAACCATTACATCCATACCCAGTCAACATCTGGGTTTCCACATTCTGGGTTTTTCAAAGCCGGGGGACTCTCAACAACGGCTTCCCAGAATTCAGATCAAATCACAGAATACTTCTCAAAGTGAGTCCCAAAAACAAAGCTACACATCAGGACTTATATAGCCTTCTCCTGGCTCAGAGAATGTAACAACCTTATTGACTCACTGGCCAATCAAGAAGTATCTACTGAAAAACAAGCCTCCCCCACCCCAGGCTTCAGGTGCACATTAGCCTAGGGGCAGGGAAGATCTTTAAAATTTACATTCTTATTACAAAGGTTTAGCAGTTTCTACATCAAAGAATTGGAGGGCTTGGAATATGATATTCCAGAGGGTAAAGGACCTAGGATTACAGCCAAGAGTCACCTACCCAGAAAAACTGAGTATGATCTATGTGGGGGAAAACTGACATTCAATGAGACAGAGAACTTTCAAGCATTCTTTTTTTTTTAAAGCAATTGGGGTTAAGTAACTTGCTCAAGGTTACACGGCCAGGTGTTTCTGGGTTGGTGCTAAGTGTCTGAGCCTGGATTAGATCCCAGGTCATCCTGACTCTGGGGCTGGTGCTCTTGCTCACTGAGCCACTGGGCCACCCCACTTTCAAGTATTCTTGATGAAAAGACCAGAACTGAATAGAAAATTTGACTTTTAAATACAAGAATTTAGAAGCATAAAAGAGTAAAATGAAAAAGGAAATAAGAGATTCAATAAGGTTAAACTATTTATGTTCCTACATGGGAAGATGATATCTATAATTCATGATACATTTCTCATTATTAGAGTAGTTAGAAGGAGTATATATAGACAGAGGGCACAGGTATGTGTGTTGAATATGAGGGGATGATGTCGAAAAATAAAATTAAGGGTAATAGAGAAATGTACAAAGAGAAAGAGAGAGGTATAATGAGGTAAATCATCATACATAAAAGAGGCAAGAAATAGCTTTTACAGTAGAGGGGAAGAAGGGGCAGGTGAGCAGGAATGAGTGAACCTTAGTCTCATCAGCATTAACTCAGAGAGGGAATAACATACACACTCAATTGAGTATAGAAATCTATATTGCCCTACAGGAAAGTATGAGAGGAAGGTGATAAGAGAAGGGGGTAGTGGTAGATGGGAGGTCAGATTGGGAGGTAGGGTAGTCAGAAACAAAACACTTTTGAGTATGGACAGAGTGAAAGGAGAAAAGAGAATAAATAGGGGAGTGGGAATAGGATGGAGGGAAATAGAATTAGCAAGAGTAACTGTGAAAGAAATTTTGAAACAAGTTTGTCTGATAAAGACCTCATTTCTCAAACATATAGAGAACTGAGTCAAATTAAAAAAAAAATAAGAGCCATTCCCTAATTGATAAGTTATCAAAAGATACAATCAGTTTACATGTGAAGCAATCAAAGCTATCTACAATCATATAAAAGATTCTAACTAGTGATTGGAGAAATGTAAATTTAAAACAGTTCTGATTTACTACCTTATACTTATTAGATTGGTTAATAGAACAGCAAAGGTAAATGACAAATGTTGGAGGGAATGTCACAAAAATGAGACATTAATGCATTTTTGGTGAAGTTGTGAACTGATTCAACCATTCTGTAGAACAATTTGCAACTATGCCCAAAGGTCTATAAAACCAAGCTAGTACCTTATTTAAAAATTTTGCATCAATATTTTTGCATAATGTTCATCTATTTTTTCTCTGCCTTGTCCTCCCCTGGTTTGGGTATCACAGTCATATTCATCACAAAGATGTATTTTAATGATGATTTCTTTTTCAATGATTTTAAACTTTTCTGTAGCATCATTACTGCTTGCCCTTTCAATGTAACTCAGAATTCAATTGAACATCTATCTGAATCAGGTATTTTTTCTGCTTTGGTAATTCATTTAAAGTTTACTCAACTTATCTTCCTGAGATTAGATTAATCAATATCTTTTTATATAGTTTTTTTAGATTAAGATGAGTATTTTATGATTTTTTTTTTGGTAGGGTCTCAATAACTTCCTTCAACTTCTCAGTTTTTCAGGCATTTGTTCCCATATCTTCTTTGTGAATTCACCTTGTACATTTTTTATTGTAACAATTTCAAGTCCATCTTTATTTTCGTATACAGATTGGCTAAAAATCAGTCATTCTTATTTTCAACAAGCCCATTTTTAGATTTTTACATTTGTACAGAAATGTTTTTATTTTATGTTTCTTCTCTGATTTGCAATGCCTTCTCTTCTCTTTGTAGACATAAGTGAACTGACTCATTGCTTTACCTACTCATTTTTTTTTGCTATTTCTTTTTCTTAGACAATGAGTTCTCAATTTATATCTCAACTTGCATTTTGTATGTTGACCATTTTCTGGAATCTGACTCTTTTAGTACAATGCAATGGCAAGTAGGACCTTTATTTGCAGAAAGTTACTTCTTATGGTACCTAATTTCCTCCAAACAAAGGTTATTATGAGGTCTACATTACTTCACCCTTATCTCATTGGATTGTATTTCAATGGCTATCTGTCATTCTCCTCTCTAGGTCAAGAATGGCCTTCTGTACTTTCTATTTTAGTTCGCCACTTAAAAACATCCCTTCCCTCTTTTCACCCAAAGTGAAAGAGCATATAGATTTATTTTATGCCTCTTGCCTCATAAATCTTCCTGAGAGCAAAATATCTTTCTGCCACACTACACCACTACCAAAAAAATCACTTATAGGGAAATGAGTGTTTCAAGATGATATAAGGGAATTGTTTATTCCAAGGTTAGTATAAAGTCAATTAAAAGGAAAAGAGAAGAGACATAACCAATTCAGAGAGTAGTTTGTGGTGCAGTTTGACCTCCCTACCTCAAATTTCTCCCCTATTCAATATTCCATCTACTTAGTTACCAAAGTGATTTTCCTAAGACCCATGTTTGACCATTATCTCCCCAATCCACAAATTACACTGACTCCCTATTGACTCTAGGCTATTTTTTTTCTTTCATGTTTATCAATTTTTTTTCGAAAAATATATTTTGTGTAAGTTTTACTACATGCATATGGATCAATAAAGATTTGTAAATAAGTTACAAATTAGTAAGTACAATAATGTGGTATATACTCATATATAAGTATATAATACACATATAATTTATCTATAAATATATGTATGTGTGTATATATACATGTATGTGTGTGACACACACATGCTTACTCTTATACACATGCATATATCTTGAAACATATTTGGATACCCTTGCTCAAGACCAGTGGGTTATTAATTATTATCTGTAGCCTCATTGCAAGCCATTCCAAGACTCCAGAGATCATGGATCAGAATTTGGAAATATCAGTCATATACAATCCTCTATAAGAGTCAATCATGTGCTTCTCTTCTATAAAAACACTGCCCATCAAACAAACTGGCCCAGAAGAGGAAGGCCCACGATGATGCTGTGAAAGCCTAGAGGAAGAAAAAGAAAAAGCAGGGGGCTCAGGCCTGAGCCTGGCCTGCCTGGGCCCCTGCTGTGGAACCAGGCTACTCCTGGGCGGGGCCCTGCTGGAGACGTTGGCAGAAGGAGCTTCCACCTTCTCTTCCAGACTCCCCATCTGGCCAGTGCTCAGGTCTCAGACTTTCTGGCTAAGGGGTTTCCTGGGGGGCTTCTTCCTGTGCTGGGCCCTGCTGGCCTGGGGGCTCTCAGCTTCTACTGGTGCCCCCTCCGTGCTCCCAGACAATGGCTTCAGTGGTAAGGATCCTGTGCCATGGGCACCGCTGATGCCTTGTCCTCGAGGTGGGGAGATGGTAGGTGGATCAGAAGCCCTGAGGTGGCCAAGGCGTCCAGGGCTGCTCCCTGGGCACAGCCTGAATCTCCAGGCCCCTGCCCGCTTCGGTCTGTACAGATAGGACTTGGTGATGCTTACTTTATATCCGAGGAAAAGGTTTCCAAATAAATCTGTGGACTGATGCAAAAACAAACAAACAAAAAAAAAACACTGCCCATTTCAGTCCTTGTAGCTGAATATTTCTTCTTCAATAAACTCTAGAGGTTCCCTAGGTTTCTTTATTATGTATTCATGTTAGTTTTATCATATGTGTATTTATAAATATCTTTGTAAATATAGTTGATTTATATTTATGTATCAATATTAATTGTTATATTTATAGTTATATAATAATTGATAATATATTAAACATATCCAAAACTATTTGCATATATACATGTGCATGTACATACACACATATGCTCAATTTTTTTAATCAGTTGGAAGCACAATCAAAGAAGTGTGGAGATTAGTAATCAAGTTACTCCCCTTTGCAAATGGCAGTTTGCTGATTGAATCAAATTTATGGAACACATATGAAAAACTCTTGGATTATATGATCTATAAGTACTGTATTTGAATTCTATGATCTTTGATCTTTGACGACTCTTGAAACTGTAGGTTACCCTAACAACCCTGCCTACAAGACTTAATTTGAAGCTTTATTGCCATGTAGAAACTACTTTATATTTTCCAAGGTGAGAATAACAGAGTATAGTCTCTGACAGTCATACTCAGTGTAATGTAATGCCAAGAAAAGGCAACTTCCCAAGGTTCAAAATACCAGCATAGGTGCTCTCCATTTTATTCAGTGACAAACCAAGAACAGAGAAGGTCAAAACATGACATCATTCAAAATACAGCATTTACTAAGGGTGATCAAATAATCTCCAAGTACTACCCCACCCCAGGACCTTCCAATCATTCAATCAATTACAAAGTCCCTGTTCTAAATACCATTCCACCCCTAGGCTGTACCTTCATTTAGTCCACCACAAAGTCCCTCTTCTCAAATGGAGATTAGTTTCCAAACATAAGTAAAGTACATCCATTTGCTCAACCATAGAACACAAAAAGGTCACAATTGAATCTACCCCAGAGTTACATCAAGTTTAAGCACAGCACTTAATACCCAAATGGAGGTCTTTTCTTCATCTTGACAAGAGGCAAGTTCTCAGCAATCTTAGTTCCTGGGGAGACAAGGCTTAGCAAGGCCACAAGATACATTGCCAGTCCCTTCATTAATTCATCCTCTGTCTGTAGAACAGTCCTAGAACCCCTGAAAACATTAGCAAAACCCTCTCCCAGGATTTCTGTAAACATACAACAAGAAAATCCTTCTTCAGGGCTTCTGAACCAACAGAAAGGTGCCCAGACCCCTGCAACAACAGCACTGTCCTTCACCAGTGGACAGTATTCACTCTCTGTCTGCAGCACAGTCTCAGGAGCTCTTAGCCAACAGCCAGGTTCCAGGACTTCTTCAACAAAAGGACTGTCTTTCACCAGTGGACAAATCTGGCAAAACAACATCAAAACAGACAGACAAAGTACCAGCAAAACAGCCATGTTTCCTCAGTCCTTGGAAGCTCCGGGGGCAGGTCTCAAAAGTCCAGGGCAATTCAATCCTCTCAGTCTCTCTCTCTGCCTCCACAAGGTGCTGCTTCCAAAAAGTTCTTCTGCCTCTCTCTTGTCTCTCCAAATCTACGTCACCAGCTCCTCCCAGTTCAGGACTCTCTTTTCACATCAACAAGTCCATCCCACAGGTGGGATTAACAAGCTCTGAGTTTTAACACAATCAATTTGAAAACCAATCCTATACAGGGGAATCTTTATGTTCCATTACTATCACACTCAGCTGAAAAGATTTTGAGTCTCCACCTGGTAACCAACTGTGTTTCTATCAGTACCAGACTGGCTTATTTTATAGAGTTTCATCAAGGGAAGATCTATCATGAAGGACTGGACTTTTTGGGGGGTGGGCACAGTAACTCATAAAAACTATCTAGTAAGGTATTGAAGGGATGCAATAGCTGTATTTGAAAGGAGCATCTAAGCCAATGAAATAATGGCATTTGGGAACAACTGGAAATTACATTAGGTTTTTTGGCAGTCAGACCTGTCAATTCATATTGAGCTCAAAGTAAGCTGAAATCTTGAAGGTCTTATTGATGTATGAGCTACTTTTTTTTTTTATAAAAGAGTGCATAATATTTATGTAAAGAGAGTTTTCAACATTCAACATTCATTTTAAATAAGATTTTAAGTCTCAATTTTTTCTTCCTCCCATCCCCCCTCCCCAAGATGACAAGCAATCTGATATAGGTTAAACATGTGCAGTCATATTAACATATTTCCACCATAGTCATGTTGTGAAATAAGAAATAAAACAAAATGGAAAAACCACCAAAAAAAAGAAAATTGTATGCCTCAATTTGCATTCAGATGCCATAGTTCTTTCTCTGCATGTGGATAACATTTAAAATCATGAGTCTTTTGGAATTGTCTCAGATAATTGTATTGCTGAGAAGAGTTAAGTCAATCATAGTTGATCACTGCACAATGTTGTTGTTACTATGTACACTATTCTCCTGGTTATGCTCACTGCACTCAGAATCAGTTCATGTAAGTATTTCCAAGTTTTTTTCTGAAATCAGTCTGCTCATCATTTCTTGTAGGACAGTAGCATTTCATTGACTTCATATGCCACAATTTAAGTAATTCTTCAATTAATTGACATTTCCTCAATTTCCAATTCTTTGCCACCACTACAAATATTTTTTGTACATGCTGGTCCTTTTCATTTTTTATGCTCTCTTTGGGACACAATCCTAGCAGTGGCATGGGCTGGGAACAAAGGGTATGCACAATTTGGTTACCCCTTGGTAATAATTCCAAATTTGCTCTCTAGCATGGTTGGATCAGTTCAAACCTCTGACTACAATACATTAGTGTCTCGGTTTTCCCACATGCTCTCTAACATTTATAATTTTACTTTTTTTTGTCACATTGGCCAATCTGATAGGTGAGGTAGTATTTCAGACTGGTTTTAATGTTCATTTCTCTAATCAAAAGTGATTTAGAGCATTTATTCACATGCCTATAGATGTCATTGATTTCTTTATCTGAAAACTACCTGTCCATATCCTTTCAGCATTAATCAGTACAAGAATGGCTTGTATTTTCATAGATTTGACTAAAAATTTTTGACAGTATATATTTGAGAAATGAGGCCTTTTTCAGAGACACTTGCTGTAAAGATTTTTTTCCATATTTCTGCTTTTATTCTAATCTTGATTCCATTGGTTTTGTTTATACAAAAGCTTTTTCATTTAATATGATCAAAATTATTTATTATGCATTTTGGAATGTTCCCTATATTTTGATTTTGTTTTATTGATTCATAATGTCTCATAGACACATTAGCTTCTACTTGCTCAATTCTAAATTTGATGTATTGTTTTCCTCAATTAGATTTTGTACTTTCTTTACAATTTGACCGATTTTACTCTTTAAGCACTTTTCCAGGCTGTTGATTCCTTTTTTCCATAATTTTCTTGCACCATTCTCATTTACTTTCCCTTTTTTCCTTCCATGTCTTTTATGATTTTCACCTCATTTTAAGTTCTTCCATGAGATATTTTGGGGCTTAAGATGACTCCCCATTCTTCTTGGAGGTTTTGCTTAGAGGTGTTTTGACATTGTTGTCTTCTTCTGAGTCTGTTTATTGGTCCTCCTTGTCACCATAACTTTCTATGGTCAGATCCTTTTTTTGTTGTTGTTATTACAATTCATCTCATTTTTTGGAGAGGGGGGTTTCCTTTCTTTTAAATTTGAGCTCTGCTCCCAGGGTGAAAGGGGCACTATATCTGGCATCTTGTTCTAGTGTCTATAGTCCCTGGCTATTTACCTGGTGTTGCACTGATGTTGCCCTAAGGCCCACGGGGGACCATTCTATCTGGTGCTGTGGTGATGGAGTGGGGTGGAAGGCTGCTGGTGTAACTGGAGACTGTAGGGGTCTGACAGTTTACCTGGTGCTAAGCTGTGGTCCTAGAGGTATTGTCTGATGTGGGGTGTTTCTGCATTTCCCAGTGGCTACACTGAAACAAGTGAAGGTCTGGCTGCCGGAGGCTGCCTGTTTGCCTATGGATATGATGATGTGTGGCAGATTGGTGCTGGATTATGGCTGCCTATTGGTTTAGGCATCCATAGGGTATGTGTTTATATGTTTGCCCAGAGCTATACTCAAGTATGTGGTGGTCCTCAGAATTCAATTCTGCCAGTTACCCTGGCTATGCTAATGCACGTGGTGGATTCTGGTGTTGGTGTTTGCCTGCTCTACCACACTGGAGCTTAGGATCTCCCACTGGCTTTCTGCGGTAGAACTTGATGCTGGTGTTCTTGAATGCTTTTGATCTTGGGCCGTGCTCCTCTTTCATGCAAGTAAGATGAATCTTTCTTCCTTTTCCTTCGTTTCTTGGGCTAAAAGATTGTTTCACCCCATCTTTTTGCTGACTCTGCTGTTCCAAGATTCATTTGGGGCTCTACTTTATAGTTGTTTTGGACATGAGTATGGAAGAGTTGCAGCAGTTTACTGTTTACCATGTTGGCCATGGCAACCAAATTTTTATGTAATTTTCCATAAGCCCTTATGACTGACAGTATAAAAGACCCTGGTCACATTTACAAACATTGTGTGTAGACCTCTGTTCTGCTCCTGGCATTTCTTCTGGAGCTGTCAGGTAGCAAACATTATATCAGTAATTTATTGGGAGTTTCTGAAGCCATACTGGCTCTCAGGTGGATGATCACATCTTCTAGGTAAAGGATCAGTCTAATAAGGAGGACTCTGGCAAGAATATTTCCATAAACGATTAAGAGAGATCCCCCTAATTGTCACAGGATATTCTATTTCCTTTATCTTTATAAAGATGTACAGTGGAGGCATCCTTAAACTCTTGGAAGATAACTTCTTGACATTCAACCTGGAAAATTTCAGTCAGCTTTTTTATGAGCAATGGACCCCTTTACCTTGTAAATCTTGGCTGGAATAGAATCAACACCAGGTGCTTTGCCACACAAAAGGAGCCTAAAGGCATTCAAAATCTCTTCTTCATTTGGAACATCAGTTTAGGAAGGATTAACTTCAAATTGAGGCAAATGGAAATGGCTTCAGTATTCAATGATGATGGCCTATTGAGAACACTATGGAAGTGTTGAGCCTATCTCTCTAGGATTATGTCCTTATCACTAATCAGTGTGGCTCCATCAGCACTGAGTAGTTGGGATGCACCAGAGAATCATAAAAGTACTTTGATTTGTTACTATCAGCATAAAACTGAATTTCATCTGCCTTGTTACTGAGCCAAGAATCCTGCCTCTCTCTGTGCTTTGCTTGTACTTTACTTTTGATGGAACTGAATGCTGCCTTCTTAGAGGTGGATGAACTATCCCACTGGTAAACCCTGTGGAGTTCTCATTTTTTCATTTAGCAGCTTCTGAATTTCCCCATCAGTTTTATCAAACCAGCCTTAATGTTTGTGAGTGCTTTGACCCAGATAAACAAATGCACTGTTGTACTCAAAATAGCTGAAAGCTGTCTGTTCCTTTTCCAGTACACTGTTGCCAACTATGTGTTGACTCAACTTTTCCCTCTAAGTTATTAACAAATTGTTCTCACTCAGAGCAGTACCCTAATCTGTTGACATGAATATTTCTGATAGTCAATTTTCCTTGAGGCCACCACTGTTGTTAAATGCAAATATATAGCTTGGAGAGGTTCAATCCCGTACTCTGCACCACACATTGCCTTCTTCACTCTCACATCCTGTTTGTCTCTTCTTACCATCACAAAGTCTATTAAATGTCAGTGTTGGATGGAATTGTATACTTACCCTAATACTTTATAATTTAATTATTTGTATTTTGCATAACTCTTCATATATAATATCTCACATCTTCAAAATAATCCTGTGAAGTAGATTTTCTGGTTATTGTACTTCTCTTTTTACAGAAGAAAACTAGGCTTCAGTAATTTAAGTGGTTGTTACATAGATAGGAAGTATATGAGGTAATATTTTGAAACACGTCTTCCTAACTAGAGATCTAACACACTGCTCACTGTACCATGATGCCCATCCAATGTAACTGAATGCTAAAATGATGACTTTAACATTGAACCAGGGCCTGCATATTTTACATGTTAATAAATACCCAAAAACCATCAATGAAAACTGACAGTTATTTGCAATCTGGTCATGCATGAAGGTTGACCTAGTGTAATGGCAAGCACAGAAGTAGTTTACACATTGTTTCAGCTATTGAATTAACACCTTATTTCAGTTCAAGTTTCTTTTGAGCATTGTATCAAGTTTGTTAAGAAACAGAACATGTGAACCACACAACTTGTGAACCCTAGAACTCATAGACTCCTGCAACAGGAAGGGGAGGAGCTAATGACCATATACAAGGAGAGGACTTGGCTAGAGACAACAGAACTGAGAAGAGGATTTTTAAAAATTGATTTGTTTATCTACTTTTAGTTTACAACATTTAGTTCTACAGTTCCTTGAGTTTCAAGTTTTCTCCCCCTCTCCTCCCTGCACCCACCCCTTCATGGCAACATGCACGCAAAGATAGAATCTAGAAATATCTTTACATTAATCATTAGTCAGGTTGTAAAGGATTGTAACTGATGAAACAATCAGTGGGGAAAAAGGAAACAAAACAAGGAAAAGAAAAACAGCAAGTAGTTTGTTTCAATCTGCATTCAAACTCTCCACCTCTTTCTCTGAATATAGATAACTCTTTCAATCATGAGTGTTTTGAAGTTGTCTTATACCCTTGCATTGGTGACAGGAGCCCAGTCTATTGAAGTTAGTTGTCACACATATGTTGTGTCTGTGATTGTGTACAGATTTCTCCTGGTTCTGCTCTTCTAGCTCAGCATCAGTTTATATGTCTCTCAAGGTAACTATTTGGGTTTTTTTGTCTTTGTTAATTTGTTCATTTAGTTTGAGTTTACAAGATTCAGTTCCCCAGTTCTTTGAGTTTCAAATATTCTCACTCCCCCTCTCCCCGCCGCCCCTGCCCCGCCATGGCAGCATACAGTCAGGTCTGCAGATACTTTCACATTAGACATTGCTCAGGTTATAAAGAAAGATTGTATCTGATGGAATGAACAATGGGAAAGAGGAAACCAAAACAAACAAGAAAAAGAAAGAGAGCAGGAAATTTGCTTCAATCTGCATTCAAACTCTGTTCATTCTGGTTCTTTCTCTAAATGTAGACATCTCTCTCCATCATGAGTATTTTGGAGTTAACTTATAGCCCTGCATTTCTGAGAAGAGTCTCATCTATCAAAGTTGGTCATCACAATACATTGTATCTGTAACTGTGTACAGATTTTCCCTGGTTCTGCTTTTCTCAGTCAGCATCAGTTTGTTTAAGCCTCTCCAGGTAGACATGAAGTCCATCTGCTCTTCATTTCAATAGCATTACATTACATTCATATACCATAACTTGTTTAGTCATTCCCCAATTGATGTGCATCCCCTTAATTTACAATTCTTTGCTACCACAAAAAGACCTGCTATAAATCTTCTTGTACATATGGGTCTTCCTTCTGCTTCTGTGATCTCTTTGGGATTCAACTCTAGAAGTGGTATTTCTGGGTCAAAGTATATGAAATTACTTATAGCCCTTTGGGCATAGTTCCAGATTGTTCTCCAGAATAGTTTCATCAGTTCACAACTCCTCCAGCAATGTATTAGTGTTCCCATTTTTTTCCACATCCTCTCCAGCATTTGTCATTTTCATGTTTTCTCATCTTAGCCAATCTAACAGGTGAGATATGGTACCTCAGAGTTGTTTTGATTTGCATTTCTCGTGATTTACAGCATTTTTTCATATGCTTTTAGATATCTTTAATTTCTTCCTCTGAGAACTGTCTGTTCATATCCTCTGACCATTTGTCAGTTGGGGAATGACTTATATTCTAATAGATTTGACTCATTTTTTTTTAAATTCAATTTTTAATTTATTAATTTGTTTGTTTCCTTTTAGTTTACAAGATTCAATTCCACAATTCCTTGAATTTCACATTTTGTCCCCCTCCTTCCCCTGCCCCCCATGGCGTCTTATAATCAAGTATAGGATCTGTAAATACTTTCACATTATACAATGGTCAGGTTATAAGGATGGATTATACCAGCTGGAATGAAAAATGATAAAGAGGACATAAAATCAAATAAGAGAACGAAAAAGATCAGGTATTTTGCTTCCATCTGGATATAAATTTAGTTCTTTCTAGTTCTTTTTCTGTATGCATGTTTTTCTCTCCATCATGCGTCTTTTGGGATTGACTTATATCCCTGCATTGTTGAGAAGATTCCAGTCTATCAAAGTTGGTCATCACACATATGTTGTGTCTGTAACTGTGTACAAATTCCTCCTGGTTCTACTCTTCTCACTCAGCATCAGTTCTTTTAAGCCTCTCCAGGTAAATATGAAGACCGCCTGCTCCCCGTTTCTTATAGCGCAATAATATTCCATAACATGCATATACCACAACTTGTTCAGCCATTCCCCAATTGATGGACACCCCCTTAATTTCCAATTCTTTGCCACAACAAAAAGAGCTGCTATAAACATATTTATACATATGTTTATAGCATCACCTAGCTTCACCTAGAGGTGAAGGTAAAGGAATTAGAGGAAGAAATAGATAGCAAAACTATACTAGTGGGAGACCTCCCCCTCTCTGAACTTGATAAATCCAACCTCAAAATAAACAAGAAAGAAGTTAAGGAGGTGAACAGGATTTTAGAGAGGATAGGTATTATAGATCTCTGGAGAAAGCTGAATGGGGATAAAAAGGAATATACTTTCTTCTCAGCAGTTCATGGCACATATTCAAAAATTGACCATGTTCTAGGGCATAAAAACCTCACAATTCTATGCAGTAAGGCAGAAATATTAAACGCATCATTCTCAGATCATGATGCAATAAAAATTATATGCAATAAAGGGCCAGGGAAAGACAGACTAAAAACTAACTGGAAATTAAACAATTTGATCCTAAAGAATGAGTGGGTCAAACAAGAAATTATAGAAACAATCAGTAATTTCATTCAAGAGAATGATAATAATGAGACAACATACCAAAATCTGTGGGATGCATTAAAGGCAGTTCTTAGGGGAAGTTTTATATCCCTGAGTGCATAGGTGATTAAATTAGAGAAAAGGGAGCTCAACGAATTGGGCATGCAATTAAAAAACCTAGAAAAAGAACAAATTCAAATTCCCCAATTAAATACTAAACTAGAAATATTGAAGACTAAAGGAGAGATTAATAAAATTGAAATTAAGAAAACTATTGAACTAATAAATAAAACCAAGAGCTGGTTTTTATGAAAAAACCAACAAAATTGATAGACCCTTAGTCAATATGATTTGACTCAATTTTTTGTATGTTTTAGAAATGAGGCCTTTATCAGAGACATTGGTTGTAAAAATTCTTTCTCAATTTCCCACTTCTCTCTTAATCTTGGTTATATTGACTTTGTACAGAAGTTTTTCAGTTTCTTATAATCAAAGTTATCCATTTTGCATTTTATAATGCTCTCTATTTCCTATTTGGTCATGAAGTCTTCCCCTCTCCATAAATCTGACAGGTAAACTATTCCTTGCTTTCCCAGATTACTTACAGTATCATCCTTTATACCTAGATCACACACCCATTTAGACTTAATTTCGGTATATGGTGATAGATAGTGGTCTATGCCCAGTTTTTGCCATACTATATTCTAGTTTTCCCAGCAGTTTTGTCAAATAGTGAATTCTTATCCCCAAAACTGGGGTCTTTGTGATTATCCAACAGTAGATTATTATAGTAGTCATTGACTATGGAGTGTTGTGTACCCAATCTATTCCATTGATCAACTACTCTATTCCTCAGCCAGTACCAAGTAGTTTTGATGATTGCTGCTTTATAATACAAATTAAAATCTGGTATAGCTAACCACCTTCCTTAGCATTTCTTTTCATTAATACCCTTAATGTTCTGGACCTTATGTTCTTCCAAATGAATTTTATTACTACCGTGTTTCCCCGATAATAAGACCTATCCCGAAAATAAGCCCTCCCCTTACTGTGTAAGATTCCTCTAAAATAAGCCCTCCCCCGAAAATAAGCCCTATTGAGATTGCTACTGTAGTGAAGGTGATCCCCTGCACTACACGCTACATTACGGTACCTTCTATATGCACCGTCCCCCCCCCTTCCCGGGTGAAACGCACGCCGCGCTCCAAGCTGCATCCAATCAGAGCTGCAGCAGTGAGCATGTCATCCTGTTCTTCCCCAGTGATTTGCTTATTGAATAAAGGTACATTTTTTTGTTAACATTTACCTGTTTATTAAAATTGCTGTCAATGTTCATTAAAATAAGCCCTCCCCTGAAAATAAGCCCTCTGGTGTTTTTCTGTCCAAAAAAAATAATAAGACAATGTCTTATTATCGGGGAAACACAGTATATTTTTCCAGGTATATAAAGTAATTTTTTGGTAAATTGATTGGTATGGCACTAAATATGTAATTTAATTTAGGTAAAATTGTCATTTTTATTATATTAGCTTGACCCAGCCATGAGTAATTGATATTTTTCCAATTAGTTAGATCTGACTTTATTTGTGTGAGAAGTGTTTTGTATTTGTGTTCATAGAAGTCCTGGGTTTGTTTTGGCAGGTAGATTCCCAAATATTTTATAATGTCTAGAGTAGCTTTAAATGGAATTTCTCTTCTTATCTCTTGCTATTGGATTTTATTAGAAACATACAGGAATGCCCAGAATTTGTGTGGGTTTATTTTATATCCTGTAACTTTGCCAAATTTATTTATTGTCTCAAGTAGTTTTTTTACTTGATTCTTTAGGATTCTCTAAGTATATCATCATATCATCCATAAAGTGATAAGTTGGTCTCTTATTTGCCTTATTTGATTACTTTGATTTCTTTTTCTTCTCTAAATGCTACTGCTAACATTTCTATTACCAGATTGAATAATAGGGGTGATAGTGGACACAATTGTTTCACTCCTGAACTTATTGGAAATGCTTCTAGCTTATATCCCCATTACATATAATACTTGCTGATGGCTTTAAAAAGATGCTATTTATTATTTTGAGGAAATCTCCATTTATTCCTCTACTTTCTAGTGTTTTTAGTAGTAATGGATGTTGTACTTTGTCAAAAGCCTTTTGTGCAACTATTGAGATATTCATGTGGTTTCTGCTAGTTTTATCATTGATATGATCAATTATACTGATGGTTTTCCTAATAATAAATCATCCTTGCATTCCTGGAATAAATCCTACCTGATCAAAGGGTATTATTCTTGTGATAAGTTGCTGTAGTCTTTTTGCTAATATTTCATTTAAAATTTTTTCATCTATATTCATGCGGGAAATTGGTCTATAATTTTCTGTTTCTGTTTTATCTCTTCCAGATTTGGGTAGCAGTACCATGTTTGTGTCATAAAAGGAATTTGGTAGGATTCCTCCTTCACTAATTTTCCTAAATAGTTTTTAGAGTATTGGAATCAATTGTTCTTTAAATGTTTGATAGAATTTGCTAGTAAATCTGTCTGGCCCTGGAGATTTTTTCCTAGGAAGTTCACTGATGGTAAGTTCAATTTCTTTTTCTGAGATGGGGTTATTTAAGTAATTTACTTCCTCTTCAGTTAATCTGGGCAGCTTATACTTTTGTAAATATTCATCAATTTCACTAAGTTTGTCAAATTTATGTGCTTATAATTTGGCAAAATAATTCCTAAGTATTGTTTTAATTTCCTCTTCATGGGAGGTAGATTCACCCTTTTCATTTTTGATACTCATAATTTGGTTTTCTTGAGAAGAGGACTCTTGTGGTGGTAGAGTCAAGAAGGAGAAAACTTGTGGTATCCCAGCACTATGTTTGTCTGCTTTGTCTGTGTTGATGTTTGTTTGTGATACTTTGTATAGAAGCCCTGGGACCTTACAGAAAGCTCTGAAAGAGGATGTTTACAAAAGTCCTGGAGGAGGGTTTTGGAAGTCCTGGGACTTTACTGATGATTGGTGCTGACCTCTTGGACCTTGTTTTTCGGTCTGTGTTGATTTCTACATTGGTGATTTGTGTTGAGTTCTCAGACCTTGTTGGTGGGTCTGAGTTGATTTCACAGGCAGATAGTGAATTGATGATGGTGCCAGCAATGTGTATGGATATTATTGTGCCTCTGTCAAGATTTGTCTTCCCAAAAACAGGAACTGTGAAGGACTTGAGGTGGATTGGACATTGTGAACTTCAGTATGGAATGAGAACTGGATGAAGAACTGGACAAGGAGCTGGACAAGGAACTGGGAACTGCCTACCTTTGAACCCAGGTGACAGTTGGAACTGTGACCATGGAAGAGGAACTATGGAAGCTGAGATCCAGCCTTGAGTGAAGCTGAAAGAAGACTTTCCTTGGATACTGTGTACTGACTGAGAAGATTGTGATTTACTGTGACCAAGGGTTAAGAAGTTTGACTTTTGTGCTTTGTGATGGAATTAAGGATTTTGTGATTGAATAAATGAATGTATTTCTGTGTGACCACTTTGGTGAAAAATATGTGGCCATTTTAATGATAAGTTGTTAAGTTGTGACATGGTGAATGCTTTATTTTGATTTTCTGACTTCAATGTCTTCCTCCCGCTACATGCCTTGATCCTTTTTCTCCCCCAAAAAGGATTCTGTGGGCTGTTTGTGTTTCTGTTGCTTGCTCATTTTGGCAGCCAATTACTTGACTTTTGAGCTCTTTGCCACTGTAGAACCCTATTTCCAGAATGGAGAGAGCTATGTCCCAAATTTCTGGGATTTTTGGCAGCTGCTGGAGCTATTAAATGGGCACCCTCTCTACGGCCCCCACACACTCTGGCTCACTCGCCACACACCCCAGGACCACCACCCAAGACCACAATCCACATCCAAGCAGGTCAAAGCAAGAGTGCTTAGCTTCTGAATGGTTGCTTGTTCCCCCTATAATCTGCAGTCCAGGAGCTCTGGAAGTAGCCCCATGGCAGCAGCTGCAGCCACCATACTTCCTCCGCTCACTCCAGCGGTAGCAGCCAGACGGCACTCTTCTATCCTCCCCTGGACCAACCAAGTTCCACACTGACCTTTTATTTTGTCTTTGGCATTTATGGATCGAGAAGTCTGGAAACTACTACAGCTGCTAGTGATTTACTCTAGTGTTAAGTCTGCTCCAGCCAACATTCATTGGGGCCACTGTGGAGCTAAAACAATGACTCAGGCTGGACTGCCCTCAGCTCCCAACATGCTGTGATAGACTCTTACTGCTGGCCTGATGGGCTTCCTTCAGTGGGAGATTTGTTTCTCTCTGTCATTTTGTGGTTTCTGTAGCTCTAAAGTTTGTTTAGAGTCATTTTTACATGTATTAGAGGAGGTGGAAGCTGGAGCTGCTTGGAAGTCCTGTTCTACTCTGCCATCTTGGCTCTGCCCCCTGTATTTTGTTTTTCTATGAATGTTTTGCTCTGATTTGTTATTGAATAAATAGAGTTTGCTATATTATATAATCAGAACCTTGAATCCTGTTCACAGCAGCAGTCCTCTAGAAAGGTGCTTGGCTTTACATCTACAGATATGGAATACATTTAATTTCACTATTTATCCCTGGGATGGCTTAGTTACTCTGATTTTTGCATGTGTAAACTGGGGACTAACATGTGAGAGACCTCATTTGTAGCAATACTGTACTTATTTTCTCAACCCATATATGTATTAGCACACCAGGTTCCTACAGCTCAAAAAGCCCACTTCTCCCTCTTAGGATTCTTTTTTGTTTTTTTTTTCTTGAATTAAATTTTATGTTTATTTTTATTTTAAATCATTCATTTCCACAAGATTTTGAGTTGCAAATTTTTTCCCCATCTTTCCCCTACACACGACCCCTAAAACAGCAATCCCACTGAATACTGCTTCCCCCAATCAGCTCTCTCCTATATCCTCCCCATCCTCCTCTGACTTTCCAGTAGGGCAAGATGAATCTTTATGCCCCAGTGCCTATATATCTTATTTCCCAGTTGCATGTAAAATAATAATAATATGTATATATATATATATGTATATACATATACATATTAAACATTTGATTCTAAAACTTTGAATTCCAGATTCTTTTTTTTAAAGCAATCAGGGATAAGTAACTTGCTCAAGGTTTCAAGGCCAGTTATTTTTTTGTGTGGGTACCAAGTATCTGAGGCCAGAACCAATCCCAGGTCTCCCAACACTGGGGCTGGCACTCTTACTCATTGTGCCACCTGGCCACCCCTAAGCAATTGGGGTTAAGTAACTTGCTCAAGGTGACATGGCCAGTTATTTTGTGTGGGTGTTAAGTATCTGAGCCCAGAATCGATCCCAGGTCTCCCAACTCTAGGGCCAGCACTCTTACTCACTCCTCCACCTGGCCACTCCGAATTCCAGATTCTTAACCTTCCTCCATCATTACCTTCCCTTAATGGGAAGATAAGTAATTCAACATAGGTTGTACATGTATAGCTATGCAAAACATTTCCATAGTGGATATATTGTGAAAGACTGACTATATTTCCCTTCATCCTCTCATGCCCTCCCCAATTGTTTTATTCTCTACTTTGACCCTGTCCCTTTTCAAAACTGTGTGCTTCCAACTTCCCTCCCCCCAACCTTTACTCCCTTCCATTATCCCCCCTCTCATCCCCTTCCACCCTGATCTCTTATAGGGTGAGAGACACTATTTAGTGTGTATGTCATTCCCTCCTTAAGCCAAATTCAATAAAAATAAGGTTGTCTCATTCCCTTTTGCTTTCCTGTTCTTCCCCTCCATTGCAACAGTTTTCCCTTGCCATTTCTCTCTTCTATATGAGATCACTTACCCCATTCTGTCTCTCCCCATCTCCTCTTATTATATTCCTCTCTCACCACTCAATTTCACCTTTTAAGTATTATCCCTTTTTATTCAGTTGGTCCTGTGCCCTCTGTCTATGTATACCCGTACACATGTATATACACACTCACATATACCCTTCTATATAGACAAATATATGTATATATACATATGAAAATATGTATATATATATTCATTTCTATTCCCTTCAACTATTCTCATACTGCAAAAAGTTTCATAAATTAAAATCACCATTTTTCCATGTAGGAATGTAAATAGTTCAACTTTGATATGTTCCTTATGATTTCTTTCCCCTGTTTACCTTCTCATGCTTCTCTTGCTTCTTGTTTCTTAATGTCAATTTTTCTATTCAACTCTGGTTTTTTTCATCATGAGTGCTTGAAAGTCCTCTATTTTAGCTCCTTTGACCTCCAGAATATCATATTACAAGCACTTCAATCCCTCAATGTAGAAGCTGCCAGATCCAGTGTATTCCTGATTGTGTTTCCACAATATTCAAATTGTTTCTTCCTGGCTGCTTGTAATATGTTCTACTTGATCTGGCAACTCCAATACCTGGCTATAATATTCCTAGGAGTTTTCTTTTGGGGATCTTTTTCAAGAGATGATCAGTGGATTATTTCAACCTCTATTTTGCCCTTTGGTTCTAAAACATCAGGGCAATTTTCCTTGAGAATTTCTTGAAGGATGATTTCTAGGTTCTTTTTTTGATCATGACTTTCAGGTAGTCCAATAATCTTTCAATTATCTCTCCTGGACCTATTTTCCAGGTCAGTGGTTTTTCCAGGGAGGTATTTCACATTGCCTTCTATTTTTTCATTTGATTGAATCTCTTTAATAGTATCTTGATTTCTCATAAAGTCACTAGCTTCCATTTGCAACAATTTAATTCTGAAGGAATGATTCTCTTCAGTGAGCTTTTGAGATTCTTTTTCCATCTGGCAAATTTGACTTTTTAAGGTATTCTTCTACTCTTTGGCTTTTTGTGCCTCTTTTGCCATTTAAGTTAGTCTTTTTTTTGCCTTTTTGCAGGGCAGTTGGGGTTAAGTAAGTTGACCAAGGTTACACTGCTAGTTTTTTTGTGTGGGTGTTAAGTATCTGAGACTGGAACCAAACTTGGGTCCTCCTGACTTCAGGGCTGGTGCTTTACTCACTGCGCCATCTAGATGCCCCTAGTCTTTTCTTTAAGTTGTTATTTTCTTCAGTCAGGTTGTTGACTCTCTTGTAATGATTTTCTTTCATCATTCTCATTTCTCTTCCCAATTTTTCCTCCACTTCTCTTATTTGGTTTTCAAAATCCTTTTTAAGCTTTTCTATGGCCTGTAATCAGCTTATATTTTTTCTTGGAAGCCTTTGCTTCAGGAGTTCTGACTTCCTTGTCCTCCTCTTATTCCATTCTTTGATCCTTTTTGTCCCCAAAATATGAGTCCGTAGTTGTATTGGTGTGCTTGCTTTGATTCCCTTGTTTGCTCATGTTGACACTCAATTACTTGACTTTTGGGCTTTTTGCCACAGTACAACTCTGCTTCCAGAGACAGAAGTTTGTTCCAAGTTACTGGGGTTTTATCAGCTACTGGAGCTACCGTGTTTCTCCTATAATAAGACCTATCCCCAAAATAAGCCCTCCCTTTACTGTGTAAGATTCCTCTAAAATAAGCCCTCCCCCCAAAAATAAGCCCTATTGAGATTGCTACTGTAGTGAAGGTGATCCCCTGCGCTACATGCTACATTACAGTACCCTCTGTATGCACCATCCCCCCCCCCGTGAAACGCACGCCGCGCTCCGAGCTGCATCCAATCAGAGCTGCAGCAGTGAGCGCGTCATCCTGTTCCTCCCCAGTGATTTGCTTATTGAATAAAGGTACATTTTTTTGTTCACATTTACCTGTTTATTAAAATTGCTGTCAATGTTCATTAAAATAAGCCCTCCCCTGAAAATAAGCCCTCTGGTGTTTTTCTGTCCAAAAAAAAAAAAAATAATAAGACAGTGTCTTATTATCAGGGAAACACGGTATTAGTTGGCTTCGCTCTTTGAAGCCTACACACACTCTGGCTTACTGGTCACACACCCCAGAAATTTCACCCTACATAGCAGTCCAGATCCAAGGGTGTTAAAGCAAGAGTGATTACCCCTCAGACTGGTTGCTTGGCCCCCCTAAAATCTGCAGGCCAGGAGCTCTGAGGCAGCCACAGGGAAGCAGCCACTGTGCCTCAGCCACTTCTCCCTCCAGGGGCAGAGGTTGGACTGCACTCCCGAACTCCCTATTCCCAAAGTTCACACTGACCTCTCACTTTATCCTTAGAATCTATGGGTTGATAATTCTGGAAACCACCACAGCTGCTGGTGATCCACTCTCCTGATGTCTCTCCAGCTAGCAGCTGGTTGTGCCTGCCCTGAAGCTAAAACCTCATGCTTACATGGGGATATGCTCTGCTCCCAGATCGCTGTGATGGCCCCTTCCTGCCATCCTGCCAGGCTCTCTTTAACAGGAGGTAAATTTCTCTCTTTCATTTTGTGGGTTCTGTAGCTCTAAAGTTTGTTCAGAGTTATTTTTCACATGTATTGGAGGAAGAGGAAGCTGGAGCCACATGTAAGTCCTGCTTCTACTCTGCCATCTTGGCTCCGCACCCTCTCCTTAGGATTCTTTTTTTTTTGTGAGAAATATAATTTCAAATTTATTCTTCTGAATTTTGCCTTTGAGGAGAATTGTAACATTGGTGGATAAAAGATTTAACAACAAGGAGGATTTTTTTTTTTTTTATGAGCAATCAGGGTTAAGTAACTTGCTCACGGTTACATGGCCAGTTATATCTGGGTGTGGTGTTGTGTTGGGAGCCTGGATTCGATCCCCAGGTTATCCCAACACTGGAGCCAGTGCTCTTACTCACTGAGCAACCTGGCCGCCCCTAAGCAATTGGGGTTAAGTAACTTGCTCAAGTTTACACGGCCAGTTATTTCTGGGTGGGTGCTAAGTGCCGGAGCCCGGATTTGATCCTCAGGTCTTCCCGACACTGGAGCCAGTGCTCTTACTCGTTGTGCTACCTGGCTTCCCCCTAACAATGAGGAAATTTTTAAAAAATAGAGTTTTAGGTCATCAACAGGTTTTTAAAATGTATCATGTCATTTCACTTATTAACCCACTAAAAACAACAGTAGAATGAAAGTATTCAAAATGCCTTGTAACAAAAACTATATTTGAACAAATTAATAATAAAATTTTGATTGTTCCTACTATGTTACTTTCCATGTCTACATAATCAATAAAGTTGTTGAGTTTCATGCTCAATCTTGACTTATTTTGCTAAAAAGATCACTTTATCACTTGTTTTTATGATTCCTTAGCATTGGAAATCAAAACCCACGAGTATACATAGTTTGGTAAAGTAGGATAATATACATATGTGATCTCAATGATTAAGAGAGGAAGAAAGTTTGACCTGGAGTCTTTTTTTTTCTCTTTCTTTTTTTTATTTTAATGCTTTATTAACTTTTGATTCACATCATTTGTTTCTGCCAGATTTTGAGCCACAAATTTTCTTCCAGTTTTTCCCCCACCAACCGCCCCAAAACAGCAGTCCCACAGGACATCCCCTCTTCCAATCTTCCCTCTCCCATATTTTCTCCCATAACCCTTTCAAAATTTCCAGTGGATCTCCATGCCTCAGTGCCTGTACATCTTATTTCCCAATTACATGTAAGATGGAATTAATAATAGTATACACACACATATATTTGAATATTTGACTTTAAAACTTTTGATTCCAGATTCATTCCCTTCCATCCTTGTCACCCACCCTTACTGGGAAGATAAGCAGTTCAGTATAGGTTATACATATGTGGCTAATGCAAAACAAAAACATAGTAGATATGTTGTAAAATTCTGACTATATTTCCCTCCTTTCTATCCCACCTCCCATTTGTTCTATTCTCTACTTTGATCCCATCCCTTTTCAAAAGTGGGTGCTTCCAACTTCCCTCCCCCCAGCCTGCCTTCCCTTCCATCATCCCCCCTCTCCTTCCCTTCCCCCCCTACTCTCCTGGAGGGTGAGATAACCTATTTAGTGTGTATTTCACTCCCTCCTCAATCCAGATTCAATGGGAATAAGGTTGACCCATTCCCTTTTGCCTTTCTATTCTTCCCCTCCCTCCTGACCATTTTCCCTTGCCTGTTCTGTATGAGATAGTTTACCCCAATCTGTCTCTCCCCATTTCCTCTCATTATATTCCCCTCATTTCTTAATTTCACCTTTTAAGTATCATCCCTTCCTGCTACATTGGTCCTGTTTCCTCTATCTATGTATACCTGTAAACTTATATACACACATTCACATATGTATTCATATACCCTCATATATAGACATTATATATGTATATATATATATATTTCTAATGCCTTCAACTACTGAGAAAAGTTTCATAAGTTATAATTATTGTTTTTCCATGTAGGAATGTTAATAGTTCAACGTTGATAAGTTCCTTATGATTTCTTTTCCCTGTTTACCTTCTCATGCTTCTCTTGCTTCTTGTATCTGAATGTCAAATTTTCTATTCAACTCTGGTTTCTTCATCAAGAATGCTTGAAAGTCCTCTATTCCACTGAATGACCCCCTGAAACATGATACTCAGTTTTGCTGGGTGGGTGACTCTTGGTTTTAATCCCAGCTCCTTTGACCTCCGGAATATCATATTCAAAGCCCTTCAATCCCTCTGTAGAACTTGCCAGATCCTGGGTTATCCTGATTGTGTTTCCACAATATTCAAATTGTTTCTTCCTGGATGCTTGTAATATTCTCTCCTTAATCTGGGAATTCCAGAACCTGGCTATAATATTCCTTAGAAGTTTTCTTTTTGGAATCTTTTTCAGGTGATCGGTGGATTCTTTCAACCTCTATTTTGCCCTCCTGTTCTAAAACATCAGGGCAGTTTTCTTTGAGAACTTCCTGTAGGATGATTTCTAAGTTCTTACATTGGTCATGGCTTTCAGGTAGTCCAATAATTTTTAAATTATCTCTCCTGGATCTATTTTCCAGGTCAGTGGTTTTTCCCATGAGATATTTCACATTGCCTTCTATCCTTTCATTTGTTTGGATCTGTTTAACAGCATCTTGATTTTTCATAAAGTCATTAGCTTCCATTTGCTCCAATCTAATTCTGAAGCAATGATTCTCCTCATTGAGTTTTTGAAATTCTTTTTCCAACTGGCAAATTTGGCTTTTTAAGGCATTCTTCTCCTCATTGCCTTTTTGAGCCTTCTTTGCCATTTGAGTCAGTCTGTTTTTTAAGGTATTATTTTCCTCAGTCAGGCTGTTGACTCTCATTTCATAATTTCCTTGCATTGTTCTCATTTCTCTTCCCAATTTTTCCTCCACTTCTCTTATCTGCTTCTTAAGGTCCTCTATGGCCTGTAACCAGCTTGTATTTTCCTTTGAAGTTTTTGGTGCAGGAGTTCTGCCTTCACCATTTTCATCCTGTTCCATGCTTTGCTCCTTCTTCTCTCCAAAATAGGAGTTTAATGTTGGAATCTTCTGTCTGCTTTGTTTCCTTTGTCTGCTCATTTTGCCACTCAATTACTTGAATTTTGGGCTTTTTCCCACAGTAGGACTCTGCCACCAGACAGGGGAGCTTTTGTCCCAAAAGCTGGGGTTTTCTCAGCTGCCAGAAGTATTAGATGGGTGCCCTCTCTGAGGTCTCCACATGCTCTGGCAAGCTGGACACTCACCCCAGGACCTCCACCCTAGACTGCAATCCAGATCCAAGCAGGTTAAAAGCAAGAGCGATTACCCCTCAGACTGGTGCTTGGTCCCCCTATACTCTGCAGGCCAGGAGCTGAAGCAGCCCCGTGATACTGGCTGGCTGTGCTGGGTTCTCAGTGGCTTCTTTCCCCAGGGTGTAAAAGCCACGCACTCCCACTTACTGGTCCCAAAGTCCAGACTGCACTGACCTCTCACTTTGTCCTTTGCATGTATGTGTTGTTAAATCTGGAAATGGCCACAGCTGCTGCTGATCTGGAGTCCCTCTGGCCGCAGCTGGTCAGGCCCTCCCTGGGGCTAAAGCCTCAGAGTGGGGCTGGGCTTGGCTTCCAGAGCGCTGCACTGGATTCCTGCTGGCCTGCAGGGCTGTCCTCAGTGGGAGGTTAGCTTCTCTGTGTTATTTTGTGGGTTCTGCAGCTCCAAAGTTGTTTAGAGTCCCCTTTTTACATGGATTGGGGAAGGTGGAAGCCAGAGCCACCGGAAGGTAGTGCTTCTACTCTGCCATCTTGGCTCCACCCCCCCCCCCCCTTAGGATTCTAAGAATACCTCTGGGGGATGGAAATTATTTTCTTAATATTATTGACCCCATCAGTTTTAGTAATAAGAACTCATTGTTTAACAAAAACTACTGGGAACACTGGCAAACAATATGGCAGAAACCAGATATAGGCCAAAATCTTAGATCATATATCAAGATAAGATAAAAATGTAGACATGATTTACATATAAATAGTCTTACCATTAGCAAATTAGGAGAGCAAGGGAAAGTTTACCTGTTGAGCCTATGGAGAAAGGAAGAATTTTGACCAAACAAGAGATAGAGAGCAGTACTATGCATAAAATGGATAATTTTAATTGTATTACATTGAAAAGATTTTGCCCAATCAAAACCAGTTCAACCAAGATTAGAAGGAAAGCAGAAAGCTAGAAAACAATTGTTACAAGTATCATGATAAAGGCCTCATTTCTCAAATATATAGATAAATTATTCCAATTTATAAGAATTCAAGTCATTCCCCAATTGATAGATAAATGTTCAAAGGATATGAAAGAGCAGTTTTCAGATAGAATTAAAGCTATCCATAGTCATATGAAAAAAAATGTTCTAAATCACTATTGATTAGAGAACTGCAAACCAAAACAACCCTGAGGCACTACCTCACACCTATCAGATTTGCTAATATTGCAAAAAAAAAATAGGACAAGAATAAATGTTGAAGGGATGTGGGAAAATTGGAACACTAATGCACTGTTGGTGGAGTTGTCAACTGATCCAGTCATTCTGGAAAGCAATTTGGAACTATGTTAAAAGGGCCATCAAACTCTGCATATCCTTTGGTCTAGGAATACCACTACTGGGTCTGCATTTCCACAGAGATAAAAAAGGAGGGGAGAACATATTTTCTCAAAAATATTTATAGCAACTCTTTCTGTGGTGGCAAAGAATTAGAAATTCAGAGAATGCCTATTAAGAAATAACTGGACAAGTTGTAGTATAAGATTGCAGTGGAATATTAATTTGGAGTGACTTTTATGAAGTGATGCAAAATTAAGTGAGAAGAGTCAAGAGATCACTATACATACATACACATGTTTATATATATACACATACATATGTATGTATATATGCATATATATGTATGTATATATATGTACATATGTAGAAAAACTGTGTGATTATCAATTGTAAATGACTTAGCTATCTCAACAATGCAATGATCCAAGATAATTACAAAGGACACATGATGAAAAATGTCCACCTCTGGAGAAAGAACTGATAGAATCTGAATTCAGATTGTAGTATACTATTTTTAATTTTTTTCTATTTTTCCTATTATGTTTTCCTTGCTTTGTGTTTGTCTTTCTTTGCAACATTAATAATATTGCAATATGTTTTGCATGATTGAATAGTTTAACCCATATAAAATTGCTTATTGTCTCAGGGAGAGGAATTGTGGGAGAAAAACAGAAATTTTGGAACTCAATTTTTAGAATGAATTTTAATTTTTTTTTGCATGAAACTGGGGTAAAATAAAATATTATTTTAAAAATATTATTGGATTAAGCCTTATACCAGTGTATTCTCCCAATATCAATAATAGCAGCTAAGTGGAACACTGGATATAGTGCTGGGTCTGCAGTCAGAAAGACCCAAATTCAAATTTGACCATAGATACTTACTAGCTGTGTGACCACGGGAGCCTCATTAAAAAAAAAAAAAATCTTAGTTTGCCTTAATTAACTCATTTGTAAAATGTGGACAATAATGGCACCTATCTCCCAAGGTTGTTGTGAGGATCAAAGGAGATAATAATTGTAAAACACTTAGTATGGCACATGATACCTAGTAAGTGCTATATAAGTATTAGTTATTATAATTAATTATTATCCAGAGATAGAATCTTCCCTATCTAACTAATAGCAGTAATTAGTTCTCCAAGATAATCTAACATCAATTTTTGCAATGGGGTAGTTAATGAAAAGATAAAGCAATAACCAAAATACAAAAACACCCTCCCAACCTGCAGATCAAGTCTTCTTTTTACTGCCTTGATCACTGGGGAGAGTGGGCTCAAACCTAAAGCTGTTGCCACAAAGCAATAATCTAACCAAGTTTTTTTTTTTTTTAATGAACCATAAAATTACAGTTCCTTCCTTGTAGGACGACACAGAGTATCAGCTATAGTGTCAATTTACTGCTCTGTTGGGTCAAGCATGTTACTCCTTGGGGCTTTTCTTCAGCCTTGGCAGGAAAAAGCAAAACAAAACCTTTTGTGCATGAACTTAAATGTTCTTAGACTCTTAGTGGATCTCTTAACCTTTCTAAATTCACAAGGTTCAATATCTATTCAACTAAGAGTAAGAAAGAATATGCACAACTGTGACAAAGTAGCAACAGGGCCATATGCCCAGACCTTTCTTCCCATGCCAAGGATTCTTTTTTTTTTTTTTTTTTGCATTTTTTCTCCAGAGTTTATTTACAGGGAAGAAGAGAATATACAAATTCAGACATATTATACTATTGTAAGGTAATTAGGCAGAAGCAATGTGTCGTAGGCTAGAGAGCTAGTTCTGGAGTCAGGAACCCATTCTGAATTTAAATTTAAATTAAAAAAAATTTGAATGGGTAAGCCCAATCTCCCCAGGCCCCCCGATCAACTCACCAGGCCAATGGAACCACTCAATCCCACAAGAAGCAGCCGCCAAGTGCCAGACACAGCACGGACCCCCGACCCCGAGCAACCCCGTGGGCAAGCGATCCACGTGTCTGGCCGATTCACTCCAATAGTGTGCGAGAAGGGGAAGGGAGGGGAAAGGGCTGGGCGCCAGGCCCATCCACCGGCGTGGGAAGAAGCAGCAGGCATCCACCAACCAGTGACCGCAAGGACAGAGCGAAAAAACCCCACCACTCAATCACCCACCAGAAAATCTCCCAATCAACTCACCAGGCATTTAAACATTTTAAACATTTAAACTTAAAATCATTTAAGTCCTGTCTCTTAGCCCCCAGCAACTCTCTAAAACTGATGAGTTTCTGAGAAGTTTTATATCTCAGTTTTTTTGGGAGGCAGTCAGGATTAAGTGACTTGCCCAAGCTACAACTTACAACTTACAGCTAGTAAGTTTCTGAGGTCACAGTTGACCTCAGGTCCTCCTAACTCCAGGCATGCCAAGGATTCTTATTGCATTGCATCCTCAACTCAAATATGGCAAGGGAGAAACAATGAGTCAGGTGATTTAATGCTTTGTGTGTGCATACCCAGTTTCTTCTCAGCAGTCAAACACATGGCTGTTTTTTCATCATGCAGTAAGCAGATTAGGAACAATCACAGGATAACAGTTTATGCTTTGAAATGAAGATCTAGGCCCTACCATGCTACCTCATAATAAACTTCCAGAAACAGATTCATCCCCTGCTTCCACAAAGGGGATTTCTTTACTCAGTGTTCTGCACATGTTTCTAAAGACTGGCCAATTCCCTCATTACACATGGATGTAATGAACAACCTGCAGAAGACTTCAAAATATGAAGAATTTTGCTTTTTTAAGAAAATAAATGTCAGTTAAGTTTTAAAATGTTGAATAGGTTTTGAGTTTTCTACAACATAAAGACCTCAACCTTTTAAAAAAATTTAATCAGTTATTAAATTGGAACATTCTAGTATATTAGAGAGATGAAAATAGGACAAACTGTTGCATGATCTTCACGACATCAGAAATTGCCCTGAATCCATTTTGTTTGTTAGTGAACAATTCTACTTATCAAAAGGTGTTTGGCTTCCATTCAGCATTAGATTTGGAAATGCTAATGATAATTTAGAAAGAGACTCCTTTGCTTATATTTCACAGTTCACATATGATGCTAAGGAAAGTTTCTCAAAGTGTAAACATTTATAACTCTCCACTGAGCCACCTAAGAACTGCTGTGGTTTTGGTTTTGGAGGCAGGGAAATGGAGCTGATTTTAGTAAATTGACCAACACTACTCCAGCAATAATAACACTATGTAGCTGCCTCCTGTTCTCCATCATAGAATGCATTCTTGATTGAAGAATCCCTGAGTTCCAGGCTTTTCACTCTTCTTTGGCCAGGGAAGGATTCAAAGACTCAACTATGGAAAGCAATCTAACAATCAGTGAACTCACATTTGTTCCTCTCAGGCGATATGCTTGACAGCAAGAATACAATGTCACTAGGTGATTGTTACATTGTTACTGTTGATGGGGAACCTTCTTTAGCTGATTTCTAAATTATGAGAATTTAATATTGAAAGATAAGAAGCATCTTTAAGTAACAAAATAGAGGAAAACTCATACAATTCCCTACATCTCCCTTGACAATGTTAATCGTATAAAAGACCTTACCAACATTCTTACTTTCCCACTGTAATATATTCTCATTCACTGTACATTTTTTTTCTTTGTTGTGTCTTTCACAAAGCTAAGAATTATTACAATGGAAATGATTCTGGTTGGGATTAATGTAAGACGTTTCTTCCTAAGAGCTTTCAGAGCTTTAGGAATGGGACTGTGGCATGGACACACAAAGCATTTTTCTTGATTGCCATTCACCTCATTGGGCTGAACCACACATTACAGCCTAATGACATAATAAAATAATTTTTTCTTCCATGGTAGCTAAGATAAGGAAGAAAGCAGAAAATATGTCTTCACCTCGAGGAGAAATAAGTATTTTTAAAACAACAAAGTAAGCTATTCAGATTCGTATACTACTTAATCTGCTTTAATATATTCCCAAATCATCACCCTGCAGTCAAAAATAAAAAAGTAACTATAATCCATGCAGTTTGACTACAATTAAGTCCAGTGTTTAAATATTTCTTTACTTAGGTAATTAAGAATCAGGAGATGGGGTGTTTGTTCCAAGAACATCAAGGACGTCAGTACCACTAGATACATAGTTAGTAGAGGAGGGTGGGATGAATAGAGTGTAATATTTAAGAAGAATTTAAATGTGGAGGGGAAAAATAATGAAGGATTTTGAAGATTAAACTGAGCATTTTATATTTCATCCTTGATGTGATATGGAGACACTGGAGTTGTTTTGTTTTGTTTTGAGTGGTGGGTGGTGGTGGGTATGACATGGTTAGATATAAATTTTAGGAAAATGCCTTTGACAGCTGAATAGAGGATGTAATGGAGTTGAATGTGTGGTAAAGAGACCCACCAACAATCTGGGGTAGGTGCAGTAGTGTTATGCTAGATAGCATCTGACCCAATCCCTTCATTTTACAAATGAGGAAACCAAGGTTCAGACTAAGAACACACGACTTCCTCTAAGTCAGAAATTTATTGGATCTCAAATTTTGAACCCAGGTGCTTTACTTTCTATATTTTTACTATGAATATACTGAGCTAAATATTATTTTTTAATTGAATTATAGAATTCCACTAACAAAATATGATAACATAGGAAATGTATTTATTGTATCATTTCATGTGCTTTTTTCTTTTCTTTTCTTATGTTAACAATCCTGCTTTTACCAGATGACTTTGTTCTTCTAAACACATATGTGTCTAATAGTCACTGATTTCCTTTCACATTTTAGTGTTACACAGCTTTTAATCACACCCAAAATTTTTTGAGTGGTTATGTAAAATTATATGTATTTTTATAATGTGTTTTACCCAGAATTATAAAGATCCATTGTCTTTTTAACAATATTAGAAAATGATTTAATTGATTTACAAATGAATAGTATATTCATGGTTTAAATTTGCTCCCAGCTTTGTTTAATAGCATGGAACAAATTATTTAATGATACAAGATTAATGTAAATTTTATTGGGAGACATACAGAATTTAGACATTTGTGGGTACAATTCTATAAGTAGATATTTGGAAAGGAGATTTAAGCACTTTGTTTTTGTTGTTCAGTCATTGTCTGACTCTTCATTACCCCATGGATCATCCAGGCCCTTCTATCCTTCACTATCTCCTGAAGACTGTCCAATTATTCCATGACACTATCTATCCATCTCCTTCTGTCATCCCCTTCTCCTTTTGCCTCCAAACTTTCTCAATATCAGGGCATTTTCCAATGGGTCCTGTCTTCTCCTGTGACCAAAATATTTAGACTTTATTTTCAGTATTTGATTTTCCAATGAATAATCTTAATTAATTTCTTTAATTACTGACTGATTTGATCTCCTTACTGTTCAAGGGACTCTCAAAAGTCTTCTTGATCACAACAATTTAAAAACACTGATTCCTCCATTCTATAGGAATCAGCTTTCCTTATAGTGCAGCCTCCCAGCAATACATTGCTACTGGGAAAAACAAAAACAAAAACAAAACTTATCTTTGACTATATGGATCTTTATCAGTGAGATGATGTCTCTGAATTTCACTATGGTGTCCAGATTTGCCATAACTTTCCTTCCAAGGAAAAAGCATCTTTTAATTTCATGGCAGCAGCTGTGTCTGCAGGGATCTTTGAGTCCAAGAATATAAAATCTGATACTGCTTCCATTTCTTTTCCATTTGCCAAGAAGGGATGGGACCAGTTGCCAAGATCTTATTTTTTATGTTTTCATTTTATATTTTTTATATTAAGCTTCAAGTTATCTGTTTCACCCTCATCAAAAGGCTTCTTAACTTTTTTTCCATCAAAGTTGCATTGTTGATATCTCTCCTGGAAACCTTAATTCTGACTTTTTATTCATCCAGCCAAACATTTCACATGATGTATTCTATAAATAAATTAAATAAACAAGGTAACAACACACAGCCTTGTCATATGTCTTTTCTAATCTCAGATTAATCAGTTATTCCATGTTCAGTTCTAACTTTTGCTTCTATAGGTTGCTCAGGAGGCAAGTAAGATAATCTGGTATTCCCATCTCTTTGTGGACTTGCCACATTTTGTCTCGATCCACACAGTTAAAGGTTTTAGTATAATCAATGAAATAGAAAAAGATGTTTTTTTCTGGAACTCCTTTGCTTTCTCTAGAATCCAGTGAATGTCAGCAATTTGGTCTTTAGTTACTCTGCCTCTTTGAAAAATACCCTGCTCTTTGTTCATATATTGCTGAAGCTTAGCATGCAGAATATTGGTCTGTTTACTGAGGTAGATGGGGATCCTATCTTGTGGTCAAAACAAAAAAATTGTGAAAAACTTTCTCAAAGATGATTCTACTCACCCTTGGTACACGGAACATGTACATGCTAATGGACCATAGGAAATCCAGTAGACCAGAACAACAAACAACTCTTGCTGTGAGAGAAATCTGCAGGTTTTGCATCCAGTTAGCAGCCCTCAGGGAAAGAGTACTGGCAAATGAAGGCCAACTTATCAAAGTCAGAGATGGATATGTTTTGCTTGAATGGTCTTAGTGGAAGGGAGCACCATGAAGCTGGAGTAGGTTTTACACAAACTTGCATATCTACCAAAAGAAGTGAATGACAGGCTCACGACAATGTGATTGCCACTTGTAGGAAAACATCATGCCACCATCATATGTGCATATGTTCAGGGGTGGATCAAAGATGGTGGAGTAAAAGCAGGGATTTCCTTGAGATCTCCCCCAAACCCTTCCAAACACCTATAAAAATGACTCTGAAGAAATTTTAGAACTACAGAACCCACAAAATGATAGAGGAAAACACATCTACAGCTGAAGATAACCTGACAGACTGACAGGAAGGGTCTATCACATTGAACTGGGAGCAGAGCACAGTCCCACAGGGGCATCTCTGGCACAGACTGGGCCAGAGCAGACCTCAGGGGACTGAATCACTGGCAGTTGTGGCAGTTTCCAGACATCTCAACCCACAAATGCCAAAGACAAAGTAAAAGGTCAATGGGGAAGCTCTATTGCACTTGGGTGAGTGAAGTGCATGGTCTGGCCCCACCCCAGGGTGTTGGAAGTGGCTATGGAAGCAGAAGCAGCAGCAGCAGCAACAGTGGCAGCAGTGGCAGTAGTAGCTGCTTCTGGAGCTACAGGACCACAGATGATAGGGGGTCAAATGGCTGATCAGAGGGCAATTACTCTTGCTTTGCCCTGCTTGGATCTGTGTCATAGTCTTGGATGGTAATTCTGGGGTGACGACGACTGTTGACAGCAGAGCTTGCAGTGGCTGTGGAGAGGGAATCCTACTTATAGTTCTGAGACAGAAAAGAGTGCCTGTGGTCACTCACAGACCAGAGAACAGACAGTGGGAGGGGTAGGCACTTCTCCTTCAATCATGTCACCTTAGAAGAAATGAAAATTCACAGGTACCTAGAAGTAGCTCTGACAACAGCTGCGCAAAACCCCAGAAATTTAGGAGAGAGAACTTTCCACTCTGGAAGTAGAGTACTACATTGTCAAAGAGCTCAGAAGTCAATTAATTGGCTGAGAAAATGAGCAAACAGAGGGGAAAATATCAGACTGTAGAAGAAAGAAGAATAAATCATACAACCAGAAGAAGAAAACAAAGTCAAAACTCCTGCATCAAAAGCTTCCAAGAAAAATATTAATTGATGCAGACCATGGAGGAGCTCAAAAAGGATTTTAAAAATTGAGTAAGAGAAGTGGAGGAAAAAATGGAAAGAGAAATGAGAGTGATGCAAGAAAATCATGAAAAACAAGTTAACAGTTTGCTAAGAAGACCCAAAAATTGCTGAAGAAAATATCATTTAAAAAAAATAAACTCAAATGGCAAAAGAGGTCCAAAACACCAATGAGGAGAAGAATGCCTTAAAAAGCAGAATTGAAAAGAGACATTAAAAGAATATTAAAATAGAGAGAAAGTAGGGAAGGAGATGCACATTGTAAGGGGCTTTACTCTCAATGGTTTTGGTTCAAGTAGGGAATAACATACTCAGTTAAGTAAAAGTATCTAAAATGAAGAGACACAAAAACTTATTGTAGCAGAAAAGAAGGGAGGAAGAGGAGCATTGTTTGAGATTTATTCTAATAGGACTTTGTTCAAAGAGGGAATAACATGCTTTGTTAAATATAAAAACCTAGTGTGTCCTACAGGTAGTAGGAGGGGAAAGGCAAAAATAAGGAGGGGGTAGAAGGGAGGAAAGAAGTGGTAAGGGGAAAAGTTAGGAAAAGGGAGGGGGCTGATAGGGACAGAATATCAAGGGAGGCAGTGGTCAAAAGGAAAAACCTTAAGGAGGGGAAGAGAGAAAAGAGAAATAAAAATATAAACAAGGAAAGGAATAGGATGAAAAGAAAAACACAGATAGTAATCATAATTGTGAATGTTAATGGAATGAACTCTCTCCTAAAATTGAGGTGGATAGCAGAATGGATTAAAAACAATCCTGCAATGGGCTATTTAGAAGAAAGACATTTGAAACAAGGGGATACACATGGGTAAAGGTAAAAGGTTCGAGTAGAATAGATTATGCTTCAGCTAAAGTTTAAAAAAAAAAGCAGGGATAGCAATCCTAATCTCAGACAAAGCAAAAGGAAAAATACATTTAATTAAAAGAGATAAGGAAGGAAACTATATCCTGTTAAAAGGCACCATTGACAATGAAGTAATATCATTACTAAACATATATGTACAAAGTGGTATACATCCAGATTCTAAGAGGAGAAGTTAAGGGAGTTGGAGGAAGAAATGGATAGCAGAACTATATGAGTGGGGGACCTCGACCTCTCCCTCTCTGAATTTGATAAATCTAATCTCAAAATAAACAAGAAAGAAATTAAGGAGGTGTATAGAATTTTAGAAAAGGTAGATATGATAGATCTCTGGAGAAAATTTAGTGGGGATAAAAAGGTATATACTTTCTTTGCAGAAGTACATGGCACATACACAAAAATTGACTATATACTAGGGCATAAAAACCTCACCTTCCAGCACAGAAAGGCAGAAATATTAAATTCATCACTTTCAGATTATGATACTATAAAATTATTTGTAATAAAGGGCCATGTAATAATAGATTAAAAATAATTAGAAACTAAATAATCTAACCCTAAAGAATGAATGGGCCACACAACAAACCATAAAAACAATCAATAACTTCGTTCAAGAGAATGACAATAATGAGACAACATACCAAAACTTATGGGATGCAGTGAAAGTGGTTCTTAGGGAAAGTTTTATATCTCTGAATGCTTACATGAGTAAAATAAAGAAAAAGGAGACCAATGAATTGGGCATGCAACTGTAAAAGCTAGAAAAAGAACAAATTGAAAATCCTCAATTAAATATTAAATTAGAAATACTGACAACCAAAAGAATGAGTAATAAAATTGAAATTAAGAAAACTATAGAACTAATAAATAAAACAGAGCTGGTTTTATGAAAAAAAACCAATAAAATAGAAAAAGGGTTTAGTCAATTTGATTAAAAAAAGAAAGAAGAAAACCAAATTACCAGTATCAAAAATAAAAAGAGTGAATTCTCCTCCAATGAAGATGAAATTAAAGCAATAATTAGGAATTGTATTACCCAATTGTATGCCCATATTTTTTAAAAGCAATTGGGGTTAAGTAACTTGCTCAAGGTTACAAGGCCAGTTATTTCTGGGTGGGTACTAAGTGTCTGAGCCTGGATTCAATCCCCAGGTCATCCCAACACTGAGGCTGGTGCTCTTACTTGCTGAGCCACCTGGCCACCCCTAAGTAATTGGGGTTAAGTAACTTGCTCAAGGTTACATGGCCAGGTGTTTCTGGGTGGGTGCTAAGTGTCTGAGCCTGGATTCGATCCCCAGGTCATCCTGACACTGGGGCCAGTGCTCTTACTTGCTGTGCTACCTGGCTGCCCCATGCCCATATTTTTTGACAATCTTAGTAAAATGGATGAATATTTACAAAAAAAATTACTTGCCCAGATTAACTGAAGAGTAAATGAAATACTTAGATAAACCTATTTCAGAAAAGAAATTTTAGCAAGCTATCAATGTACTCCCTAGGAAAATAATCTCCAGAACTACATGGATTCACAAGTGAATTCTATCAGACATTTAAAGAACAACTAATTCCAACACATTATATACTCTTGGAAAAATTGGAGGAATAGGACCAAATTCTTTTTATGATACCAATATGGTACCGATATTTACTTGGGAAGTACTAAAACAAAGAATGAAAATTATAGACCAATTTCCTTCATGAATATAGATGAAAAAAATTTAAATAAAACATTAGCAAAAAGGTTACAGCAACTTATCATGAGAATAATACATTTTGTTCAGGTAGAATTTATTACAGGAATGCAAGCCTGGTTCAACCTTAGGAAAACTATCTGTATAATCAACCATATCAACAACAAAACTAGCAGAAACCATATGATCTTCTCAATAGATGCAGAAAAAGCTTTTGACAAAATGCAACACCCATTCCTATTAACAACACTAGAAAGCATAAGAAAAATTGAGTCTTCCTTAAAATTATAAGTAGCATCTACCTAGAACCATCTCCAAGTATTGTAATAGGGATAAACTAGAAGTATTTTCAATAAGATCGGGGGTGAAACAAGGCTGTCCATTATCACCCCTCTTATTCAATGTGGTGCTAGAAATGTTAGCTATAGTAATAAGAGAAGAAAAAATTAAAGCAATTAGAATAAGTGAAGAAGAGAATATCACTCTTTGCAGATGATATGATGATATACTTAGAGAATACTAGAGAGTCAAGTTAAAAACTACTTGAGATAATAAATAAATTTAGCAAAGTTATAGGATATAAAATAAACCCACATAAATCCTTGGCATTCTTATATATTTCAAACAAAGCCCAAAAGCAAGAAATAGAGAGAGAAATTACATTTAAAGTTACTGTAGACGTTAGAAAATATTTGGGAGTCTGCCTGCCAAAATAAAACCAGGAATTACATGAACACAATTACAAAACACTTCTCACACAAGTAAAGTCAGATCTAAATAATTGGAAAAATATCAGTTGCTTTTGGTTAGGTCGAGCTAATATAATAAAAAATTACAATTTTACCTAAATTAATTTACATGTTTAGTGCCATACCAATAAATGTACCCAAAAATTATTTTATAGAGCTAGAAAAAAATAGTAACAAAATTCATCTGGAAGAACAAAAGGTCCAGAAGATCAAGAGAATAAATGAAAGAAATGCTAGGGAAGGTAGTCTAGCCATACTAGATTTTAAACTGTTTTATAAACCAGAAGTGATCAAAACTATTTGGTATTGACTGAGAAATAGAGTAGTGAATCATTGGAAAACATTAGGTATACAATGACTATAGTAATCTACTGTTTGATAAATCCAAAGACTGGCTTCTGGGATAAGAACTGACTATCTGACAAAAACTGCTGGGAAAACTGGAAAATAATATGGCAGAAACTGTGCATAGGCCAATCAATATCTTATACCATACACCAAAATAAAGTCTAAATGGGTTCAAAATCTAGATATAAAGGCTGATACTGTGAGCAATCTGGAAGACAAGAAATAGTTTACCTGTCAGATCTATGGAGAAGGGAAGAATTTATGAGCAGAGGTAGAGACCACTTTGAAATGCAAAATGGCTACTTTTTATTACATTAAATTGAAAAGTTTTTGTACATATACCTAAATGCAACAAAACTTCTTGGATTCAACCTCACAGTAGATATTGACATTTAATAGAGTATGTCTTTGTGAGGAGAAGAGACAGAGCAGATGTGAGAGTGAAGAAGGCAATGTGTCTCACAGAGTGCTGGACCAATCATAGATTTATCCTTTCCAGGTTAAGCATTCATCTTCAATGAAAGTGGAAACCCCAAGCAAAACAACTATCAGAAAGCTTAATGTCAGCAGATTTGAGTGCTTCTTCTAACATGAGCATTTTCTTGCTATCTTGGAAAGAAAGCTGAGTTAATGCATGGTTGGCAACAGTGGAGCGAAAAGAGTGGGGTAGATTTCAGAAATTTGGTGTAGAGAATGACATTTACTCATCTAGGCCAAGACACTTGCAAACATGAAAGACTGGTTTGAAAAAATAATGGGAAAATTCAGAAGCTGTTTATGAAAAATGAGAACTCTACTGGGTTTACCAGCAGTATGGCTCATCCTTCTCTAAGAAAATTGCATTTAACTCCATCAATAGTAAGATGCTAGTGAAACTTAGATTGATCCAGTAATCATGGCTCATTAAGAAGGCAGACAAAATTCAGTTTATGCTTATAGTAAGAATCCAAAGCACTTTTATGATGCCCTAAAGACTATTTATGATCCAAATACCTATGGCACATCTCAGCTACTCAGTGCCGAGGCAGCCCATTGATTACTGATATAGACGTGATCCTTGAGAGATGGATTGAACAATTCCATAGAGTTTTCAGCACATCATCATCAACTAGCACTGAGAAAATGACTGTATACCTTAGGTTTAATTCTATCTGTTGTCTATCAAAATATCTAACTGAAGAAGAGATTTTTTTCCTTTTCAAAGAAGGGGTTCCACTACTTATAAAAAATCTGATTGAAATTTTCTGGGTTATTTGTCAAAGGAGGTCATCCCTCAGGAGTTCAAGGATGCCTGTATTGTATATCTCTATAAAGGGAAAGGGAATAGGTTGTCTTGTGACAATCACAGGAGACGCAGTTACTTTTAGCCAGAATCTTGCCAGAGTCATCCTTCATAGACCAATCCTTCACCTGGAAAATTACTATCAACCTGAGAAACAATGTGGCTTCAGAAAGGGCAGAAGAATGGTAGACAAGGTATTTGATACTAGGCAAATCCAGAAGAAAGGCCAGGTGAAGAACAGAGATCTGTATGCAATGATTGTTCATATAACTAAGGCCTTTAATAATGTCAGTCATGAGGGCTTTGTGGAAGATCATGGTGGGGGCTGCTAGGTGGCACAATGAATAGAGCACTGGTCCTGGAGTCAGGAGCACTTGAGTTCAAATCTGCCCTCAGACACTTAACACTTTACTAGTTCTGTGACCCTGGGAAAGTCAATTAACCCCAATTGTCTTACCCTCCCCTTACAAAAAAAAAAAAAAAGAAGATAATTATATCTGCAATGCAATATTCACTATGCCTACGGAAATTACAAATATGCTGATGTAGTTATCAATCAAAAAATATATCAGGCTTTCTATATGGGAGATAAAGCTGGAACATTTATTAAAATACCAAAAGACTGAGTCCCAAAACCAGAAAGTCAAAGCCATCAGAGTAGTTATGAAATTGGTACAGGTAGATAACGTAGAAAGCACCCACATTCTCAAGCCTTTAAAACAGAACAGGCTACCTCGAGCAAAGGTCCTCCTCTCCCCACTCACAGCAGCCACCCAGCATCCAGGAAGCATGCTCCCAGCAGCTCCGGCCCCTGGCAGTCCTCACCAGGAGTCCTTAGCAGAAATTCTGGCTTACTCAAAAAAAGTGGAGGTTCATGCCTCCACCTCCACTTTGGACTGCCACTGCTGCTAGTCACTGTAGGAAATCTAGCTTGACTTCTGCTTCCTCTTGCTCGACCCCTTCTTGCTATGTCAGCAAGTCCAATGGGGCATGGAAGATCTTTAAATCCCATAACCCCTACAATAATCATGGCAAAATTTGGTTTGCTAGAGAAATTCACTATGCCAGATTTACCATGACCTGCTTTCACAGGTTCTGGATAATGCTAATGCTCTTTCCCCGTAACCAGTGGAGTAAAGCAAGGCTGTGTGCTTGCTCTCCTACTTTTTAGTGTGATGTTAACAACAATATTGTCAGATGGCTTCAATGATGATGAAAATGGTATCAAGATCAGCTACCATAGTGATGTATTATGTAACTTAAAAAGTCAACAAGGTAATACCAAAGTGGAGTTAGAGTTGGTGCACAACATTTTGTTTACAAATGATTGTTCACTCAATGCAGCCTCTGAGGCTGAGATGCAACAGTGTATGGATCTATTTTCTGACACTTGTGCTAATTTTTAACTGCCAACTAACACCAGGAAAACGGAGAACCTCCAATGGCCAGTCATATGTGGAACCATTGATTATACTAAATGGAAATATTTTGAATGCTTTAGATAAGTTTACTTATTTTGACAGTATGCTTTCCAAGGATGTATATATAGATGATGAGGTTGACACATGTATTACCAGAACTAATGCAGTGTTTGGGAGGTTCTAGAGGAAAGTGTGAGAAAAATAGGGTATTAGGCTCTCTACCAACCTAAAGGTCTATAGAACTATTGTGCTGATTTTATTTTATGTCTGTGAATCCTGGATAGTTCTATTAGTGCCATGCCAAACTGAATTACTTCCATTTAAATTTTCTAAGAAAGATACTAAAATTACCTGACAAGGTAAGGTACCAGACACCGAGGTCCTTGTAAAGCCAAGCATGAGCAGCTTTACAGAGGACTGCTGCTGTGAACAGCTTCAAGGTTCTGATTACATAGTATAGTGAAATCTCTATTTATTCAGTAAGAAACTAAGGCAAAACATTCACAGGAAATCAAAATACAGCATTCACAATGTTATGGCATAAAAACTTATTGCTAAAATGGTCATGTATTTTTCACCAAAGTGGTCACAAAGTACATTCATTTAGTAACTCAATCATTCTTAAGGAGGCAACCTCCTTAATTGACACAAACTACAGAGGTCAAAAGCTCTCCATACCTAAGTCACATTAATCTCTTAATCAAAAAGTTTTCTTTCTTCTTGACTGGAGATTAATTTCAAATTGTTCTTAATTAGTAAGTCCTTAACTCAAACATCTAATTGTAAAGATTAAAATTCTCCATCCCTAGTAAATCATGATCTTCTCATTTTGCATTAAATACCCAAGGAGAGGTCTCTTCATCTTGACTAAAAGCTGGCTCTCCACTCCCATTGTACCCCCTCCATGGTCCCAGCTCCTGCAGGCTCCTTGTTGTTCAGCTCTTTGTCTAGTTCCTGTTCCATACTGAAGCTCACCATGTCTAGTCCACCTCAAGTCCTTCACAATTTCTGTTCCTGGGAAGACAAAGCTTAACAAAACCACAATATCATTCATTTTCATTGCTGGCATCCTCATCAATTCAATTTCTGCCTGATAAATCAACATAGACCCAACAACAAGGTCTGAGGAATCAACATGAATCATCAGTATAGTCCCAGGACTTCTGAAATTATCAGCACGTCCCTCCTCAAGGACTTCTGTAAAAATAAAACAAGAAAATCCTGTTAGGGCTTCTGAACCAGCAGCAAGGTCCCAGGGCTTCTGTAACAATAGCACCATCCTCTATCAGCAGACTAATCTGGCAAAATAATATCAAAACAGACAGACAACGTGCCAACACTAGAGCCATGCCTTCTCCCAGTTCTCCTCTCTTCTCATTTCTCAGTTATTCTCAATTCTCAGTTCTGTCCTCAGTTCTCATTTCTCTTCTCAGTTCTCTTCCCTCTCTCCAGCAGTAGCAGCCCAACCTCCAGATGCTCACTTCCAACATTTCTGGCCTCTCTTAGTTTGGGCCTTTCCTTATATACAGTATAAGCTCATCCCTGTTCTACCCCTTCCTGTTATGTCAACAAGTCCATCCCACTGTGTGTTTCACAAGTTCTGGGTCTAAATACTTGATGCAATTATGAATTTGAAACTAAGTGCTAAGTACATTTTAGCTTGCTAATACAAAAGGCAGATAAGATCTTCAAATTCCCATTAACATTACAGTCCTTTGTCAAGTAGAACTGCCAAGCATTCAAACTTTACTTTGAATAACACAACATAGATGGATAGGCCACATTGTTTGAATGTCAAATGTATTTTTGCCTAAAAGACTATTTTATAGAGAAATCATGGAAGGCAAGCACATGTAAAATTTTCTATTCAACTCTTTCTTTTTCATCAAGAATGCCTGAAAGTCTTCTATTACAACAAATGACCATATTTTCCCCTGAAACATGATACTCAGTTTTGCTGGGTAGGTGATTCTTGGTTTAAATCCCAGCTCCTTTGACCTCCTCTCTTGGCACCCACCTTTACTGGGAAGATAAGCAATTCAATATAAGTTGTACATGTGTAGCTAAGCAAAACATTTCCATAGTGGATATGTTGTGAAAGACTGAATATATTTCCCTCCATCCTATCTCATCCCCCATTGTTCTATTCTCTACTTTGATCTTGTCCATTTTCAAAAGTGGGCACTTCCAACTTCCCTCACCCCCAAGCCTGCCCTCCCTTCCATTATCCCCCTCTGATCTCCTTCCCAGCCAACTCAACTATAGGGTAAGATACATTATTTAGTGTGTATGTCATTCCCTCCCTAAGCCAAATTCAGTGAGAATAAGGTTGACCTATTCCCCTTTGCCTTCCTATTCTTTCCCTTCATTGTAACAGTTTTTCCTTGCCTCTTCTATATGATATAATTTACCCCCTTCTGTCTCTCCCCATATCCTCTCATTATATTCCTCTCTTACCTCTTAATTTTACCTTTGAAGTATCATCCCTTTCTATTCAATTGGTCCTGTGCCCTCTGTCTGTATATACCTGTACACATATATACACACACTAACATATGTATTCATACACCCATATTCCCTCCAAAATAGATACATATATGTGTATACATATATATGCACATATATATATATATATACATTTCTATACCCTTCAACTATTCTCATACTGGGAAAAGTTTAATAAGTTATAATTATTGTTTTTCCAAGTAGTAATATAAATAGTTCAACTTTGATAAATTCTCTATGATTTCTTTTGCCTGTTTACCTTCTCATGCTTCTTTTGCTTCATGTATCTGAATGTCAAATTTTCTATTTAACTCTGTTTTTTTCATCAAGAATGTTTGAGGGGCGGCCAGGTAGCACAGCGAGTAAGAGCACCGGCTCCAGTGTTGAGAAGACCTGGAGATCGAATCCTGGGCTCAGACACTTAGCACCCACCCAGAAACACCTGGCCGTGTAACCTTAAGCAAGTTACTTAACCCCAATTGCTTAGGAGCGGCCAGGTGGCTCAGTGAGTAAGAGCACTGGCCCCAGTGTTGGGACGACCTGGAGATTGAATCCTGGGCTCAGACACTCAGCACCACACCCAGAAATAACTGGCCCTGTAACCTTGAGCAAGTTACTTAACCCTGATTGCTTAAAAAAAAAGAATGTTTGAAAGTCTTTTATTCCACTGAATGACCATATTTTCCCCTGAAACATGATACCAGTTTTGATGGGTAGATGATTCTTGGTTTTAATCCTACCTCTTTGACCTCCAGAATATCATATTCTAGGTCCTTTGATCCCTCAGTGTAGAAGCTGCCAGATCCTGTGTTATCCTGATTATGTTTCTACAATATTCATATTGTTTCTTCCTAACTGCTTGTAATATTTTCTCCCTGGAACCTGGCTATAATTCCTAGGAGTTTTCTTTTTGGGATCTTTTTCAGGAGGTGATCAGTGGATTCTTTCAAACTCTATTTTGCCCTCTGGTTCTAAAACATCAGGGCAATTTTCCTTGAGAATTTCTTGAAGGATGATATCTATGTTCTTTTTTTGATCATGACTTTCAGGTAGCCCAATAATTTTTAAAGTATCTCTCCTGGATCTGTTTTCCCGGTCAGTGGTTTTTTCAGTGAGGTAGTTCACATTACCTTCTATTTTTTATTTGTTTGGATCTGTTTAATAGTAATTTCTCATAAGTCACAAGGTTCCATTTGCTCCAGTCTAACTCTGAAAGAATGATTCTCTTCAGTGAGCTTTTGAGATTCTTTTTCCATCTGGAAAATTTGGCTTTTTAAGGCATTCTTCTCCTCATTGCCTTTTTGAGCCTCTTTTGCCATTTGAATTAGTCTATTTTTAAGGTGTTATTTTCTTCAGTCATGTTGTTGATTTTCATTTCATCATTTTCTTGCATCATTCTCATTTCTCTTCCCAGTTTTTCCTCCACTTCTCTTTTGGTTTTCAAAATCCTTTTTAAGCTTCTCTATGGCCTGTAACCAACTCATATTTTTCTTGGAATTTTTTGGTGCAGGAATTCTAACTTCACTGTCTTCCTCCTGTTTTGTGCTTTGATCCTTTTTGTCCCCAGTATGGGAGTCTAATTTTGGATTGCTCTGTTTGCTTTGCTTCCTTTGCTTGCTCATCTTGCCACTCAATTACTTGACTTTTGAGCCTTTTGCTACCAGAGAGGGGAGCTTTATCCCAATTGTTGGGCTTTTCTCAGCTATTGGAGCTATTAGTTCGGTGCTTTCTCTGAAGCCTCAACACTCTTTGGCAAACTGGACCTCCACCCTAATCAGTGATCCAGATCCATGCAGATGAAAATAATAGAAATTATCCCTTAGACTGATTGCTTGGTCTCTCTACAATCTGCAGACCAGGAGCTCTGAAGCAGCCATGTTGAGGGCAGCTGCATGTCCATGGAGCCTCAGCTCTTTCTCGCCTGGGTGGCAAACACTGGATTGCACTCCTGAACTCCCTGTTCCTGCAAAGTCTACACTGACCTTTCACTTTGTCTTTGGCATCTATGGGTTGATAATTATAGATACAACCACAGCTGCTAGTGATCTGAAGTCCCTCCAGCTATTGGCTGGTCAGGCGGCCCTTATGCTAGTGTGGGGCTGGGTTCAGCTCCCAGGGTGCTGCACTAGCCCCTTCCTGCCAGCCTGATGGTCTGTCTTCAGCGAGAGTTTATCTTCTCTCTGTGATTTGATGGGTTTTGTAGCTCCAAAGTTTGTCTAGTGTCATTTTTTACATGAATTGGAGGATGTGTAATCCAGAGCCATGCAGATGTCCTGTTTCTACCTTAAGAAAACCTTCTTATATCTCCCTGCTATTTTCTGAAATTCTGCATTCAGTTTGGCATGTCTTTATTTTTTAAAATTTCCTTCTTTCCTTAGCTATTTTTAAAACCTTATCAATCATTCTGCTTTCCTGTTCTTTTTTTTTCCTTTGGAATTCAGTTGTTGTTGTTGCTGCCTCTTAAACAATATTGAAAACCTCTATTCAAATTCCTTCATACAAATTCCTATCTACATGCTGTGGAGGGAGCTTAGGAAGAAAATACTTAGGGAGTAGAGGAAAAAACAAAGAACCAACATTGACGATCAAGATTAGGTGAGCAGAAACATTGTACAATGAGAAAAAAAGCAAAAAATAATTGGGCTTTGAGTCCTCAAAAAAGCAGGTTTCAAATTCTAAATTCCTATCTCTTATTACATGTAGAACCTTAGGAAACTTGTTTAACTTAAAATTTAGTTCCCTAATCTGTAAAATGATGGAGTGACTCAAGATGGTTTAAAATGTCCTTTATAGCCCTAAATCAACATTGATAATGATGATGGTTGTGGTGGTGCTGGGAATAATGCCACAGAAACCTTAGTATGAGAGAGAATTATAAAGGAAAGGACAAATGACACAGAAAGGTCAAATATATAAAGATAGAAGATAGAATTCAGAGTTCACTGAGGTCTTAAGAATCAGGATGGGACCTGTGATACTTTTTGTTTTGTTTTACTTTGTTTTCTGAAGAGAGGAGCATTGTAATAAGACACTTTTAAAGAGTCCTGAAAAGACTTTCAATACCCTGGACTATCACAAGGTTTCATAACTGAATTTGTCACCTAAAGTTTCTGCCTTCACCCATCTGGCTAAAATGTAGCCAGAAAAATCTTCTTAAGCCATAGAGTTGACCATATTAGTCACAAGCTCAAAAAATTAATTCATTTGACCACAAGAATCCTCTTAGTATAGTCTACAACAAGTGTTGAGGACCTTTAACCTGCAATTTGATTTCAGCCAACAACTTGGATAAACACCAGTAGCAATTCTATTAAACCTCATTTGTGCAAATGCGTAGGGTGGTTTTAAAACTCTTGTACCCTAAAACAATATGAGATAGGGATTATGCTTCATGAACATGAAAACAGGCCCTCTACTTTCTTTTTTTACACAAATGAGATATGGTTTGCTCAGCTTGTCTAATGGAAGGAGGAATGAGGAAAGCCAGTGATTTCCTCTATTGAAAATAAGGAAAAGAAATTGTTTTAAGAATTCTCCTACTACTAAAATATTTTTAAATTAAACATTATGGCAGCCATCAAAAGGAGTATTTTTTTTCTTATTTAATTTCCAACTCCATATTTTGTTTTTATATCTCAGAGTTTTGATATATTTTAAATTTTCACCTCTTTTTCCTTCCCTTCATTCTCTCTATGCCATTTTATTTTGCTCAAAAGTAGAACTAAAATATATCAATGTAATTGATGAATTTGTTCAATGGACTTTTAGAGTCTTTCTTACTTTAGAATTAAAAAGAATGGAATGTTTTCTATTTCTCCTCAACTTAAAAAAAACACATGACTGAATGTAGCTTTCCTCTTCTAAATCATCTCTCATATGTGAGGGCATTTGTTTTTATGATTCATTGGATAAGTAACCATTGATGGGGAAAAAGTCATTACAGGTATAGAAACATGAATCAGAAATTAGGAGCCCGCATTTTACATTGTGAAAGTTTTTGTTCTCCTTATACCACAAGAGAAAGCAATCTTCTTAGCATCATTTCCTCACCTCCCTTCGTATGCTTGATATAATGTGATGAAAAAACCAAAGAGATTCCCAGTCTAAATTAGGCAAATAAGAGAACAGTCGGATAATGTGCTTAGGCAGCTAAATGGTGTAGTGGCCAGAGCAAAGTTCAGATCCTGCCTGGGATACTTAGTAGCTGCAGGAATCTAGGCAAGTCATTTAACTTCTGTTTGCCTCATTTTCCTCACTTGGAAGTAGGGATAATGATGGCACCTGCTTCTCAAATAACCTACTTGTTATGAGGATCAAATGAGATAACATTTATAAAACACTTTGCAAACCATAAAGGACTGTATAAATTATCATTGTTATTATTAATGTGTGACTGAAGCAGTATGGTATATTCAAAAGAACCAGTATGCTATCAGGTATGAGATTTTGGTTCTAAGCTATGCATCTGTTGCTGACTAAACATCTGAATTTGGGCATATCATTTAAATTTCCTACCTTTTTGACTCAGGTTCCTCATCTGTAAGAAATAAATTTTTTTAAAAATAGGGATCACATTTGACTCTCTGTGAGAATCAAATGAAATAAAATTTGTGACATCAGTGAATAAATTATAAGAAACTATGTAAATAAGATTTTAAAAAGTTTAAACTCATGACATCATCTGGACTGTGAATTCCCTTTTCTGCTGCAGATCAACTTGACTACAATTTCTATTCTTACATGGGACATAGAGAGATATCACCTATCAGCTGTAAGACTTAAACCCAAGTATGACTGACTTGAAGGTCAGGCCATGATCCACAGCATCATGTTGCTTCTTTGGAAGTAAGTATATGACATATGTTAGGGAATGATTGGTAGTCAACATGATGGCTGTGCCATATTAAACTGACTTCTGTTATGTCACAGTGAAGGCCCTATTTTTCCAAGGGCAGTTTAATTGCAAATAAAATGTACAGAAAAGAATTTATCATAATGATGCTTTGGCACTGGGAGATATCACATATCTTTTCTCTTCAAACTCTTATTTTCTGGAATTCCAATATTTATCTGTTGTACACCAATACATTCTATTATTTTTTCCATGTCAAAGAAAATGGAAAAAAGTTTCCTCATTCTAGAGTTCACTATATCAATAAAATCATAGTTCCAGTTCTTATATCTATCCCTATTCTTACAGCTACTGCTTCTATTTCAACCAGTGAACATTCATCTCATTCTTCTTATTTCTTCTCATCTTTTGTTTTCCAGAGCATTTCTTCTAATCCAGTTTGTCTTTTTTTCTTATATTCATCTTTTTTCCTGACATTCATTTTTTCTTATTTTTTACTTCTTTTTCTAACCTCTCTTTACTTCCTTTCTTGTCCTTTCCCTCTTGATTATTCGTTCCTTATTTTCTCCCACCTCTTTCCTCAGCACTCCTGAATATCGATGTCCTAATATCCCCTCCTTTGAAAGGACAAATCACTTCTCTTTACCAGGTGCAGTCAATTTGGACTAAAGTATAGACACAGCATATTTGTAGGGTGCACAAATGTTTTCATGTCATTACATGTGTGTGTGCTTGTGTGTGTATATATATATATGACAAAAATAAGAAGGTGCGCTATGGAGATATTTATGATTTGGGGTTACAAATGTATTTTAAACCATCTATATCAAATCTTGACAAGAAGTGCTTTGATTTGTGTCCAGTGAATGAAAGCATGCCTTAAAGTTGGAAATTTGTAGAAATACTATCCTTCCTAGGAAGTACTGCAAAATGAATTTTGCCTCTGTAGTGTTTGCAATTTCCTGCTTGTGATTCCATTGTTTTGTCACTTCTGTCACTTTTCTCTACTATGCAAGGTAGCTCAATGATATTTTCTTTCTGTGTTTTACTGTTACTTGTATAGAATGTATTTAGCAACTAATTCTGCTGTCTGATTTCTGGAGTTCTGGGCTCCCTTTCAAGTCACCCTCTGTTCAGTTCTTCCCATTTCTGCTTGTGCCAGGTGGATTTGCAATTCTCCCAACTTTCAGTTATATGTTGTTAGGTTGAGTTACTTGAGGTTAACATTGTTGAGGTTGGGGTTTTTTTTGGTGCCTTTCAACTTTTTGAAGCTCTTTTGATATATTTTTGCAAACACAATTTTAATTTAAATACATAGCTGGATAACTGTGCTAATATATTTCTCAAAAAAACATTATATGCTTATTGAACATGAACATGAAATGCTTATTCAGTTTCTCCAAATCAGTTTTTATGAATTCTGTTTTTAATTGTTTGAATATCCACATACATGAAATATGAAGAATTTGCAAGTAGCTCAAGATTTAGTGTTCTGATTCCTTTTAATATTGGGATAATTTAAATTTTCCAATACAATCCTTTGAAAGTTCTTTAGTCCACTTGATTTCAAAGTCATAAACACTCTGTATAATTTTTATAGAGACTAAAAATAATCTCGTCAAATGTGGCTACATTATATTTCCCTGCTTATCTCACATCTTAACAGTTGCCCTCTAATACCTTTCATGCTATGGGATCTGGGCTCATATGGAGACTTCAATGAATACATGCAGGAACATGCATCTATGTGAATGCTGAGGGTTTTTGCATTTGAGGACTGTTGGACAGCTCCTGATCTAGGGACAGTATCATACTTTGTAGTCAACATGGTCATACTGTCAGAAATATTGGTGATTTGGATAAATACCTGATTGCCCTCTGCTACAACCTAATCCCAGGTACCTTTTAAGGTACTTGAGTGGTGAAAGGCTTGTTCTGTGAATAGGAGATATGGAGAGATATAGGATCTCCAGGTGAACCCTTTTACAGGTAGGAAGTTCCTGGGATAGGAAATTGCTATATTTTTCCCTTTTAAGACTGTCTCTATTCAACATTTAAATATGTACCATTGTGCTCACATTAATGGAAAGTACAGTAAAAATGAAAGTAAGTTCCATATCAACTTTCAAAATTTGCGTGAATTTTTGCCAATATGCAAAATCCTCCTGAGTCAAAGACAATTTTTCATCATTCAAAAATTTTCATTTGAATGCAAAACAGGAAAGCACAGATGTGTTTCAAACTGCTCTTAAAGAGTCCCTTATGTGACTTTCTCACAAAGAAAATTCTTAGGCTTAACCCTTGGAACATAAGAAATAACAATGTTTTACCTCTCAGAAGGCAGGGTACCATAGCACATTAGTGCATGAAACCATATGGTCTTCCACTCTTACATAATGAAGAGACCAGAGTTTTAGAGTTAGTAATGGGTTGCCAAGAGGTTGTGAGTGAAGTATGACCTTCAGACCATCTCTGGTTAGAATCAGGGCAATAAACACTGGGCTGATTATCATTGATTACATAATGACCAGCATTCTTTTTGTGAGCATTTTAATTAATTATGTAGAATGGAGGAGGTCTCTCCCTTTATTTGTAACTCAAAAGGACTTGCTCAGGCTGCATCTTTTCTCACTGGTGTCAGCAAACACATTAGACATGATTAGCTGTAGGTATCCATGCCTGATGATATCCAAGTAAAGTCCTTTTATATACATATATATATTTCATCTTATAATTGTATTTGCAAGTTAATGTTTGAAGTGTCAGTCTTTGTGAAATTAGCTCATCTTGTTATGATTTCAAGCTTTGATGTGAGTGAAAGCCTTCAATTGCGATGCGTAGTCACATCTGAGAGTAAACTGCATAGACAAAGAGACTTACAAGACTAGTAAATCAAATACTCTCAACTGTCTATGTGGATTATGAGATACTATTTGCATAACTTTGAAGTATTTATACTGATGAAATTACAATAATTAAAATCATTGCTGTGTCAATTGCTCGATGCCACAAGGCATAGCAATTACTAGCATGCAAATCAGACTTTGTGTAAGCATTTTAAAGAATAATTACCTTATTTGATTCAGATGTGCCTGAAAGGCATTAGGAATCATTTGAGCTATTTTGCCTTCAACAATTTTTAGTTTTGAAGGCGATATTCTTGTTGTTTTTATCGATGATTTACTTTTGTGTATCAGTTTTCCAGGCTTAGAGATGGAGCTGAATGCCATTGATTTAAAAACAAAGCAAACAACCAAACCAAAAACAAACAATTTGAAACAAAACATTTGCTATGTGACTTGGAGTGGTAATAACACAGTTGGATCTCTTTCCAGGAAGTTTTATACTACCATAATTTTTATTTGTATGGGCTCTATTTTGAAACCTCATCAGCTTTATGCTAAGTGGAAGCCTATACTTCACATCTACATTTTCACATTCAAGATCGGGGCTCTTGAACTACTGGCATAAGAAAGGACAGAAGATGAAGGATCACGAAATCTCTACTTACAAAACACTCCTGACACAAATAATCTATGCCAGGTCACTTAGGGAACTGAAAGATTTATTCTTCAGTCATTTTGTCCTTCAACTTCACCATTAGCCTCCCAAAGCTTATTAAACACTAATACCTTCTTAGGGCCCATATTTTAGGAACAATTTAGTATTTCACAGAAAATTTTAACTGATGTCATGACTTGAACAGAGATTTTTCTTTATAAGAGTATGTTACATGAATAAAGTCTCCCAATACTTTTTTCCCCTTTTTGATTTAGGGTACAAATAATCTAAAAATCAGGGAGAATTGTTCTAAATGAGTTGTGGATTTCGGGTGCAAGGCATTGATCTAGGAATGATACAGATAACCTGATTTTAAGGGGAGACTAAGTAGGAAAAGCACCAAATTTTTAGTCAAAGTATTTCAGCTCAAATCACAGCTGTTTTATTTCATACCTGTGTATGAGCAAGTAACTTAGCTTTTATGGGTAACATTCTCTTCATTTGTTAAATAATGGAGTTGTAATAAATGATCTGAGAAGTCTCTTCAACTCTAAATCAATTATTCTAAGATTTCTGGAGTCCTTTCCATTGCTAAATCTGTGCTCCTAAGAGACCATGAGCTGTAATTTCTTTTCTCTCTAGAGTTTTTAATCTAAATTTCTTGGTTTATTCTTTTAATGTAACTTTTTTTCTCTTAAACTATATGCAATTTTGTTCTTAGTTTTCCATTGAGAAGCTACTTTTCCTGAAATTTAAATATCATATCATCAAATGACAAAGTATCATTCATGGTTCAGAAATTAAAAGATATAAAGGTCTCTTTTAGAGCTCATGAAGTCCAACCCCCTCATATATGGATGAAGATACTGAAGCTGAGTGATGTTGCATTATTTATCCATGGCCATACAGTTAGGAAGTATCTGAAGATATATTGGAACTTAGGATTCCTTGATTCCAAGCTCAGTATGGTGTGTCTTTGAATCATGACAAGAGTCTATTATGTTCACATTGTTAGTTTCAGTGAATTATCTGAAGACACTGAAAGGATGTTGAGATGTCTTCTAAATTGTATCAGATCGTACTCCTAAAATATAAGATCTCTTTAACAATTAATCCTAATAAACAAATTTCTCTCAAAGTTTCAATAAATCTGCTTTCCTTTGGGTAATGTAATTAAATGCAATAAATAGGTAGATATTTATTGTTTTCAAAGCATTTGTGATAGAAACTCCTCTCTCTCTCTCTCTCTCTCTATATATATATATATAGTCTATGATGTATTAATATAATATGAGCATTAATTAATGCAAATAATATCTAGTCTGGATTTTATCCCTTTTAGAAAGAACTCAATGTCCTCCGATAATTGAATCACCTGAAAAATGTAAATTAATCAATTGTTTTAGCTTTAAATCTTTGCCTAGAAAATATTTTCTTTGAAGGATAACAAAAGTATAAGATTTGGAAATTTAAAGGCACTAGCCTAGGTTTTATTTCACTATATAGGGTAATTACTTTTTTTTCTTTAGATCATTATACAAATAAAATGTCTTTCCTTTGCTTCATAAGAATGCTATGACATATATAAAGAAAAAGAAAAGAATTGCTTATGTCATAGGAACTTTTGAGAAAGGTTTCATGACTTTAAGGCATATGAATATCTATATTTTGGTGATTTTATTTACAAGGACCTTCAGATTGCAAAGTTTCCCTAACATATCCCATGCAATCTTATCAGTCTTGTTCTGTAAGTCCCACATAGCAGATCCAGCAAATGCTTCAGAGGACTTCTTATTTATAGCCTGTAACTAATAAGTTTATAGAATCATGGATTAAGAGATTAAATAGACCTTAGAGGTCAATTAGATCTCCCCCTTCATTTTACTGATGAGGAAACTGAGGCCCACAAAAGTGGAATTAGTTGCCCAAATCACAGTGATAGAGGTGAGATTTGAATAGAGGTCCTCCGATTATACATTCAGTACTTGCTACCCACCCCCACTAATTCTCATAGTTAGACCTAGTATCTTTGGAGATAATATACTAGTCAAACTATCTCTTTAGACTTTTATGTTCACTACTTAATCACCATATATCCTTTTTTAATTACATATACTATGCAAATAGCTAATCACTTCCCTCCTCCCAGATTTTGTTTCTCCACTTCTTAATACTTTGGTGACTAACATAGTTACCTTGGAATAATTTTTCAGCTAGTTTTATTCCCCAAAGTGTTGAATTCTGAATTGAGTACATATGGGCACTATTTTATCAAACAATAATATTTCCTTAAGACTGTGACAAATCTCAGAATCTGCAGGTAATAAGAAAAAATTATGGATGCTCCATTGTAATACGTTTAGGAGTCCAAACTTCAGTATTATCTTCCCTTTCCTGGGAGGTGATATAATTTGTCTCTGTCTTTTTCCTTTCTCAGATTATTATTTTAAGCAAAATTCTATGCTATCAATATGCTTCCCACAACTCTTGTCTCCCTTGAAAAGATGGGAGATGGGTAGAAAATAGGGTTACACTAAGGGTTCTTAATTACTTTAGTTTATAGCAACAGTTTACGAGACTAGTTACCTACAGGGCTGTTTAAACAGATAATAGCAAAAGTTATAGCTCTGTAGTAAAGTAAAAAATATCCCTCTTTTTTCCCCTTAGGCAAAGCACATTGATCATTAATTAGCCCTTTGGAGGTGGTAAGTCAGGCAATGGGAAAATCCTCACCTTCAGAATGTGAATTCGATCACAATTTTAGTGCTTCCAGGGCATCTCTTTAATAAAGGGCATTTGTCTTCAATCACAAATGAATGTATTTTCTCTTCAGATTTTTCTAGATGACACAAATTAAATGTGTTTTCTTTATTTTATAGAGATTTCCTGACATAACATCATACAACCACTTGCCCACTTTAAAAATTGGTTTTGTTCTTTACTTACTGTAAAATATAAAAATATAAATTGAGCATTGGTAAAGCTTGAAAAAATGATGTCTGCAAACTATCATTGAATAAAATTATTCATTTGATCTTCCATCTATATTAGTAGTAAGACAGCATGGCATGATCCATAAACAGCTAGCCTCAGAGTTACAAAGTCCTGGGTTCAAAGTACTGCTTTGGAAACATAGCTGTCTTATGACTGATCAACTCACTTAACCTCTCAGTGTCCCTTATAAATCTCTAAAATGGTAGAACATTTGCTGCACTCTGTTAAAGGAAATTTCCTTGTTGGCTGTACCTTATACATGTAATGTCCTTCTCACTTCAACCTCTTATCTTCCTGATAGAATATAGGCTCCATGAAGACAAGGCTGTTTTATGTTTGTTTTCATATCCCCAGTTTTTTGCATAGTGTCTCGCTTCTATTAGACATTTAATAAATGCTTTTCAATTGATTGATTCATTCACCAATGAAATCAGAAGTCTGGATAAATAACACAAACATATTTTACACCATATGTTAAATTTAAAAAGATATTCTGGCATTTGTGACAATTATATTAATGTGTCAATATCCCTTGCTTTGTGACTTTTACTAATTATTTACCCTTAGAATAATTTTCACTTCCAGAAATTAAGCATTATATAAAATTAGCTTCTATGTTTTTTGTGATTATGAGGCATGATCATTAGTAGTACCTACTAAGATAAATAGACTCATCCCAAACCTTATCAGGTACTCTTCTGATTTAGAAAATGTCAGAAGTAGAAAGGAAGGAATAGGGGAAGAAGGAGAATTAGAAAAGTGCATTTGAGTGAGTTCTTTTCTCTGAGAGTCAGTGGATATAGGAGCTGTACTTGCAGCTAAAAAGACCTATGTTCATATCTGACCTCTCCCACTTCATTGCTTGATGATCTTAGGCAACTCACTTAGCTTCTTAGTACACTAGGTACCTAAGATTATTCGTTTGTGGAAAATGTGTTGACTTGCATTGGCAAAGGGAGTTTCCTTATCTGAAAGTTCCCTATGTAAATGAAATATCAGGTTCAATTCCTATATCTATTCCCCTATTCCATAGCATTTTGTGATTAATGGAATATTTGAAATTTGCATCTTCTGCTTCCAAATTGGGAATATCTACCTCACACCCAGTTATTGATCTGTAGATAGAAGGATGCAGTGAATGCTGACAGTTCAATTTCAACTAGTTATTCTCATACTGAACTGTTTATATCTAAAATGAGGAAGTTGGATTACATGACCTCTCAAATTCTTTCCAACTCTAAATTATCTGATATTTCTATGATTAATAAATCATTGAGGGTTAAGTGTTATAGTGGGATGAGGTCCTGATGAGGTCCTATTCCTGTAACTACCTTGTTTTCAGTGTCTGACACCCAATCAGTCAACAAGAAATTACTAAATAGGTATCATGTGTGCAGAACTGTGCTGCTGGTAATACAAATAAAAACAAAAACAAAACAAAGCTCTGCCTTTGAGAAGGTTTTTTTTTTCTGATCCGTTCCTAGAAGTATAAGAAATAAAACCTATCAATCTCTTTCAGCTTGAGAAACTGCAATATGCACTGTCTCAAAAAAATGTTACATATAAAAAGTTCTGCCTATCTTAACATTATATGTAAATGACTACTATCTTCCCCCCTATCATCATTCTTACTATTGTTTTAATCATTACTCTTCTGGATCTGATTTATATCCCTGTACAAATGGCCTTTGGGACTGCCTTTACGAGGTCTAAAACTGCCTGAAATCAGATACCTGGGATGAGCCACACCCAATTTTTAGGAGTAAAGGTAGCAAGCTCTTGACTCACAGCATCCTAAATGTGATAGAATTTGTAGGATTTTCACCCACATCCCTAACTGGGATATGGCCAAAGAATAGTCATCTGTAATACTAATCTCATTAATATCTCCACAATGCTATGCAGTATTATCAATGTTGAAAATGAGGATTTATTTAAAAATACAGTAAATACACTATGATTAAATATTTATGAAATTCTATATCTGATTTTGACCTCAAAAACTACCTAGTATAATTTTACGTTTAAAAAAATGAAGGAAGCAAATCATATAAAGATTGAAAATCATACATTAGATGGGAAAGACGACAGGAAAGATCTGTCATTTTTTCATTAATATAGGAAATAGCAAGTGAGGGAATTCCTGGGAAGAAAAGCAGTTCTACCTCATCTCTTATACTTATAATCTTATACTTATAAGATAGTTGTGCTTCTTAAAGGGTCGTGAGTGGAAAAAGTTTAAGAAATTTTGAGTTACTGAGATGTTAAATCTCACAAAGCCTGTGTATATGAGAAGCAAGATTTGAACTCTGGTCCTTCTAACTTCTAGTCTGACTTTCTTCACTGAATACTTCACTAATTTTTCCTTCTAGAGGACAAATTAAATTAAAATATTAGGTCTATTCATTCTTAGCTTAATGCTTTTAATTATACCGCAAAGTAGTTAGAAAATTGGAAGTATCTTTGATAACTTTAAATAATAACATGGAAAACTTGGGAGAGACTTCTAGTTTTGTCCAGCCCATTCATATGTCATTGAAAAACCATTACTATATGTCTGAGGAATGGTTATCCAAGCATTACTTGAAGATATTGAGGGAGAGAGAAACCATTTCCTCCAAAGAGGAACCCTTCCTCTTTTTGAACAGTTCTCATTAGGAAGTTGTTGCTGTTGTTTTCATTAACTTGTCAAAATCTTCAACTTTGCACAATGTACCATCTTCCTTCTCAGGTCAAGAACAATGTTAATCCCTCATTGACAAAGCAACCCTTGAAATACTTGTAGATAGCTACCACAAACATTTTTAAATTCTTTGTAGAGACTCAAGTAGAGTGAATTTAAGTTGCCACTATTTAATGATTTGTAAACATGACTCACATTTTAGTAGTGAAGAAATGGAGTTAGAATTCAGTTACTATGAAAGAGTATTACACTCACTTTATTCAATATAAAAGGTAATGATTTCTTAGAAAATACAATGGGAGAGGACCAAGATAAATTATAGAATCATAGAGTTGAAGCTCAAAGGGACTTTAGATAAGTCAGAGTCCAACTCCCTTATTTTATAGATGTGGGAATTGAGACCCATGGCAGTTAAGAAACTGGCCCAAGGTCAAACATGTAGAATGTGTCAAGGTGGGTTTCGAACCCATCTTCTGACTCCAGAGCCAGTATTCTTTCTATTGCATGATATTTTTTCTTGTAAGACTTTTTTTTTAATTCTCAAAAGCACAACACTAAAATAATAGTTAAGGATTTAGCATATTTTCTTACTTGTGCAAGTGTCATTGTAGCATTTTAGCATCGGAAAATAAGTACCTTCTTTTTAACTATTCTTTCCTTGTAAACATTGTGATAAGATATGGAGATAAACATAAAGCTTCTAGTAATTATTTAATAGCCTTCCTCAGAAATTAGACATCATATGGGCTGGTGGGCACTGACCTTAAAAATGGGAGACCAATTTCTTAATTTTACTGTGGATGAATTCAGTGACTAGAGTCTCTTATGATTCATCATACCTCAGTTTCTCAAACTGAAAGAGATTAATAGCTTTTTCTTTCCTTGTTTTGAAGGAAAACTAACATGATTTCTTATGTCCATCAGAATTATGTTGAGAAAATGTAGAAATCATTTGAAAAAATATTTGTGCCTCATATCTGGCGAATATAAGTACAATAGATTATTATTTTTCTTATATAATATTAGTCATTCTACCAAACTTAAATGTATTTAATGTGCCTTCCTTGGGGTATACTATTCGTTATTCTATCCTTGGTGTACTGCCAGCCAAAAGAACATAAAAGCATAAAGTATTGTTTTCGCATGAGATTCCAAATGACTAATATTTTGTGTCTTGGCTGATGTGCTATAAATCTGGCCCCAAAAGGGAAATGTTACCTCTTTCTATGAGTAGTAGATGAGTCCCATTTAAATTAGAAAATGGAAAGGGACCAACAAATATGACCATTACTATTTTAATGAAATGCAGTTGATACTTCTAAGTTTTCATTCTTTAACATAATATTCTTTAATATATATTAAACCCTGTAAGGGAGATTGCCAATGATAAAAATTAAAATCTGTCGAAATACTATGTAAAAGAATTTATTGATTGCTATTATGTTTTCCTGTTTCATGTAATTTATGATGCCAGAAAAGAAAAGAAGAAAATAGTTCTACTTCTTTCAAACATTTTAAAGAGGTCACATACTGAATGTGATCATCACTAAGAGCAAGAATATGAAGAACAAATGTTTATTGAATAATTTTCAAAAAGTCTTAGGGCTCAAAGGTTGGGTTAAAGGGAGGAAATAGACCAATGTAAAGACTCTATCATGGGTGTAAAATATTGTTTAAGTATGGGGTCATCTTGGTCATTTAAAAATAGTGAGACTCCATTAGTGACAAAGAAGGAAAGCAGGTTTCTTTTTTTTTGGGGGGGGGGTTCTTCACTTTTGATAAGACATCCTGAAAGTCAAGAAGCTGGACTTTACTAAAAGCCTAAATATTTAAAGGAAAAAAATGAAATAAAGGCATCACTGTATGTTTTAGTGATGCATGAAGTGAAGTAATTGCAGTTCCACAGAAACAGGGTTTTTAAATTTTTAAATGAAAGTCAGGTGATTTTTTTTATAAACCTGGTTCTGTATGCTTCTCAATTTACTTAAATATCTAATATTGTCATGTTTCTAATATGAGCAAAAATTAATAGATATGGGTATTTTCCCCCTGTGACTTTGTTATATTGAATATTCCATAAATTTTCTATAATATTTCAACCTACATAGAACTCCAGAGAAATAAATTGAAAACTGTAGAGAAAGGCCTCTATTTGTTTATTGTGTGTATTTTTGACAACTTTAAATTTTTCAGTATGAAATATAGGCTGGATCTATTTACTTCAAACAGGCCTTGAAATGTGCTTGGGAAGCTACACAATTCTAAAGGGCATGGCTGCATGTGTCCACTACGAGAAAAAAAAAATAGAACAGCTTGGAAGACTGAAAAATATGTGAAATACATATTTAAGTCTCATTATGCAGGGGAAATAAGTGAATGAAAAAATAAATCATAAATTTCTTTTCAGTTTTTTATTATGAACCTAAACATCAACAAACATGAACATTTCCTTATATAATGAACAGAAAAAAAAGTTTAAAAAATGAAAGTACATATTACACTTAATATGACGGTACAAACATAACCATGTTTTTCTGTGTCTACATATGAATTTCTTTTTCTTCTCTTTACTTTGAAATATTTCTTTGGCATTCTTTTCAGTCTTTTCTTTTTAAAATTTATCCTTTTTTACCCTCTCATTTCCTTCCCAATTCCCCTGTCCTCTATGCCTATACTAAATAAATAAATGAATGAAACCTTTCCCTTTCCAACAGTCAAGTATAGTAAAGCAAAACATTTACATTGACATTTTTTGAAAATGTATCTCATTTTGTGTCTCTAGTACATTCTCTACCAAAAGATGACTAATAAATTTCATTATCAGTATAGCATAGTGGTGATTGGTCATTGGATTGATAATAGTTCTTAAGTCTTTTGACTATTTCCCTTTACTTTATTGCAGCCATTGTGTACATTGTTTTCCTGATTTTGCTTACTTCACTCTGTATCAGTTCAGATATAACTTTCCAGGTTTCTCTGAATTGATACCCCTTGTCATTTTTTTTTACCAAACAATAATATTCTGCTACTTGTTTATGGGGGGGGGGCATTTGTTAAGTACCTACTATATTCTGGGCTCTCAAACATTACCTTGTTTTATTTTCACAATAAATCTGAGAGGTAAATGTCTTTATTATCTTCCATTTTACAGTTGAAGAAACTGAAACAGAAAGAGGTTATGTTACTTGCCCAGGGTCATACAGCTAGTAAATGTCTGAAGTCATATATGAACTCAGCTCTTTCTAACTCTATGTTCAGTATTCTAATCACTATACCACCTTAATGTCATTAATATACCATTAATTTGTTTGATGATTCCCAAATTTATGGGCATCTATTTTCTTTGCAGTTCTTTACTACAACCAAAATACTTTTGGAAAGTTTTCTGTACATGCAGATCCTTTCATTTTTCTTTTACCTCTTTAAGGTCAAGATCTAGTAATGAAATTAATTTTTCAAAGAGTTTGTTAAAATTAGGAACTTTGGGGATATAGTTCCACACTTTTCTAGAATGCTTGGACCAATTCACAACTCTACCAAAAGGGAAATTCAATGCCTGTCTTCTCAGGCCACCACAACAATTATAATTGTTCTATTTTTGTCCTTTTTGAGAATCTGATGGGTGTGATAATGAAATACAGTTAATTTGGATTTCCTTTATTATTAGGATTTGGGGCATGTATTTGCAAAATTAACCATTTTGTTTTTATGACTATCTTTTGTTTGCTCAAAACTTTTCCCTTGTAGTTGGGAATTATATCTTCTTATCTTTTCCTTTAATTTATTTATTATATAATATTTTATATCTAGTGCATGTATACATTTGGAGGGGTAGATAGGTGGCACAGTAGATAGAATGCTAGGCCAAGAGTCAGGAAGATGTGAATTCAAATCTGACCCTAGACCCTCACTAGCTGTGTGGCTCTAGGCTGGTCACTTAACCCTGTTTGCCTGAGGTTCCTCATCTGTAAGATGAGCTAGAAAAGGAAATGGAAAATCATTCTAGTATCTTTGCCAAGAAAACCCAAATAGGGTCTACTGAGTCAGATTCTACTGAGTCAGGCATGACTAAAATGACTGAACAACAGTATCCATTTGAACCTTACTGAGGGTTATGGTATGAACTATTGATCTAAACCTGATTTGGGCTTGATTGCTTTTTTTTTTTGTTTTTCTTAGCATTTGTTTTGAATAGTGAATATTAATGTCAGTCATTGTCATTGGATTTGTACAATATGAAGCTACTGCATTAAATTTCTTCTGGGGCTTAAGCACTAATTTATTCCATTAATCACATTTTGCATTTTTAGTCACTATTAAAAAATTTGAATGATAACTGCTTTGTTCTATAATTAAAGATCGGTTACTGTTAGCTACTCCTCCATATCTTCCCAATTTTTCCATTATTTCTTTCTCCTGAGATTCTTTTTTATCTTTTGTTGCTTTGAATTTTATTATTATTTTGTCTAGCTCTGTAAAGTAATACTTTGGCAGTTTGATTGGTATGACACTGAATCTCTAAACTAATCTAGGTAGCATAGTCATTGTTATTTTATTAGCTTTGTACCACCATAAGTAATTTATATTTAGCTAATTTGTCCTCTTTCAATTTTGTAAGGTGTATTTTCTAATTGTATTCATATAATTATCTTTTGTGTCTTGGTAAATGGATCCCAGATATTTCATTCATTCTATAGGTATTTTTATTTTCAATGAATTTTTCTTTCCAATGCTCCTGTTTATGTTACTAATATACAGAGATGATGATTACATATGTGGGGTTTATTTTATATGCTAATTTACTGAAATTTTGTATTTTCAACTTTAGTTCGATCTATAGATTTCCCAATTAAACAATCATTTAATCTGTAAAAATTATACTTTTGCTCTTTCTTTTATTATACTTATTTCCTCAATATATTTAATTATCTTTTCTATATAACAAGTATAGTAAAAGTTTGTCAAATAATAGCTGTGAAAATGGACACTATCCTCTGATCTAAATGGTGAGACCTATGGCATTTCCTCATTGCATATAATGCTAGCACTTGATTTTAGATAGATATTACCATGTTAAAGAAACCTTTTTAAAATTTTTGTTTTTGTAGTATTCAGTGAAAATGTTTTACATTTTGAAAAATAACATTTTTATGAACCCTTGAAGGTTTTTTTTTAAAGTGTTAAATAACACAATATTTGTAAAAAAGCAAATAAATTAACATGGTGCCTGACACATAGTAGGTGATAAAAAAAAATTATTCTCTTCCTTATCCTTTCCCTCTCTCTTTCAAAAGTTCTCTCCTTTGCCATCCTAGTTAACTCTTCCAAATGACAGGCAATGAAATCTCCCACATCCTTACTAACTCCTGGGGGGAAAAAAAGAGTTAAACAGAACAAGATTCAGTTGCTTCCTATAGATATAGTAACATTATACACATAGTCTGTGGAAGAGGGTAATAAAACTCAAAAGTTTTTCATATCAGTTGTTTTGTTATACTAAATATCCCATTTTATAATAAATACTCAATTCTAATTGTTTCTTTCTTTTAATTATGTTCTGTTTCTTCTTTATTTGTTGAGTCATTGAATTCTGTCAATCCCATTCAATTTTTAAGGGCATCATCTACTTAGGTATAATTTTACACCTTTTCTTCTAGGCTATTTTTTTTCCTTCCATGTTTTTGTCCTTGATAGTTCTAGTTTAATTTTTTTAATCTTTTGCTTCATTTCTTTCATCTGTTTTGGGAGATCTTAAAGCCACATTAGCTTTTTCTTCAAAAGGAGGGGAAGGAAATAAATATTTATTAAACACCTACTATGTGCTAGGCACTGTACTAATCACTTTACAAATATTTCATTTATTCCTCACAATACCCTTAGGAGAGATGTGCTATAATATCTCCATTTTACAGTTGAGGAAACTGAAGCAGAGGATGAGTAACTTGCTCAGGGTCACATAATTAGGAAGTATATGCAGTAGAATTTGAACTCATGTCTTATGACATGTTACAACCTGTTACAGGCAATAAGGTATAACAATTTGAATTTATCAGAATTAGGACTGTTTCTCTAATACACAAAATGAATACGAGAAATAGTAAAGGTTTAAAGAGTCACATAAACACAGAACCTCGGAGTTAGAAGACACCTCAGGGGTTTATCTAGTCTGACACATACTGGAACAAAATTCCCTTTTATAATTTGAATATCAAGAATTTATTTAGCCATTACCTGAAAATCTCCAGCTCCTAAGTGATGCATTTCTTTTTAATTTGGGGCAACTTAATTTCTTAAAAAAAATTCCTCTCTTCCTGTAACTATGCTCTTTGCTCCTTATTTTTCCCTTTTCGTAAACACAGGATAAGTCCAACCCCTCTTCCTCATGGCATTCCTTCAGCTAATCAAAAATAATTAATATGGCACAGTCTTTTGTTCTCCTTGCCAAATACCCTCAGTCCTTTTCATCAATACATATATGACTTATTGTCTTCATTCTAACACGTTTTGAAAGATTTTCCTTCACATCCCACACATATGCCTTGACAAGACAGACTTTTCTATTGTCTATGTAAGTTTAGCAAATATTTATCATTGTATCCTTCACCAGGTAGTAACTGATCAGTACTCATCAGATTGGGAAAATAGAATGATTACAGTGACAGAAATTCTAGATTTGAAATCAGAGGACCTGAATTTGCCTGAAAGCTTTACCATTTACTAACTGATATCCATTCTTTTTTCATATTTAAAATTATGAGAGGGGACTAGATTCAATTCAATAATAACATAAGGACGTACTATATGAATGATGCTGTGGTAGGTTTGGGTACTGGAAGACAAAAGGACAATCTGTCCACATCAATGAACTTGTATTATAGTTTTATTGGAAGTTTCTTTCTATTCTGATTTTATTTATGATCCCATGACCTTTTCTAACTTTGAATCTTTTTGGCTGACCACTCTCATGGCATTCCAGTGTGTGGATTTACGGCCAGTACAGGATTAATGCTTCAAAGAGCAAACTTTGGGACCTTGGCTCAGCAGAAGTTAATATGGGGACTTATCTGGCAGCAATTCCACCAATGGAGTTGAACTTGGAGGGACCAATGGAATGTAAAAATTGAGATAAGTAGATGTATACTTCAGTAAATAAAAATAGACAATTTGTGATTATTAGTACATGCATGTATGTATGTGCATTCATGTGTGTATGTATGTATATACACACACAGAGACATATGGAAATGTGCGTATAGCCATATATTTGTACATACACATGCATGCATATAAGTATTCGTAGATATACATACAGTGCATGTATGTGCATACATATACACATGTATGTATGCATATATATGTATGTGTTTTATTTGCTACTACACTCTAAGTTCCTCAAGGGAGAGATTTTGTCTTATTTTGTTGTAGGCACTCTACAAAATAAATGTATACCCAAATAATTGGTACATTGAGCTAATTATTAGCATAATTTAATTTGTAGTAAATATATTTCATCTTCCTCCTTGGGGAGGAAAAGTGAAAGGTGTTTTGCATCTCCTTTTTTGACATAAGTGACTCCATTTTAGGCAGAGCAATCAGTTACATACAATTCTTTCCCCAACCCCACACTCTCTAATGCTTCCTCCTGAGTCCAGCAGTTTGCCCTGTTCCATTTGCAAGGCTGACCACTGAGGGAAACAAGTTGCCCTATCTTACTTGTAAGGCCAGTTGCAGACAATTTTGAAAATAACAAGTTGTTTTTCTCTGGATATAAAAAGCCTGTTATATCCTCAGTTCAGGAGAAATATGCTTTTTACATTCCCCCTTAGCTGCCTGTTTCTGAACCAACTTCTTCTGATTTGTGATCTGGGGATATTTTTCCATGAAAAAACATTTTAAAATCATCCATTCATTATTCTCACATAAATAAACAATGTCAAATATGTCACGTTTTATATTAAAATCCACATTTCCAGGCAAAACCTTAGAAGGGGAAAAACTTGGTTTATTTATTAAATTAACAAATTATTATAAAGAGCCTTCTATTTACAGAGCAATATTTTAGATCTTGGGAAAGAAACAATATTAAAATAACAGATAATCTCTGCCCTCACTGAGGTTACAATCTAATACTGGGATAAAAATCTAGCAATAGCTGATGATTGATTTGTGTCACCTAGTGGACCTGGATATAACACAACTGCATATCTTTGTAAATATTTATATCAATAGCACAATATTCACAATGCCTAAAGTAACTATAAATATGCTGATATGGTATTAATCACAAAATACACCAGGCTCTCTACATGGGGGACAAAGCTAGAACATCTATTCAAATACCAGAAAACTAAGTCCCCAAACCAGAAAATCAAAGCCACCACAGTAGTTATGAATTTGGCACATGTAGTTAATGTAGTAAACACCCACATTCTCAAGCCTTCAAGACAGAACAGGCTACCTCAGGCAAAGATCCTCCTCTCCTCATTCATAGAAACTGCTCAGTGTCCACACAGCTTGCTAATAGCAGCTCTAGCCCCCCACAGTTCCTGGCCCTGGTAGTCCTCAGCAGGAGGCCTTAGCAGAAATTCTGGCTGTCTCCAACAAAAGGAGTTCATGATGCCACTACTGCCACTGCCACCATTGCTGATGTTGCTGCCACCATGCTCCACCACATGCACTCTAGCTTGGCTCCTGCTTCCTTTTGCCCTACCCCTTCCTGCTATGTCAACAAGTTTGAGGGGCATGAATATACAAATCCCATAACCATTACAGTATTTTGTAGTTGAGTCATTTCATTGACTCAAGCTTCTAAATTTCTACAAATTGAGAATATATATGATACAGTAACCAGTTTTACATATGCCAAATGGAACCATTAAAAAAATTTCTTGCAAATCGTAAGTAGGACAATTTATAATAATAATATTTGTTGAGATAATTTTATCATGTGGATTTTGAACCAATATGCCATAGATGCATCAATTATTAATCAACAGTCTAATTGTCATTGTTGTTTTTGTTATGTGCATCACCATTATCTTTGTTACTGATATTAATTATGTGAACCAATGTTTTAACTTGATATTTCTTTTGAGTAATCTCAGTATTTCTGATCATATGTCTATTAAATAATGATATTTGATTACTAGTAGCCACATATTCTTATGATGTGCGTTTTATATATTGCATTTTCATGTAGAAGAGATACTTATTGTATTTTACTGCCAAAATAACTCTTTTGAAATAGTAAAACATCAGGGGAATACTGACTGAGCTATTAATAAAACACACCAGCTTTTAGCTGGCAAAGCAGCCTTCTTTCCATCAAATATGTCTCAGCCTTTAATAAAGAAACTCAAGTGGAGTAGGTGAAAAATTACTTTTCTCACCCGGTCATCTGTCTGTCATGTATTATTCAGGTCACCAATGTTTGTCCTGAACTGTATCATTCTGTAGTTGTGTCAGGTATGAGATATGTTCAGTGTAATTCCATCAGACTTCACGAAGTTGATTAGAACAGATCACCTTTCGGCATGGGCACAAGTTATCTCAGCAGATTGAGTGAAAAAGACTTATTTATCTTTGCCTTATAATAAAGAAAGAGATGAGCAAATTTATCCATTAACTTGAATAGAGGCACATATTTGGTGTGAAAACAAACTGTAGTCTGTAATTCTATTGAAAATTCTATAGTACATGGATGTTTCTTTGGGGAAAAAAGCTTGCATTGAAGTCTTACATCTGAACACATAAAATATTAAACCAAAGCACACACATTTTATTATGGTCTTTAAAATGGTAAACATTTTTCCCTCAACTAAAATGATAGGAGGTAATAAAATATGCTATATGTTTGATAGTTTGCATTGATTTTTCCCTGGGATTTTTTGCAAAATAATGCATAGGACTTGGGAACACATTGAGGATTGAAAGAATGGAGTTTCCAAAGAGAATCTAATCTTCTTTCTAAGCTTTTTCCCTTTGTTCTAAGTCAATGCTTTCAATGATTAATTTAAAAAATTACCTGGATGCTTTTTCAGTCTTTCACAAACCAAAATATGTCCAGAGACCTTATGAGAATAGTTAAACTATAACACTATTAGTCATAAGATTTGGGTTCAAGTCCTTGTTCTCCATTGATCAAGTATAGATAAATAGTTCTGCTACTTGTAATATAAACTTAAAGTTATATAGCACTTTTAAAGTTTCAAAGTGATTTGTTCCTTATCGTTCTGTGAAGATAAATATTACACATTGTTATCTCTGTAATATTTTTAGAGATCAGGAAATTGAGGCCCAGGAAAGTGAAATAATTTGCCTAGTGTAACAAGCTTAGTAAATGTCAGAGCCCAACTTCAACTCAGGTCTCTTGATTCCTAATCTAATACACGAGTTCCTGTGTATGATGGCTGAAAAATCTGAGATTTGTAGATGGAAAATGGTTTCCATAACTCTGTTCTATCACTCAAGTCCTGTGTGGACATTGGTTACCACATCTGTAAAATGAAAGGGTTGAGCTAAAAAATCTTTAAAGTCCCTTCCAGTTCCATGTGTCTGAATTACTTGATGTTATGATATTGAATTGAGAAAATATAGACTAAAATATTATACAGTATGTAGATGTTTCTTTGGGTGGATGGGGCAAAGAAAAGCTTGCATTAAAGTTTTGCGTTTGAACACATAAAATATTATACCAAAGCACACAACCTATTAAATGATGGACTGAAATAATATTTATAGAAGCATACTAGTAAATCCTCCACAAAATTCCCTTTTAATATTTCATCATGTCATGCAGTTTCTGTGATCCTGGGTTCTTGGAAGCTTTGCAATGGACTAGAAGCTCTGGAAGTTTCTGTTGTTGTAGAAAGGAAATTTGGCATTTCAAGAAATGCAAATGAGGTGGGAGCGCATTCTAGGCATACGTGATGGCCAGTGCAAAGACATAGTCATGGGAGTTAGAGACGTGTATATGCAAAACAAAGAACAGGTAGATAAGATTGAATTTTTTATACTACTTGTTTCTATAGAATAGTGGGTTGAGGGTTTGGACCTGTTATAATAAAAGCAACCATGGCAAACCAGTTTGTGTTTTCCTTGGACCCTGGTAGAGAAAGAGGTGCTGAGTATGCATATTGGGGATTAGAGGTTAGCCTTTGATGGTTTAATTCATTTGTTATAATTCTAGATGTCTTGATGCCTTGGTCCATGGAGACAGCTGCAATTAGTTTACTTCTTCCCTAATACTTTTTTATTGGTTAATTTGCAGAGTTCAAGAGGCTCAGAGAAAATGATGTATCTTTCATATTTTGGTCATGTGATTCCCTACTCTATTTTCAATTCAATTTCACAAACATTTATTAAATGCATACTATATTCAAGCTTAAGTATGAAAAGTTAAAAATGAGACAGTTCTTGCCCTCCAGTTGCTTAAATTTACTGGAGGAAATTCCAAGGCAACAAGTAGTTAATGGAAAAACTTAATCTATGGCAATTTATTAATAGATGGTAAGAACCTGACCAGGCATGTATCCTAGGTAACAAGTATGATTTTAACATAAACTTCTAGTTATAAAAAAATGTTTACCCACTAAAATAATTCAAATTGTGAAAATGTGAGATTAACATTTTTTTTCCTGTGGAATATATTTTGGAACTCAGGATAACTGCTTTCATGCTTACCTTGAACATTCTCTTACTTACTTGCTTGAACTGATCCTTAACCAGTGTATTCTCCACTATTCCCAAGCATTTTTATCATCTTATAGTTGTACTCTGGCTTCTTGAGATCTTTCTTACATTTTGCACCCAGATCTGAACACAGTATTACATACACAGCCTGACCAGGGTGTAGTAAAGGGGACCAAAAATCTTCTTTGTTCTTAATATCCTGCATTTCTTGATTCAGTATAAGATCACATTAAGGGGTTTTTTAAATTCTTTTTTGCTCCTTCTTCCCAGTGTTGACTTATTAATCATTTGCAACTTTTTACACACCATCCATTGTCTAGGAATGACTTTTGTCCTGTCTGACCTCTAATACTAGTTGTATGACCTGGTCAAAGCACTTAGTTTCTGTTGACCTCAGTTTCTTCAAATGTAAAATGGGAAAAATAATAGTGCCTGATTCAAAGGGTTGATGTGAGGATCAAGTGAGATACTATTTTTAAAGGACTAAACCCAATGTCTGGCTTATAGTAGGTGTTTAATAGATGACTGTTCCCCCCACCTTCACCTTTTCTTTGTTCAGAGGATAGAGTAATGCAAAGTAGTTTGAAAATATGATGGAAAGATAAATTTACCCTTGAATTCCTATTTGAGTACTTCAGATTTTATTAATTGAGAAATGGAAACTATTGAAGGTTTTTTAAGTAGGGTTAAGCAACTTTCTTGGGGTTACACAATAAAATCACAGCTGTGAATGAGAGGGATCAATGTGGTAGGATAAGTATGAATTGAGGAGTGGAAGCTGGATAAGTAGAGATAGTGGGCTATTGCTATAGACAAAGTTACCATATGATAAGTGTTAGAATTACAGAAATGGCAAAGGGAAAGGAGAGATGAGACAGATGCAGAAGACATTTAGGAACTAAAATTTAAAGGATTCAATTGATTCAATGTGAGGAGGATGGGAGATAATACAGAAATTTTGAGGCAAGATATTTGGGGATGGGTGGTACTGTTAGAACAAGTCAGAAATTTGAAAAAATAAAGGATTTGGAGGAAAAGACTATGAATTCTGTTTTGGTATGCTTAAGTTTACAATATCAATAGAATATCCCTGGTGGAGATGCCCAGTAGGAATTTCTTCACTATATTAACAAGATAAAATTCAACTCCCAGAAATCTTCTGGAACTATTTCAAAAGCAGAGAATTGGACAAAATTTTGGCTTGCCTTCATGATAATTTTTATCCTTCAAATGATGAAAAATGGAAAAAGAGGCCTGTTTTTCTGGACAAAACTATGACTAAAGAAATTGTTACTGAATAATAAACTACAGGAATCTTTAGAGGCAAATGAATACTTGATCATAGAATTCAAAATAGAAAAAGCAAAAAGCATAATCTTATAGGCACCCTAGATTTAGGAATAATTAGGATTCAATGGCCTAATGCTACCTAATGGAATTTGACACCAGGAATGGGACAATCAAAAATATGTTAATTCTAAAGAAACTTTTGTTGTTGTTCATCACTCAGTTGTGTCCATCTCTTTGTAAATCCATGGATGTCAGTCCCTTCTATCCTTCATGATCTCTTCAAGTCTGTCCAAGTTCGTGTTGTTTCCATGTTGTAATAGTAATGTAATTTAAAGATTCTCCTGTATTGGCTTGGTTTTGGGTTGTGAATCCCACTTCTGGGATGGACTTGTTGACATGAAAAGAGAGGGCTGAACTGGGAGGAGCTGGTGACATAAATTTAGAGAGACACAAGAGAGAGGAAGAAGAATTTTTTGGAAGCAGCACCTTGGAGGCAGAGAGAGACTGAGAGGATTGCTTAGGGCCACTTTGAATTGCCCAGGACTTTTGAAAGCTGCCACCCAGAGCTGCCAAGGACTGAGGAGACATGGCTGTTTTGCTGGTACTTTGTCTGTCTGTTTTGATGTTGTTTTGCCAGATTTGTCCACTGGTGAAAGACAGTCCTGTTGTTGCAGAAGTTTGGGAACCTTGCTGTTGGTTCAGAGCTCTTGAGAATGTTCTGCCGACAGAGAGTGAATACTGTCCACTGGTGTCCTCAGTCCTTGGCAGCTCTGGGTGGCAGCTTTCAAAAGTCCTGGGCAAAAAACAACATCCATTCCTATTAAAAACACTAGAAAGTATGGATAGATGGAGTCTTCCTTAAAATAATAGGAAGCATTTCCAATAAGATCAAGGGTGAGACAAGGATGTCCACTATCACCCCTCTTATTCAATCTGGTACTAAAAATGTTATCAGTAGCAATTAGAGAAGAAAAAGAAATCAAATGTATCAAATTAGGCAAAGAAGAGACTAAGCTATCACTCTTTGCAGATGATATGATAATATACTTAGAGAATCCTAAAGAATCAAGAAAAGAATTACTTGCAACAGTAAATAAATCTGGCAAAGTTGCAGGATAAAAATAAACCCACATAAATCCTTGGCATTCCTTTATATTTCTAATGAAATCCAACAGCAAAAGTTACTTATATTTGTGGATCTACCTGCCAAAACAAACCCAGGACTTATGTGAACAAAACTACAAAACACTATTCACACAAATAAAGTCAAATAGAAGTAATTGGAAAAACATCAATTATTCATGGCTGGGTACAGCTAATATAATAAAAATGATAATTTTACCTAAATTAAATTATATATTTAGTGCCCTACCAATCAATCTACCAAAAAATTACTTTATAGAGCTAGAAAAAATAGTAACAAAATTCATTTGGAAGAACAAATTGTCCAGAACACAAGTGAATTAATGAAAAGAAATTCTAGGAAAGGTAACCTAACCATACCAGATTTTAATCTGTATCATAAAGTAGCAATGATCAAAATTACTTGGTACTGGATGAGGAATTGAGTAGCAGATCAGTGGAATAGATTGGGTACAGAAGACTCTACAGTCAATGACTATAGTAATCTACTTTTTGATAAATCCAAAGACCCCAGTTTTGCAGATAAGAACTCACTATTTGACAAAAACTTCAGGGAAAACTGGAATATAGTAAGGCAGAGACTGGGCATAGACCATTATCTAACACCATATACCAAAATCAAGTCTAAATGGGTGCATGATCTAGGTATAAAGCAATATACTAGTAATGATATTGTAAGCAACCTGGGAATTCAAGGAATAGTTTTCACGTCATATTTATGGAGAGGGGAAGACTTCATGACCAAACAAGAAATATAGAGCATCTTAAAATGCAAAATGGATAATTTTGATTACATTAAATTGAAAAATTTCTGTACAAACAAAGCCAATATAACCAAAATTAGGAGGGAAGTAGAAAATTGAGAAAGAATTTTTATAACCAGTGTTTCTGAGAAAGGCCTCATTTCTAAAATCTACAGAGAATTGAGTCAAATATATAAGAATACAAGTCATTCCCCAATTGATAAATGGTTAAAGGATATGAACCAGCAGTTTTCAGAGGAATAAATTAAAGATATCTACAAGCATATGAAAAATGCTCCAAATCACTATTGGTTAGAGAAATGCACATCAAAACAACTCTGAGGTACCACATCTCACCAGTGAGATTGGCTAAGATAACAAAACAGGAAAATGACAAATGCTGGAGAGGATGTGGAAAAATTGGAACACTAATGCATTGTTGGTGGAGTTGTGAACTGATTCAACCATTCAGGAGAGCATTCTAGAACTATGTCCAAAGGGCTATGAATAATTTCATACCCTTTGACCCAGCAATACTTCTTGGGTTGTATCCCAAAGAGATCCTAGAAGTGGAAGGAAGATCCATATGTACAAAAATGTTTGTAGCAGCTCTTTTTGTGGTGGCAAAGAAGTTAAGAGGATGCCCATAAATTGGGGAATGGTTAAACAAATTGTGGTATATGAATGTAATGGAATACTATTGTGCTATAAGAAATGAGGAGCAGATGGACTTCATATTTACCTGGAGAGGCTTATATGAACTGATGCTCAATGAGAAGAACAGAACCAGGAGAAATTTGTACACAATTAGAGACACAACGTCTCAAAATTAGAGAACTAGAAAGAACAGAGTTTGAATGCAGATTAAAGCAAATTACATGCTTTCTTTCTTTTTCTTGTTTGGTTTTGTTTCCTGTTTCCCATTGTTCATTCCATTCCTTACAATCCTTCTTTATAACTTGATTAATGTCTAATGTGGAAGTATTTGCAGATCCTATACTTGATTGCATGCCACCATGGTGGGGGGGGGGAGGTGGAGGACAGGGAGGGGAAGAAAATTTGAACATCAAGGGATTATGGAACTGAATCTTGTAAACTAAAAGGAAATAAACAAATTAATAATGACAAAAAATAAAAACAAAATAAAAACATGTATCCAGTTCCAACCTCAGTAAGGTAACCTTGATTTGCCAGCCTTGTTTCACTCAGGGTGGCTATTTGGATATGATACCTGCTGAGTTCTCTTGCAACAAGATCTGTTTGTCTTTCAGGTCTACTGGATTTTGTGTTGTCTTTGATTGCACATATTTCATGTATTGAGAGTGAGTGCAATTGTCTTTTTAGACATTTTTGTACTTTTTGTGTGTGTATGTATGTGTTTCTACCTTAAGGTAGGATCCCTCACTTGCCACAGTAATCAAGTCAGGGTGTGGTAAGCAGACAATTTTTAGGTTGCCTTTTCTAGCCCCTTCCTCACCCTGGGAAGTAAGCAGTGTAAACCTTAAAAGACTGCCTAGGCTCCCAGGGAGGTTGCCAAATCCCAGTGCTTCTTCCAGTGAGAAGATGACCTCATGGCCAGGGTTGCCTGTGTGCAGGATTGTGACTATAGCTCCAGTATATCCACACCTGCTGCTTCATCACTTGTCTGTCACCAAAGGGCTTCAAAGTAAGTAAAAATGGTAAGATAATATGGGTGATATCTTTTGATTCATGTATAAATTGGATTTAAGTGAGGTAGAGTTGGACAAAGTTGTTGGCCCCACTCTCTCCTGCAGAGTCATCACAGTCCAGTGGAAGGGCAGCATCAAGATGACTTGTGATGACTCAAGATGCAGTGGATGACCTTGGCGTCTTCAATCTCTAACCAAACTCTAAGGGCTCCACAGCATCCACTTCAGCTGCCTTCACATACATTTGAGCAAATAGTTCTCATCAGCCCATTCCACCATAGAAGTCTTCACATGCTTAGGGTAGATACCCCCCTAACTCAACTATGGGTTTCAGTTACCCTTTGTTACCCTACAAGTTGTCCCCTATGTCAAAAAAGTTTCCCAGAGTATGGCTACTTATGATGCCAATTTGATGTTCACATTGCCCACAGCAACTATGAATATGCTGGTGTAGTTGTGAATCACAAAATGTAACAGACTCTCCACATGAAGGACAGAATCAAAGCATTTATTCAAATACCCTAAAGCCAAATCCCCAAACCAGAAAGCCAAATTCATTATAGTAACCACAAAGTTGGTACACATAACCAATTCAGTGAACACCAACATTCCCAAGCCTTCCATCCATCAGATCTTCAAAATAAAACAAGCTCCCTTAAGTAAGAATGACCCTGTCTCACGCTATTTTCATAGCCTCCATGGTGCTTGCTCCTGGCAGTTCTGACTCTCTTGGGCTCCTTACTGGTCCACTCTTCCTGTTCCACCCTTTCAGCAAGTTCCTCTCCACCCTCCCCCCCCCCACTAGCTTCATGTGATTACATTTGGCCTATTAAGGGCAGGGATGGTCTTCAAATCCCCTTGGGCCTATTAAGGGTTGGGGAAGATCTTCAAATCTCCATTACAATTACACCACTGTGCATGCTATAGCTTCTTAGAGTCACAGGTGAAAGTTAGGTGAAACAGATGTACCCCAAAGGCAGAAAACAGCCCTGAAAAGGGCTCAGCAGCCCTCACACCTGAGACACTACTCTTCCCTGAACACACCCTATACCCCTACTGTGTTAATAGATCTTTGAGAGTAGAAGTGCTGCTAGATTGGAAAAAATGGAATTGCTTTACTAACTTCACACACACAGACACACACACACACACACACACACACACTGGCACATACACATGCATGCATGCAAGCATTCATGTTTTCACAAGGATATTAACAAAACCTGTTATGCAATATCTAGTGTTTTTAACTCGACAAAAATTGTAGCAAAAATTGTTGAAAAGGTGATTTATTAACTCTTAGGTATGGAATAAAATATTAATCACTACAAAACAACATCACTTCAAGAACAAATGATGGTAGTCTATTCTAAATTTAATTATTTACTGGGTGACTAAATAGAACAGTAGATTATAGAACATAACTAAATTTTAGCAATACATGTGACAGCTTCTTATGTGATATGTAATGACAAGTTAGAGATATAGTATAAACCAGAATTTCTTAAAATTTTTCTGCTTGTGATCCCTTCACTGTTTCTTAAATTTTGGGTCATGACCCCATATAGGGTTGCCACCAACAGTTTAAGATATACTGGTAAACAATAGAACAGTTAGGTAGATTTATCATTTATTGAATGAACAGAATTTAATCAGCAATGCCCCAATGTCAGTTTGGAGGGAAGTATGTGGTAGAACTTCAGGGATCTTTGCTTTTATCATTATCTAGATGAAGACACTAAATCATGTTTGTAATATTTGTAAATGTCATTAAGTTGAGAGATATAGTTAAAATGCTGGATGATAGAATCAGTGGTCAAGATATCAACTGGTAAGAATCTTTAGGTGAATCAAAGAAGATAAAATTTAATTGGGATAATGATAGCTAAAGAGTTTAAGTGAATTGCCTAAGGAAGCACTCAACTAACTCATCCTACCTTCTAATTTTAACACGCTATCCACTTGAACATGTAGCTGCTTATAAAAATAAAAGTAAAAATAAAAAATATAACTAAGTTTAAAATAAAAATCACTGCCACTAGGAAATGATGCATAGACTATAATTTGTCACGGAAAAATCTGGTGACTTGAGTGCCACAAAATTAATATGAATTAACAGTGTGACAGCACATTAAAACAAGAGGTTTTTTTTTTCCTGTTCTAGTTAGTATCCATTAAGAGAGCTTTACAGTTTAGGACAATGGAAATGATCATTCCACTCTGCCCTGGTGAGATCCTGTCTGCCCTTACATTGTCAGTCCTGGGTACCACATACCATGAAAGACAAAGACAAGATGGAATATGTCCAAAATATTTGACCATAGATTTAGAATGGGAAGGAATCTCAGAGGCTATTCTAATATTGCTGCTTCATTTTACTACTGAGGAAACTGAGCATCGAGGGAGTTAATTTACTTATACCAACTCTTTTTTCTGAAATTAACTACATTTAGACTGTATATGTCTTATTGGTACATAGAATAATTCATTTTGTCTCCCCCATTTAAATAAATATCTCCTTGAGGCCAAGGGCTACATATTTACCCTTATTTTGAATGGCCAGAGCTCAACACTGTGCCTGGCATAAAGACAGCTCTTAATAAATGTTTACGGACAGACTGACTGACTGTTAGGCAGTATTCAATATTGCAGAGAGGCAAATGAGTTTAAAGATTGTGAAAAAGTCCAATAATCTGACAATTAAGAGGTCACTGGGACATTTAGAGTGTAGCTTCACTATCATGGTGGGAAGAGAGCAAAATTCAAGGATTTATGGAGTTATGTCACTGCTGAGGGAATGGAGTCAGTAAAATCGACCCTATTTTCAAGAAATTTGTCAATGAAAAAGGGGACAGACACATTTGGAGGAGTAGCTGAGAGGGGAGGTCAGTCAGACGAAGTTGTTCAAGGACAATGTTGAAGTGGCTATCTTTGTTAATGCTTGCAAAAGATCTAATGGAGAAGGAAATGTAACAGTATGGGCTTTAAAAAAAGGATAATTGGGGAAATTGTGGGAGGCACAGGAAGATAATATTAAGCTGAAACATTTACCTTGGATCTCTTCATCTGAATAAAGTATAAAGGAGATTGATAATGAAATGACATAAGTCTGTGATGGGGAAGAATAGAGTTAAAAGAACACATCAGAGTTGGAATCAGTTGTATCAATGTAATAGGAAAGGACAACTGCTGAACTTGAGGGGCATGGTGGGAATATGATTGAAGAGACTGCAAAATATGAAACAGCTAATGTGGAGAATAGAAAAGTAATTTCATAAGAGAAATTGTTTAAAAAAGAGATAAATGGTAGTGCTAAGTTATACTTGCATAGCATTAACTTAATTGTGAATAAAATTACTTATGATCACATGGATCTTTCAATCACTGATCCTAATATTAAGAGAAGGGATGGAAAAGGACTATAGAGGTTACCCATGAGTGAAGATTTAAAAAATGCTGATAGGCATCAAAGAAGTAAAAGACCTAAACTGACAGGTTCTCAGTTAAATCTTTATCACCTACATAGACTTGGATGCATTAATTTGTCTCTAGATGTTAGTTGAGATTTGGGGGCGAACCTATACAAGTATAGAATAGGCAACAATGGCTAGACAACAGGGAACACATTGATGGGCTTGTGCCATTCCTCATATTCCCTTAACATTGCATGGATTTAAGTGGAATACAGGGTTTGTATGGAAGTTTTTCTTTACTTAGTGACCATACCCTCATTTTGTTCAGTCATACATTTACCTAATAATGACAGCTTTTACACCATTCCTCTGGTACTATAATTTGTATATGATGTGCTGCCACCTTCTCAAGCTAATCATGGGCCTCTTTGTTGTTGCTCTTCAGTTGATTTTCAATGGCCATAATTAAATGATTATAATATTCTATATCTTGAAATTATGAAATATAACTAGAATATATAGTGAGTATCTGTCCTTTTTGTTTTTCGTGATGACAATGATTAAGAACTTTGGTAAGCATGAGTATATATGTTTTATGCCCTACTTCATATTTGTAATCAGAAGATTATCAAACAACCATCTCATTCCTTACTTATGATAAGTTTAACTTTAAATAATGTTATATTTATATCATATTCACTCCTTCATATATTCCTCTCTATATCCTTCCTTACTCTGAGCCTTCTTTTGTACCAAAGATTTAAGAAAAAAAAATGTAATAAAAACTACCAACACAATAACAATGTCTGACAAAAAATTCAACCACCTGATTTCCTAGTGCCCCCACCTGTTTAAAAAGAGTAGGAAGATATTTTTCTCATCCCTTTTCTAGTACTCATGGAATAAGTATGAAATTTTGAAATTCATTTCATTGCTCTTTCTGTTCCCATTATTGTATGTTTTATGTAATGTATTATGTACACTGTTTTCCAGTTTCTACTTCCTTCATTCCACATCAGTTCAAATAAATTTTTCATTTCTTTAAAATTATTACATTAATGTTTTTCTTAAGGTACAGTAATATTAAATTAAATTTATTGACCATAATTTATTTAATCAATCATTAATCATTTTATTCTCTCATTCACTACTAATGACTGATATGTTCAAAATATTGAGCTGACCTTACCTATTTTCACTTTTTCATGACAATTATTGAACAATAAATTGTTTGTTATTTTAACTTGGTGGGTCGTACCAAAGTTATAGAATTTTTCTAACTCCTCATCCTTTATAATTGAAATCAAAATATTAGCTGTAATTATTTAAGCGATCATTTTTTCATATGTCTACTACAACATAAGATAACCAAGTGTCCCATGGAGTTTCATGGGGCTTTTGTATGAAAAATAAAATTATAATTCTACCAATGCCTATTTGCTTTCCCAGGGATAATCTTGGAGTCATCATTTCATTCTGCTATAAAATATTTTTCCTTTTTTTTTTACAGTGAGAACATCAATATTGATTTAATTCAGTTGGTGGTTAGTTTGTCCACTCATTTATCTTCAGCTAATTGTCTCATATTAAAAGCACCATTAGTTGTATTAATCATTATAGACAACTTAAAAACTGATTAATACAATATTTTTTCTTCTATTTCCAAGGCAAAGTTTATGAACAAGTGACCAGTCTATGGTTCTTAGAGGGAGTCATATTATCTTTTGCTGAGAAGAGACTAACTTCTCTGTCAGGTGCTGGGTAATACTTTCACAATATATCCACTATGGAAATGTTTTGCATAGTTACATATGTACAACCTATATTGAATTGCTTATCTAATCAGTAAGGGTGGGTGACAAGGGAGGAAGGGAAAGAATCTGGAATTCAAAGTTTTAAAATCACTTGTTTAAAATATAATTATTATTTTACATGTAACTGGGAAATAAGATATACAGGCACTGGGGCATAGAGATCCACCATGCCCTACTGGAAAGTCGGAGGGAGAATGGGGGAAGTTATGGGAGAGAGCAGATTGGGGAAGGGGATATTCAGTGGGATCACAGTTTTGGGGTGGTGGGTAGGGGAAAAATGGGGAGAAAATTCGTAACTCAAAATCTTGTGGATTTGAGTGATGTAAACTAGAAAATAAAAAAGAGAGAAAAAAAGCAAGTAAAATCTGGCCCCTAATAACCTTAATGTAATCACATGGAGCCCGTGATGGTCGGAATTTGCTAAAGGGTGGAGCAGAGCCCAAGGAAGCTTCCCTGCTGTAAAGATGAACTCTGCCCCCTAATAGGCTGAAGGTGGTCACATGGAGCCTGTGGTGGTAGGATTTTGCTGAAAGGAAGCAGAGCCCACAGGAACTGGTAATCAGAGAGATGGGTAACAGTGGTGCTCAGGCAAGGAGAGAGAGAGAGGTTTGTGAGTATATATTGATCTTGTATTGGTTTGTGGGAAGGCTGAAGGATGCTGTGGCTCTCAGTGTTGTTATGGCTTCTGAATATCTTTGGTACTAAGATGGAATTGGATTACTGGTTTTGTGATTCAGTTTTCTAGTGTCTAAATAAATGTTTCAGTTCTGTCCTCTAAAAAAAAGAAAAAAGAAAAAGCATGTTTAAAATACTTATGAATGATTCTCAATGCACTGACCATCCATGGCTCCATAGGACTGTATTTCCCTTCCTCCTATCCCACCTCCCACTTTTTCTATTCTCTACTTTGATCCCATCCCTTTTCAAAAGTAGGTGCTTCCAACTTCCCTCCCCCTCTTCCATTATCCCCCCTCTCCCTCCCTTACCCCCTACTCTCCTGTAGGGTGAGACACCTTATTTAGTGTGTATGTCATTCCCTCCCTAAGCCAAATTCAATGACAATAAGGTTGACTCATTCCCTTTTTGCTTTCCTGTTTTTCCCATCCACTGTAAGTTTTCCATTGCCTCTTCTATATGAGATAATTTAGCCCATTCTGTCTCTCCCCATCTCCTCTCATTATATTACTCCCTCACTTCTTAATTTCACCTTTTAAGTATATTCCCTTCCCATTCAATTGGTCCTGTCCCCTCTGTCTATGTATATCTGTACACATATATACACACACCACATATGTATTCATACACCCATATATACTCCTATATAGACATATGTGTATATATACATACAGATAGATATAGATAAAGATATATATATATATATATTCCTATTCCCTTCAACTATTCATATACTGAGAAAAGTTTCATAAGTTACAATTATTGTTTTTCCATGTAGGAATGTAAATAGTTCAACTTTGATAAGTTTCTTATGATTTCTTTTCCATGTTTACCTTCTCATGCTTCTATTGCTTCTTGTATCTGAATATCAAATTTTCTATTCAACTCTGTTTCTTTCATCAAGAATGCTTGAAAGTCCTCTATTCCACTGAATGATGATATTTTCCCCTTAAACATGATACTCAGTTTTTCTGGGTAGGCGATTCTTGGTTTTAATCCCAGCTCCTTTGACCTCCTGAATATCATATTCCAAGCCCTTTGATCCTTCAGTGTAGAAGCTGCCAGATCCTGGGTTATCCTAATTGTTTTGCCACAATGTTAAAATTGTTTCTTCCTGGCTGTTTGTAATATTTTCTTCTTGATCTGGGAATTCCAGAACCTGGCTATAATATTCCTAGGAGTTTTCTTTTTGGGGTCATTTTCAGGAGGTGATAGGTGGATTCTTTCAACCTCTATTTTACCCTCTGGTTCTAAAACATCAGGGCAATTTTCCTTGAGAATTTAATGAAGGATGGTTTCTAGGTTCTTTTTTTGATCACGGCTTTCAGGTAATCCAATAATTTTTAAATTATCTCTCCTGGATTTATATTCCAGGTCAGTGGTTTTCCCAATGAGATATTTCACATTGCCTTCTATTTTTCATTTGTTTAGATCTGTATAATAGTATCTTTGTTTCTCATAAAGTCACTAGCTTCCATGGCACCTTCCAATAAACTCCTGTGGCTCTGTGACCTCCAGGATCAAGAGTAAAATCCTGTTTGGTGTTCATATCCTTTCCTACCTTGGTCTCTTCCTACCTTTTGAGTTTCTTACAACATCACTCCCACATATTCATCAATCCAGTGATACTGGCATCCTTCAAGAACAATACCCTCTGTCTCCTGACTCTCCTGACTCCTGTCTCCAGGTATTTTAACTTAACTAACTGTCCCCACACCCATAAATCTTCTTCCTCCTCATCTTACTCTCTTGGCTTCCTGTAAGTCTTAGCTAAAATCTCAACTTCTCTCACTAAACTTTTACTTTGAATCAGTTTTTTCAGTGTTCATATTTTATATTTTCTTCCAATCTTTCTGTCTTTTTAGTTTACAGTGATATTTGTCCTTTCTTTCTTGTGTTTTTCAACTATTCTCTTTTTTTCAGAGTAGTACTGTATTATTTAATTTTTTAAATAAAATCATCTGTTCTAATCTTTTGATATTATTTATATTTTAATATTATTATTTAGGAAATATTTTACAAATTTATGTTTTTCTTTAATCTTTGTAGTTGGACACCTGAACTATTCTGACAGTTCCTGCTGTTGTTTCATTTCTCTTCTTGGGTTATAATTGTTATCATTGTATTTTTCCTCCCATCTTATGAACACTCCTTTCCTTTTTCCTCATACTTTTTATCTAATTTTTTGAAGGAGAGGGTAATATTTCCTTAGAATTTTTCTTCAGTCTTTATTTTTATTTCTTAGACTACTTGTTTTATTCCTTACCCTCCCTTAGGTATGTTCTTTTATACTATTTCTTAAATGTATTTTTATTTTGAGGTTGAAAGTGGTGATTTAATCATGACCACAGAGCCATTTTCTTGATGAGATATATTTAAAATTCTATGACTCTATTTTTTAAATAGAGATAAATCTTTCTAGTATTTACACTATCATTGCACTTTCTTCTGTCTATTTAGTCTTTTACAATGTAGATTCCTGTTTCCCTCCTCATTTTCCCTTTCTCCTATTTTCTAGGGCATGGCTTCTACTAAACTTAGTCGTTCAGTCAATTCAAGTAACATATTCTTCAGGATTCCAGAGACTGAAGAATTTCTGGCAGTAACTTAGCTTATAATATTCAAAATCATTTCATTCCAACAGAACCAGTTCCCATTATAACACATACCACAATAGCCCACAAAGGTTTTTAATGACTGAGCAATCACATTTCTTATTTTCTCTAGAATTGAAAGTTATGATTACCTCTTGTGATGACAGTATGTTCAGAGACACTATGAAATCTTCAGTGTGACTTTTTTATTTTTAATTCCTTGTTACAATGTTAGTAATTGTATGAAAACATGCATAATTGGTCCATGATGGATGGGAATAGGAAAGAAAAAGTTTCTGAGTCACCTAGAAATGAAAAAAAATACAATGTGAGCATAAAGGAATATTATGAAAATTTTAGACTTTGAAATATATAGAAATTATAAGGTAAAAATAATGAAGTACTAACTATAACTGAAAAGAATCCTTCTCAATAATTCAAAATTAACAGGAAGATTAATTGTAACATAAATATCTATATTGATCTATCCACACTATTAAATAAAATGAACCTTGATCTAGGTGCCTTGAGATACTAACACATATTTCTGAACCCTTTTCAAATTCCCTCTCCTAACATACATTCACACTTATAGGTTGGTATCCATAGTGCCATTTTCTAATTTTGAGATTCTGCAGATATTTCTGAGAGACGTTGTGCCTAGTACTGTAGAGGTATAGGCTTGGTGAGGAGTGAGGCCTTTTCATCATGTGAGATGGGTTCAAAAGAGGAAATAGTGGCAACAATTATCCGAGTAAAAAGTTATAAGGAAGAGTGGACAAAAAGGAGCTCATGTCAAATGATCACAAATTTTTTTCTGTAAAATATAAGACAATGTTCTTAACTAAGAGGGTGAGAGGAAGGAGAGTAATGCGAGGTTTGAACATGATTTAAAAGGTTTAGGAAAACTGCTATGGAGAGTGGGATAGTGAGTTGAAGAAGGAAAGTATAGAAAGATTGTCTAACAACAGTGATATTTAATTGAGATTGTGTATCATAAATTTATAGTAAACCTATTCAGAATGGTTGCAAGATTTTCTCCACTTTCATTTACATGTGTACACATTTACATGTACATGTGTAGAAACAAAGGAGGTAAACGATGGGAGAGATGCAAGGCTAATGCTTGACAGAGAATAATCAGAGAAATGATAAATGGTCTAGGAATTCAAGGCAGGAAGTGTAGAGTTGAATTGCGTCTCTAAGAGATCAAGAGGAGGAAAAGGAGAAAAGGACTAGTGCAGGGGAAATGGCCTAGAAGAGAATTGAAGGGTCAGGGGATTAGCAGTCATACAGAGAGGTGGTATGTTTATGGGTGACAGGAAAAATCAAAGGTATTATAATCTTTTGTATGGCTAAGCTAGAATGGAGGAGCAGATCATGGGACGTGAATAGGATGAGGAACTGAGTAGTTTAAGTATTTATTTTGGGACCTATTTTTTGAGGTAATGGTTGGATTCTTTTAATGCCAGTTTTACCCTCTGGTTCCAAGATTTCCTTGGTAATTTCTTGAAAGATGCTGTCCAAGTCCTCTTTTTGAGTATTGCTTTCAGGTAGACCAGTGTTTCTGACATTGTCTCTCCTGGTTCTATATACCAGGTCAGTTTTTTCCTGTGAGGTATTTCACTTTTTTCATTCTTTCTAATTTGATTTATTCTTGATGTATCATGGTCATTAGCTTCCACTTGCCCAATTCTAACTTGTCAGGTGTTGTTTTCTTTAATTAGCTTTTGTATTTTCTTTTCCCTTTGGTCAATTGTACTCTTCAGGGAGTTGATTTCTTCAGTGGATTTTTGTATCTACTTTTCCATTTGGACAATTTTACTTTTTAAGCAGTTTTCTAACCAGTTAACTCTTTTTCCCTATAATTTTCTTGCATCACATTTCGTTAACCCATTTTTATTCTACCTCTGTTATATGATCATAAGCTTTTATACCTCTTCCATGACTTCTTTCTGGGCTTCAAACCACTTTCCATTTTTCTTTACGGTTTTGCCCATAGGTATTTTGATATTGTTGTCCTCTTCTGAGCTTGTGTCTTGGTCTTCCCTGTCACCATAATAACTTTCAGTTACAATTATAGTTTTTCCATGTAGGAATGTTAATAGTTCAACTTTGATAAGTAGCTTATGATTTCTTTTCCCTGTTTACCTTCTCAAGCTTCTCTTGCTGCTTGTAGCTGAATGTCAAATTTTCTATTCAACTCTGCTTTTTCATTAAGAATGCTTGAAAGTCTTCTATTCCACTGAATGACCATATTTTCCCCTGAAACATGATACTCAATTTTTCTGGGTAGGTGATTCTTGGTTTTACGCCCAGCTCCCCTGCCCTCCAGAATATCTTATTCAAAGCTCTTTGATACCTCAATGTAGAAGCTGCCAGATCCTGTGTTATCCTGATTCTGTTTCCACAATATTCAAATTGTTTCTTCCTGGCTGCTTTCTTTGATCATGGCTTTCAGGTAGTGCAATAATTTTTAAAATATCTCTCCTGGATCTATTTTCCAGGTCAGTGGTTTTTCCCATGAGATATTTCACATTGCCTTCTATTTTTTCATTTGTTTGGATCTGTGTAATAGTATCTAGATTTCTCATAAAGTTACTACCTTCCATTTGCTCCATTCTAAATCTGAGGGAATGATTCTCCTCATTGAACTTTTGAGCTTCTTTTTCCATCTGGCAAATTTGGCTTTTTAAGGCATTCTTCTCCTCATTGCCTTTTTGAGTTTCTTTTTCCAATTAAGTTAGTATGTTTTTCTAAGGTGTGATTTTCTTCAGTCCAGCTATTCGCTCTCATTTTGTAATTTGCTTGCATTGTTCTCATTTCTCTTTCCAATTTTTCCTCCACTTCTCTTATCTGCTTCTTAAGGTCCTCTATGGCCTGAAACCAGCTCATATTTTCCTTTGAAGCTTTTGGTACAGGAGTTCTGACTTCACTGTCTTCCTCCTATTCCATGCTTTGCTCCTTTTTGTACCCAAAATAGGAGTGTAATGTTGGAATCTTCTGTCTGCTTTGTTTCCTTTGCCTGGTCATGTCACCCCTCAGTCACTTGATCCCTGGACTTTTTGCCACTGTAGGACTCTGATACCAGACAGGGGAGCTTTTGTCCCAAACACTGGGGTTTTCTCAGCTGTCAGAGGTATTAGATGGGTGCCCTCTCTGAGGTCTCCACATGCTCTGGCAAGCTGGACACACACCCCAGGACCTCCACCCTAGACTGCAATCCAGATCCAAGCAGGTTAAAGCAAAAGTAGCTGAAGCTGGCACATGGAGCTGGCAGTGCCAGGCCTCTCAGTGGCTTCTCTCCCTGGGGGCAAAAGGCAATGCTCTCCCAAGTACTGGTCCCAAAGTCCACACTGCACTGACCTCTCACTTTGTCCTTTGCATCTATGTGTTGATGAATCTGGAAACAGCCACAGCTGCTGGCGATCTGGAGTCCTGCTAGCCAGCAGCTGGTCGGGCCCTCCCTGGGGCTAAAACATCTGGCTCACACATGCCTGGGCTTGGCTCCCAGAGCGCTGCACTGGCCAATTCTTGCCAGCCTGCTGGGTGTAATGTAATGCCAAAAGAAAGGCAACTTCCCAGGTTCAAAATACCAGCATAGGTGCTCTCTATTTTATTCAGTGACCAACCAAGAACAGAGAAGATTAAAACATGACATCATTCCAAATACAGCATTTACTAAGCGTGATTAAATAATCTCCAAGTACTACCCCATCCCAGGACCTTCCAATCATTCAATCAATTACAAAGTCTCTGTTCTAAATACTTCTCCACCCCTAGACTATACCTTAATTAAGTCCACCACAAAGCCCCTCTTCTCAAATGGAGATTAGTTTCCAAACATAGGTGAAGTACCTTCATTTGTCAATCACAGAGCACATAAGGTCAAAAGTTCCCCACCCCTGGATCACAATTGAATCTACCCCAGAGTTACATCAAGTTTAAACACAGCACTTAATACCCAAATGGAGGTCTTTTCTTCATCTTGACACGAGGCAAGTTCTCAGCAATCTTAGTTCCTGGGGAGACAAGGCTTAGCAAAGCCACAAGATACATTGCCAGTCCCTTCATGAATTTATCCTCTGTCTGTAGAACAGTCCTAGAACCCCTGAACACATTAGCAAAGCCCTCTCCCAGGATTTCTGTAAACATACAACAAGAAAATCCTTCTTCAGGGCTTCTGAACCAACAGAAAGGCTCCCAGACCCCTGCAACAACAGCACTGTCCCTCACCAGTGGACAGTATTCACTCTGTCTGCCGGACAGTCTCCAGATCCCTGCAACAACAGTACTGTCCCTCACCAGTGGACAGTATTCACTCTCTGTCTGCAGGACAGTCGCAGGCCTTCTTAGCGAACAGCCAGGTTCCAGGACTTCTTCAACAAAAGGACAGTCTTTCACCAGTGGACAAATCTGGCAAAATAACATCAAAACAGACAGACAAAGTACCAGCAAAACAGCCATGTCTCCTCAGTCCTTGGCAGCTCAGGGGGCAGGTCTCAAAAGTCCAGGGCAATTCAAAGCAGCCACCAGCAATCTCTTAGCCTCTCTCTCTCCACGAGGTGCTGCTTCCAAAAAGAGCTTCCGCCTCTCTCTAGTGTCTCTCCAAATCTACATCACCAGCTCTTCCCAGTTCAGGACTTTCTTTTCACATCAACAAGCCCATCCCACAGGTGGGATTAACAAACTCTGGGTTTTAACACAATCAATTTGAAAACCAAGCCAATACAGGGGAATCTTTAATTGCCATTACTACCACACTGGGCTATCCTCAGCAGGAGGTTAGCTTCTCTGTGTCATTTTGTGGGTTCTGCAGCTCCAAAGTTTGTTCAGAGTCCCCTTTTTACATGGATTGGGGAAGGTAGAAGCTGGAGCCAAGCAGAGGTCCTGCTTCTACTCTGCAATCTTTACTCTGCCCCCCCATAATAACTTTCTATGATTAAATTCTTTTATTGTTTTTTTCCATCTTTTTTTGCCTTTTTCCTTTCTTTTAATTTTGAGCTCTGCAGCTAGGGTGAAAGGTGTACTGTCTTAGCTTTCTTGTGCAAGGGGATGCAGGCCCTGGCTGTTTATCTGGTGCTATACTGATATAGTCCTAATGCTGACAGGAGACCCTTTTGTCTGGTGCTTCACTAAGGAGGCAGAGTGGAGGGTTGCTGGTGTTGCTGGTGGCCATAGGGGTCTGTCAGCTTCCCTGGTGCAGAGCTGGTGTCCTAGTGGTGGTATCTGGCATATATTGAGGACCAGTGGGGGTGTTTTTTCATTTCCCAGTGGCTGCCCTGAAGTACATAGTAGTCTGACCTCTGGAGGCTTCCTGTTTGCCCAGGGCTACACTGAAACACACAGTAGTCTGGCTGCTGGAGAATGTCTATTTATCTAGGGCTATGCTGAAGCGCATGGTAGTTGTCAGAGCTGGAGCCTGACCATTACTCTGGCGATGCTACTACATGTGTGTGTGTGGTGGGGGGCAGGGGGAGTTCTGGTGTTGGCATTTGCCTGTTCCACCACACTGGGGCTCAAGATGTCCTATTGGTCTGCTGATGTGGGCCTTGCTGCTGACTTATTAGGATGCTGCCTATTCTGGACTGTGTTCACCTTTTACCCAAGTTGGACAGACCTTTCTTGCCAAACTTCCAAGTTTCCTGGCCTAAAAGATTGCTTTACCCCCATCTTTTTGCTTGTTCTGCTGTTCCAAAATTTGTTTGGGGGCACTATTTCATGGTTGTTAGGAGGCAAATATGGGATGGTTAGAGAAATGTACTGCTCACTCCACCATGCTGGCTCCTTGGAATTGTTTTGTGGTTAGAGTATTTGAGGGAGAGTCAATATGTATGTTGAAGTTTCCTGGTATTAGGGCAGAAGTTTGCAAGGAGAGAAACATTTTGAGCAGTGTACCAAACTCATTGAGGAAGAAATGGGAATGACTCGGAAATCTGTATGTAATAGCTATCAGGATTTTAATTGGGTGGCAGTTATGAATAGCATGAACTTGAAAGAAGAAAAGTTTACTGATTGATGGAGGTAGGGGAAGAACTTAGAAGCAACATGTGAAGGAAGAGCATTCCAATTCTTCCACCTTTACCAGTGACCAAAAATAAATGAGCAAAGGTCCAGTCAGTACTAGAAAGGGTTACCACAGAGACTGTCATCATGAGATGACAGAGAAGGTTTTAGTAATTGTTAGCAGATGGAAAGAATGAAAGAGAAAAAGATTCAGGATGAAGATAATCATTTTTGTCTATTGAAGAGACATTTTACAGAGCACAGAAGAACTGGGTGGCATTTGGCTAAAATTTGGGGGAAGGAAGATTGAGGGACTAGTAATAAACAATTAGGAGGTCAGGGATGGGGAATGGCATTTGGAAGATCACCAACAGGGTCTTATGATTTAATTACTGTAGCAAATGATGTTTCTTCTATTTGGATTAGCATATCATTATGAGCATATTTTCAGCTAAAATATCCATTAAAATCAATTGTCAAAATAAACTGAATCATATGTTTAAATCTCTAAGTAAGAAAGTGCTAAGCCAAGATTTTCAAAATGTAATGAAGCATATATAATTATATCTCTCCCATGAAAAATCATATTCCTTTCACTCAAATCTGATTGTTAATAATATTTAAATGAGAAGAAAAATGTTTTGTGCAATTAATAAAATAAAGCCACTTGTAAAAATCAATTCTTTCATCTTCATTTCATCCTTTTAAATTTATATTTGTATTCATCTTTTATGATACACATTATCAGTACAATAGCACATGAATAAAACAAATAATTAAACATGTAGAGATTAATAAATTAAACAAATACATATTGAGAAATACACACATATTGTGTGCTCATTTAAAAGAAATTTGCTCAAGGGATGAATGATCAAAAAGTTTGGAGGCTACTGCTACAGATAAATAAAGACTTCTAAGACAGTTGCTAAGGAATATTGGACAAGTGATTATGAAAAAAGGAAGTTATCATGAAACCACTTATTTTAGATGAGGCAATATTGCTCCTTGGTTTGATGGATTTCCTAACGCTAAAACAAAATTCTCTTTTTCTATAAAATATGATAGAGTGATAGAGAGAATGGAAAAATACAAATGGAGTATCAGTATTAGAAATTGTGACTTCTTTTCCCAGGTAGGTGGTTATCAGTGGTAAGATAATTAGTTGTCAATATTCTAGAAGTTTGGATAAAGAAATATTCATAGATAAAAATCATATTTCAATGTCAGTGATTTTTTAGAAAACCTGACTGTTGGCCTGAGTTCACATTACCAGCAGAAGTGCACATGGGAAGGGAAAAAATACATTGTATACTTTGTTCTTAATGTGAACAGAATGAGAGGTCTCAAAATATCAGGGAATGGTAAATGTCTTATTTTTTTTCAAAAGAATAAGAATGAAATCTACAATCTGGACATCAATTCATGTCAAAGTTCAATATTTTATAATTAAAAGGATGATTAAGGAACATGCTGGAAAGAAACAGTAACAATCTGTACAGCTTCAAAAATAAGACTATATTAGACTAGCAAGATTTTCTTTTACAACAAAATTACTAAATACTTAGATTGATTGAATGATGTAAATATAATTTTCCCAAATCATATAAAAGCTTTGGACTGAGCCACTCAGATTATTTTCGCTAAAAATTTGGAAAGAAGTGTATTAGATGATGATGCATTTAGGTAATTGTGGAAATGATTGATTAGCCACACCAAAAGGGTAATCACTAAGTGGTTTGAGGTTAACTTGAAAGGACAACTTCAGTTGACTATCCCTGGTACCTGGGATCTGTACTTGAGGCATTTAACATATTCATTACTGATTTAGATAAAAGCATAGATGATATGTTTAACAAACAATTTTACAGAAACACAAAACTTAGGGGAAAGCTTATAAAGGAAAGAGAAAAAAATGAAAAGATATTAACATTAAACTGAAATGAAGATTGGAAATATAAGAACAAATGCAAGGACTTATACATGAGCTCAAAAATTCAACTCAGTAAGGAAAGGATAGGGAGGCTGGGAATTGTCAGAAAGCAGTTTAGCTAAAAAAATGATTTGGAGATTTCAGTGAAGTGAAAACTTGATGTAAACAGTGGGGTGCACCAACAAAAATATTGTTAAGGCAAAATGCTAGGCAGAGTCTAGGAATGTGGAGGCTCTTTCTTCTTCTTTTTTTTTAAAGCAATTGGGATTACTTAACTTGCTCAAGGCTACACGGCCAGGTGTTTCTGGGTGGGTGCTAAGTGTCTGAGCCCAGATTTGATCCCCAGGTCATCTCGACAATGGGGCCTGTGCTCTTACTCGCTGTGCTACCTGGCCGCCCGGAGGCTCTTTCTTCTACTCTGTCTTCTGGTCTGTTTCGGACTCTGTACTGGTGAGGCCATGTCTGAAGCAATGTGCCCAATTATTAATATTACATTTTAGGAAATTAATTGATGAACCAGATAATTGTAATGGTAATGTAATTTGAATCTGAAGATCCCTTTGTGTTGGCAAAGGTAGCAGGTACTTAGCACTTAGTAACTCATCAAGCCTCTATTGGGGAAACAGAAGGTATGAACTCTTGTCTCCTGTTGCTGACATAACAGGAAGGGTTTGGCTGAAACAGGAAGTAGCTAATGCTGTGTATATAAGAAAAGCCCCAGAAAGGCAGTCAGAATTTCTTGGAAGCAGCATCTGGTGGCAGAGCAACTACAGAAGAGAGAATGAAGAACTGAGCCAGAATTTCCTGAGAACTTGTCATGGTGGAGCTTCTTCTGAACAGAAGCCCAGGAACCCAGAATCCAGAGCCCTGATCCCTGAGCCCAGCACCAGGAGCTCAGAGCCTGGAGTTCGGAGCCTGGAGCCCAGAGCCAGGAGCCAGGAGCCCAAGTGACTGAGGAAGCATGACTGAGATGCTGAGACTTTGTGGCTTGGTTGAGCCTTGAATTCCCTGTAGCAGAAATTGTAAAGGAGCTGACATGGACCAGACCCTGTGAACTTCAGTGTGGAGCAGAACCTACGCAGAGAGCTGGGCAAGGAACTGGGAGCTGTCTGCCATTGAACCTAGGTATCAGTCTGGTGAATCCAGGTAGAATCTGGGACCATGGAAGGGGATCCAGGGAATATGAGAACAGGTCCCAAGTCAAGATGAAAAGACCTCTCCTTGGGTACTGAGTAAAGACGAAATTGTAGTTTACTAGAGACTTAGGGGTAGAGGGGCTTGTGTATGATACTTAGTAATTGATTGCTGAATAAGTAACTGATTGAGTTAATCAAGACTTTGCCCCTTGAGTGGAAGACTTTGCAGAATAAGTGACTGACTGAGTTAAGACTTTGCTCCATGAGTGGAAGACTTTGACTATTGTACTTTGAGATGATTGTTCTTTGTTCTAAATATTGTGACCACTTTGGTGAAAACTATGTGGCCTTTTTAACGATAAGCTATTGTGAATATTATATTGGGATTTTCTGTGATAAGTTATAATATTGTGAATGCTATACCTTGATTTTCTGTGGATGTTTTGCTTTGATTTGTTATGGAACAGTGTTCACTATACAGTGTAATCAGAACCTTAAAAGCTGTTCACAGTAGCAGTCCTCTGGAAAGCTGCTTGTGCATATCATTACAATAATATACAGAGAAACTGAGCCAGGAAAGTAAAGGGTCTCAAATATATGCCATATGAAAATTGGTTGAAGGATCTTGGGATATTTAACCTAGTTTTCTTCAAGTATTTGAAAGCCTTCCACTTTATTGCATAAATTTCAGAATCCATATTTCACACTAGATGAACATATTGACAGTATTTTTTTAAAAAATTAATATTTGTATTTTCCTTATGCCTACATCAATGTCCATCATGAGAAAGCACAATATAAATTTCAGTTTGAAGTGCTACCAATGAACACTTAATTCAACCATAATACCTCCACACCTCCAAAATAAATCATCACTACACTATAATTCACAAATGGTTATCCAGTCTTTTTGGAAAATATTCTAATTTTCTTGAAGTTACCTTTTTTTGTGTTAATGCTTATAAAAGGCTTTCCTCAATCCAAAGTCAATAAAGAAAGAATATCAAACTTTGTTTTCATAGTGAAAATCTTGTCCCTACAGAACTCTCCACAGGAATTAGGGTCATGGGATCAATTTGAAATTACAGACCCCGTCACCCTGTGTGGAAAGACCAAGACTTTCCTTGTGACAGATCTTCTATGATACCATTTTGCACATAGGATAGTCCAACTTTTGACCTGGACAAAATAAGTGTACTATCACATACAAGGCACATCAAATGTTTTGAGGAATCCATTTCATACATAAAGCCATTCCATTGCAAGTACAAATATAATTTTCCTCTGGAATTGAATATTATAAGATACCTCAAATTTTCCCAGCACTTCCTGCCAATGAAATAGTATGACCACAATGGAGATCTTAACTTACCCTTCACTAGGACAAGTAGGCTAACTTAAAAGAAAAAGAAACCCCACAAGTCATAGGGTTCCTAAAAAAGAATTCAAAACGTGGGGTTGATTAATTGAGATCTCTATATGAGAAGGTAATGTTTCTACAAACTTTCCCTCAAATATCTGTCTCTTTAACTTTGGCCATATCTGTACTTTAAAAGCTGTAATACTCCCCAAGCATATTATAAAATTAATTGGGAAGATAAATTGCCTAAATGTGTAAGAACAAGTTTTCAGTAGGTGGCCAATTTAATTCTCTTTGCAATTCAGTGTGACCCTTAAGCTTATGGGACTTTACATATTCTTTCCAGAAAATAGAGATAATCATAGAGACCAACATCACCAAGATATGATAAGTGGATGTATCATCTCATTAGGACCAATATCCCCAATCATTCACTTTCATCCTATATAACTCTCATCTTTCTCTGTAAATACTTCCTAGAAAATGTGTCCAAAACACTGGAGACCTTTCTGTCTCTTAAAATATTTTACATAGCCCAATTAGGCATTTTGACTTTCTATTTCTCATTCTCAATATATGACAGGCTTACTGCATTTTGCTGATCGTACAGGACCTTGTCTGTGTCCTTTATATAATTCCATAAATGCATTCTTAGTAATGGGCCATTTTACCCTGATATCCACCCCCCAAATTTTCTTGATTGATATATATGGTAAATTTGTTGGATTCAATAAACATTTATTAAGTTTCTAGGATATTTAAAGTCTTAAATCCAATTAGTTACAAATTCATTTTACAGATATGAAACACAAAATAAATTCTTAACTCTAAATGTTAATAGTAATGCAAAATGAAAAAGACAAATCATGGAGCCAGACAAAACACAAAATTCCTGTGTGTACATTGAGGATCAATAATATATATAATATGGTAATTTCTGGTGTAGCCGAATTCTCTTTCCTCTGCAGACTTCTTTTTATTGAATATATTCCACAAAAAGTGAGAGAAATGTGATTAAAAATTATTATTATCCCAATTATACAGATAAGGAGCTTGTCTGGAAGAACTTAAGTAGTTTACATTGCTATTAATAGCTGAACTGAGCTCTGTTTTTTATACTTCTGTTTTTTCCACAAAGAAGAATGAGCTTCAGACTAAGAATTATGGAACGAAAATAGCTGTCAAGTAATTAATGTGAAAAATAAAGAAAAACATAGTCATATTATGTTTCCCTCAGTGTGTTTAAGATAATAAACTTGAGCAACCTTATATCATATTATAGTTAAGGAACTTTCAAGTCTAATTTCTGAACCACTATGGATGACGTTTGAAAAAGTGAGAAGAATTGGATAGGTACCAGCTGAATGGAGATTCATTCATTTTTTCTTGATTGTATTAATTAGACTTCAATTAATTGGAACAAATCATAAAAGATGGTATTAAAGGGACAGTTTGTGAATAATTATAAAGGAAACAATCACTAAAATTTAACATAGAGGCCTGAGCTACAGACATCACTTCTTTTTTTTTTTTTGACATGGCTACTACTGTTAGAGGGGAGAAACTGCAAGTCAACAAGCATTTATTGAGTGTCTACTATATGCCAGGAACTGCATGAAGCATCTGCAAAGAGTTAAAATTCTAATGTAGAGCACAGTATATAATCAACTATGGACATATAATATATAAATTGGAGGTCAATTGGAGGTAACCTTACAGGGAAGACACTAGCAGTGTGTATGTGGACAAGGAAGAAAGTGAAGGGGAGGAGAGCCAGTAAAGACTTCTTATACAATTTAGGGAGTGAGATGTGCCTTGAAGGAAGCCAGGTGTTGGGGAAGAGACCATTGTATTCTTAGGAAATGGCCTGTGACAAGCACTGAGGCAGGAAATAGAGTGTTATCGATGAGGGATGTCAAGAAGGCCAGTGTTTTTAGGTCATAGAACATGTGTATGGCAAGACAGTGTAAGAAGATTAGTAAGCTAAAAGTGGGGGCAGGTTTTGAAGGGCATTGGAAGTTACATAGAAGATTTTGGATTTTGATCCTGGTTATAGTAGGATATCTATAGGAGTACACTGGAGGGTGAGGGCAGCATGGTCAGATCTAGATTTTAAGGAGAGTATTTTGGTAGCTGAGTGAAGGATAGAATGAAGCTGGGAGAGACTTCAAGAATAACACCAACCAGAAAGTTATTGCAACAGTCCTGGCAATGGGAGGCTCTATCAGAGAGGTAACTGTGTCATAGGAGAGAGAGGACATATATGAGAGATGTTGGGAAAGAAGAAATGAGAGGATAAGGCAACAGATGGGGAGGTAAGTGAGAGTCGAGGATGACACTTAGATTGTAAGTCTGAGTTACTGGTAGAATGAGAGCTCCCTTAAAGTAGTTCAGATGAGTGGAGGGTTTGGTCACTTATACAACATACCTATACTTGCATAATGCATTTCACATGTTAAATCTGTAAGGGAAAAGCAGAAAGAAAAAAGGTTCACTAGATGATAATATGTTTGGGGTTATAGTACAATGGACAAGTTCAAAGAATCTTGATCAATGCATTGATTGTATTGATAACCCTAAGTAATGTAAATTCAAGAAAGACCTCTAGTGGAGAGTCTTATTTATTCCTAGAAAAAGTCTGAGCAACTTTTTTATCAATCAAATAAAGTCAGAGATAGATCACAGCAGTCACTGTTGCAGGAATGTAAATTTTTAAGATCTTCCCTGCCCCTAGGTTAATTGCACCTGGAGTCTGGTGGAAGGCTTGTTTTTCAGGAACACCCACACCTTGGTGCTTTGTGATTGGTCAAGAGGGTTGTTACATTCTCTGACCCAGAATAAGGTTATATAATCCCTGATGTGAGACTTTATTTTGGGGCTCACTTTGAGAAGTGTTGTGTAATTTGACCAGATGAGACTGTGGGCAGCCATTGAGAGCCCCACCCCCCCGGCTTTGAAAACCCCAGATGTCAATGCTTCTCTTTCTGGTAACTGTGATTAGGATGTATATAATGGTCAGACAGTTTGGAGACCTGTCTGCTTGATCTATTTCTCTGTCATGTAACTTCTATCTGTATACTCTGAAACTTGGGGTATACTGTCTGTATACTCTGAATTTTGACCTTTTCCCCCTGAACTAGGTAAACAATATGTTTGTAATAATAATTGAATTTGAAGATCCCACTGTATTGGCTTGGTTTTTGGTTTGATTGTGTTAAAACCCAGAGCTTTTGAATCCCACTTGTGGGATGGACTTGTTGATGTGAAAAGAGAGGGCTGAACTGGGAGGTGCTGGTGACATAAATTTAGAGAGACACAAGAAAAGAGAGAGGCAGAAGAACTTTTTGGAAGCAGCATCTTGGAGGCAGAGAGAGACTAAGAGGATTGCTGAGGGCCACTTTGAATTGCCCAGGACTTTTGAGAGATGCCACCCAGAGCTGCCAAGGACTGAGGAGACATGGCTGTTGTGCTGGTACTTTGTCTGTCTGTTTTGATGTTGTTTTGCCAGATTTGTCCACTGGTAAAAGATAGTCCTGTTGTTGCAGAGGTTTTGGAATGTTGCTGTTGGTTCAGAGCTACTGAGACAGTTCTGCAGACAGAGAGTGAATTCTGTCCATTGGTGAAGGACAGTCCTGTTGTTGCAGAGGTTCTGGAACCTTGCTGTTGGTTCAAACACCCTGAAGAAGGATTTTCTTGTTGTATGTTTACAGAAATCCTGGAAGGGGGTTTTGCTAATGTTTTCAGGGATCCTAGGTCTGTTCTGCAGACAGAGAATGAATTAATGAAGAAACTGGCAATGCATCTTGTGGCCTTGCTAAGCTTTGTCTCCCCAGGAACAAAAGTTGCTGAGAACTTGCCTTGGGTCAAGATGAAGAAAAGACCTCTCTTTGGGTATTAAATGCTGTGCTTAAGCTTGTTGTAACTCTGGGGTAGATTCAATTGTGATCCAAGGGTAGGGAACTTTTGCCTTTTTTGTGCTCTGTGATTAAACAAATGAATGTATTTACTTATGATTGGAAACTAATCTCCATTTGAGAAGAGGGGTTTTGTGATGGAATAAATGAAAGTACAGCCTAGGGATGGAGTAGTATTTAGAAGAGGGATTTTGTGATTGATTAAATGAATCTAATGTCTAGGGGTGGGGTAGTACTTGATTAAATCACACTTGGTAAAAGCTGTATTTTGAACTATGCTATATGTTGATTCTCTCTGTTCTTAATTTGTCACTGAATAAAATGGAGAGAACCTATGCTGGTATTTTGAACCTTGGGAAGTTGCCTCTGCTTGGCATTACAATGTTTGATTGATTAAAGTAAGCTTGTTAACCCATTTTGAGTTGCTTCCCTTTAGCAAAGCAGATTTAAGAACTTGTGTTGTCAGTCACCAGGATGCTGGGGTGCTTGCTGCTACAGTCACTTGACTGATCAAAGAGGACTTTGATGACTCTGAAAGGGAGTGAGGATGACGCAACTCTTCCTCATTTAAATCCAATCCAATTGCAAGTCTCTGAGAATGAAGGATGAACAACAAAAAATTTGTAAGTAACATGAGGGCTAAGAGGGACAGGTCCTACAATGTGATTAGAATACAAAAAAAGCATCATTAATCTAGTATATATAATTCAGATAGTATTACCTTTACTGGTTTGCAAGCAGAGATGTGCTGGTAAGTGTTTAACAACAGTCTCAAAGAAGAGTTCATCTGACAGACTTTTAATTTGATCTGTATAAATAACACTTTCTTAAGTATAGATTATCATTAACATAATAAAACAAGCCCTAATTTGGAAGCTTTATAGATTTCTTAGGTGCAAATATTCACAATGAAAATTTACCCATGCCTCAGGAGTCTTCCAGCAAACCCTTTTCTCCTCAACAAAAACCCAGTAAAGCAGGTATTTGTCCACTTGACAAAGAGGAAAAGCAAACAACAATTAAGGGGTCGTGTGACTTATCCATGGGGACAGCATTATAAAATCAACATTCCCCTCCTAATGTTCTTTCTCTTAAAACTGGTAGATCTATTAATATTTGTTGATCACCTACTCTGATCTTAGCACTATGCTAGGTGATAGAGATACAATGACAAACAAAAATGTAACCATCCTTTCTGTCAAGGAGTTTGTAGTTTATCTCACTGCTTATCTATGCTGCCTTGGATGTCTGTAACAGTAATGGGAATTTAAAGATCTCCCCTGCCCCTAAATAAGCCTAAGGGAATTTGAAGACCTTCCCTGCTTTGAAAATATACTCTGCCCCCTAATAAGGTGAATGTAATCACACAGAGCTTGTGGTGGGAGGAATTTGCCAAAGGGTGGAGCAGAGCCCATAGGAAGCTGGGAGTCAGAACAGCAAGACAATGGAAGGAGAGTGGATATCAGGCAAGCAGACAATTAGGCTTGTGAGTAAATGTAAGTTTGTGGGAAGGCTAAAGGATGGTGTGACTCTGTGAGTTATGGTTTATTAACTTCTTAGTTACTAGGATGGAATCAGGTTACTGGTTTTGGGATTTGGTTTTCTGGTGTCTGAATAAATGTTTTGCTTCTGTCTTTCATATGGAGAGTCTGTTATATTTTGCTATTGTGCACCATAAAGATATACTTATAGTGTCTGTGGGCACTGTAAATATTGCATTGGCACTAAAATATCATAGTTCATTATAATTAATCAGATCTAATAAGATTTTATTTCTTAGGGATATATGTAAACTTTATTACATGTGCTTAAGATATCAGTTATATAAAAGCATTATACAAATCAACTAAACAAATATTGAATACCTACAATATTCCATCCCTGACCAGGATAGTGCTCCTACTGATCCCTTATAATCCCTAGCTTCTTTCAAGACTCAGTTCAGGTGAGTCTTCCTATGCAGAACCCTTTCTCATTTCCCTAAATGTTAGTAATCTTCTCATTCCTCATATTACTCTATCATGTATTTACTTCTCTGTTTCTGTGGTGAATCTCCAAATATAACGTAAGTTACTTGAGGGCTAGGACAATCATGTTTTTGTCTTTTATACCAATGTCCTAACATAAGGTAGGTAACACAATGGATAGAATGATAGGCCTGCAATCAGAAAGACTCTTCTTCCCCATTTCGAATATGGCCTCAGACACATATCTCTGTGACCCTGGATAAGTCACTTAATACTGTTTACCTTAGTTCCTCATCTGTAAAATGAGTTGGAGAAGGAAATTGCAAACTATTCTTGGCTAAGATAGTCTCAAATGAGACATACATGATTTAAAAAGATTGAACAACATCAAATACCTAACACAAGGCCATGTACATAGTAGGTTAGATCAGGATTTATTGGCTTCAACTGAATTAAATGAACTTACTGAAACATTAAAACAAATTATGCACACAAGCACCTATGTGCACCTGACACCAGCACACCATGCTAGAGAAAAAATTGCATGGAATAATTATTAGATCCTGTTCTGAGACAGGGAAGTGGTGTAAATAATAGAGCACTGGTGTTGGAGAGAGGAATATCCAAGTATAGTTCTTGCTTCAGACACTTCCCAGAGGATCTACCCTAGGCAACTCACTTACACTTCTCAGACTCAGATAATAATGGCACCTAGCTCACAAAGCTCTTAAGAATGTTAAAAGAGGGGCGGCCAGGTGGCTCAGCGAGTAAGAGCACCGGCTCCAGTGTCGGGATGACCTGGATCAAATCCGGGCTCAGATACTCAGCACCATACCCAGAAATAATAACTGGCCATGTAACCTTGAACAAGTTACTTAACCCCAATTGCTTAAAAAACAAAAAAAGAAGGTTAAAAGAAATAATATGTACAAACCAAAGCTTAAAGTGTCTGTAGTTGGTAGCTCCCTGTCTTCTGGCTATCTGATGGTCTGAGGTGCACTCTAAGCTATCTTCCTTCTCAATTTTCATTACAACTGTGCAAACTATATGATTCGTGAAACACTCCTTTTTCATAATATTTTAATTACCACACAACTAGAACCTAAACTAAAATGTAGCCGGGGTACAGTGAAAACTGTTTGAATCCTTGCTTTTTTTTAGTAGCTGTGTGATCAGGGATAAATAATTTGACATATCTGAGTCTTGGTTCATTGTCTATAAAATAAGAACAGTAGTAAATCACCTCATCTGTGTCAGGGGATTATTTTATTTTTAAAAAGGTTGTTGTTTTTGTAATTCAAGTATTTTGAAAATATGTTATTATGAAATGCTTAAAAGATAGCCTATTATTTTTATGGGGCAATACATAAATCCTCAAGGGGGAGTAGTTCTGTCTCTCATTTCACTTTGTTCTATTTGAACTGGTGATGGTGCTAGTCCAGTAGAATGTAATTTCTGGGAGATCAGGGACTGTTTCACTTTTGTCATTGTATCTTCAAGGCCAGACATGTAGTAGGTATGCACAAACTTGTAAAGTGATTGGATAGATGGATGAATGAATGAATGAGGGAGTGAGTGGGTATACTATGTGTGATACTTATCTTAGATTCTTCTTTTTCTTTATTTCCCTTCTTTTGCTATCAATTTCTATCCCCACCCCATGACCATTTTAACATATACACAGAGGCCTTTGCTATTCCCAGCACAGACTATACATGCATACATACATACATACATACACACATACATATATACATACATACATGTATGTATTTTTACACTCAGACCTTTATCTTTCCCTCCAATCCTGGAATATTGTTTGAAGAGGCCTAACAGACTACCTGGCCAAAATTATCATTTCTACCATTATTCCTTGCCCCAGAAATCTAATACAGTATCTTATATTGCAGCATTTGTTTCACTTCTAAGGGACCTTCTCATTATATCTACTTTGAAAGGGTAAAGGTACTGGGTTTCTGCTCAAGCATAGGTGTGGTGATTTGGGGAGACAAGGAAGAAAAGAGGGAACTGATGACCCAGTCAACCAACCTAACATAGGAATGTTTAATGTATGAACTGTCACCCATATATCTAGCTGAGATCAGAATTCTGAAGAAATATGTGACAGAAAACATATATTTGGTTGAAAGGTGGAATTTGTCAGAGGTCCAGAGCACAAAACCACTTGTGCTACAATTTGACAGTATTTTGAGGGGCCCCTAGATCTTCAGGAAGCAATATGAATATCCTGGGAGCTTAAGAAGATAGGGAAAAATGGGGCAGGCCAGAGAGTAAGTAGCAACAAGCACATGGTCTTATATACTTCACAGATTGCTTAGGGGCAGCCCCTTTGGGATTTCAATGTCACCCAGTGTTTGTTCATTGAGTGATGGAGAGTGTAAAGAGGAAGGAGTTCACCAGAGCCTTGCTCCTGCCAATCCCTTCCTGTAGGAATGACCCCTCTTTACAGACCTTACATGTCAACCTTTGATTTCTTAATAGCTTAAAGTAGGAGTTTTGAGAATTAAAATACCAGTGCCTATATATCTGCTGACAATGTCACTGGGTTAATCTGTTCCTTTTTCTTTCTCCCATTGCTAAAATAATCTTGCTATTTACTCAATATGAAAAATTATGCCATCTCCTATAACATTATGGCATATAAAAGGAATTGATATTTTGATTCTGGCCAATTTTGAAAATTATCTAATATGAATTAAAATGATAAGAGTTAGGTTAGTGTCTGACTCCATTGTATAAGTACATAGAATCTTACAACTGGAAGGCACCTTGGGATCATCCAGTCCCTACCCCATCATTTTACAGGGGAGAAAGCTAAGGCCCAGGGAAGCTAAGTGACTTGGCAAAGTCAGGGAAAAAGCCAGTGTTTAGTTATCAATGCCTTCTGACTCCAAGAAGGTTTTTCTGTTAAACTCTATTTCCTTTTATGTAAATGAGGAAATGCTATCCATGCTATACCCTCAAAATACTGAAGATGAAATTAAATTCAATTAACATTAAAAAAAAACAAAACCTTTTGTATGTATGGCACTGCATTAGACTGGCTGAGATAGATAGATAAAATAACACCCTATACTATATTTTTCTAGGAAAGGCTTTTTAATCTGGGTTCCATGGAGTCATCAGGGTGTGTGAATAAATTTCATGGGATACATGAACTTGGACTGGAAAAATACCTCTATTTTTGCAAGTCTCTAAAATTAAACAGTCTCTAAAATTAAAAGATATGAAAAAAAATTCTGATAAGGAGTTATCAGGCTTTATTTAGGTGTCAAAGGGGTTCATGACATATGTGTGTATACACATGTATGCATATACCTATTTATGCACATGTGTATATATAAATATATCTCACACACAGGCATACACACACACACACACACACATATATATACACACACCTGTGTCTAACAATGCATATGGGTGTAAATATGTGCACATATACTTATTTTTATATAGATTTTTATCATACTGTCTCTTTCCTTTCTTCATTCCATATTATGTTAACTTTTTATTGTACCAGTCTTAAATCTCACGGGAACTTAACTTTGTATTAAAAAAAAAAAAAACAAGAAAAAAAAGTACTGAATATTTCACATAACATTGTGTAGAAGGTGATTCTCAAATTTTAGAAGACATTTTGCATAGTTTTCTTAAAACAATTTTACTGTTTTTAGATGCTGTCATCTTATTTCTGAAGTTAAAAGCTAATTTGATTCAGAAATGCTCATAAAAGAGAGCAAAGATTATGTTTGTGCCTTGAGAACAGTCCTATAAATATGAAGAAGGCACATTATGTCTCTTATCATTTCCTCTCTTGGTGATATAGTATTTTCCCCTTTAAATAACTAAACAAATGGAATACAAGAAGTAATTTCTCTTAAAAAATTAATAAAATTCTTTATGAAAGATTGTTGAGAATAATAATAGTATTGGCATAATTCAATTGCATGTTACATACAAACAACCTTTTTGAAATTAGCATTTGTTGCTACTGGGCAATCACAACAAGAAAATTAGACGTAGTAGTGTTTTAAAAAAATTGTAAATTGAGAGCAGAAAAATTGACATATCAGGTGTGTTGAAATATTCCTTCTTTCCAAATTTATCTCATTGAAAGCTATTTCCATCTTTTTGATATGACGTATCCATTGTAAAGAATTACACCAGTATTTCTTACCAAAAAGAATAACTGAATTAGAAAACAGTATCCCATTTGTAATGTCTTAAGTGGATCCATTTTTGCCCAATAGTACTTTACTAGAATCTTTCAAATTTATAAATAGAGGAGAGATTTAAAAATTCTTCCCTTTCTATAATAGTTGTAGCAGCAAATATAAAGGTCCTTATGCTGGAAATTTGAAGTAAAAATAAGAATACCAGGCTTTTATTCATCACCCTTTTATCAAACTTATTTGAGATCATTTTTAACTAATCAAAAATTTTCAAAAAGGTTGGTTTGATTAGCAAATCAGTCAAAATATTTTAAAAGTGATAACTGAATATTAACAATGAGGTTAGTTTGACTTCATTGACCATAATAATCACTACCTGAAAATCAGATAAATGTAAATGCAAATGATACTTATCATGGGGTGAAATTATTATTTTTTTTCTTTTTGGAGGGCAATTGGGGTTAAGTAACTTGCCCAAGGTTACGTGGCTAGTATTTTTGTGTGGGTGTTAAGTGTCTGAGGCCGGAACTCAGGTCCTCCTGACTCTGGGGCCGACGTTCTACTCACTGCGCCACCTAGCCGCCCAGTGAAATTAATTTTTAACCAAGAAGAAATATCTGGATTATTTTTCCATATATATGTGCTCCATAAATGATTATTAGCCCACCTCCCCATAATACCTGACATTTAAATAGTTTTGAAGTTGATTAAATTCCTTACATGCAATACCTATTTGATTCTCCTTGTATCTCTGTTAATGGGTTAGTACTATCCTCTGTTACAGTCGAGGGAAGTAGAGCCCAGAGAGATTGTGACTAGTGGTCACACAGCTAACAACTATCAAAAGCAAAATCTGAATCCCATTATACATTGTTGCCTCTGTCCTTTTCAGCGTAAATATTACTATTGATCCATAACTCTCCCAGACAAACCTATTTAACAAATTTTAGCTAATAGAGTGATTACTATGGACAAGGAGTGTAACACCAAGTGGTCAGTTATGGATCTCTACCTATTACTGAATCTGGTTCTAAGAAAAACAGACATGATCTTTTTCAAGGACCATATTCAGAGGTATTTTATCATAGTTGACTCCCAGAAGCTGCTGACAGAACCTTCAAAAACTAGAGCTGCTTCCAACTCATGATGAGGAACTATGCAAAGGTGGAGTCTCAGTGCATCCCATGGAAAATTTATGGGAAAATGCAGACAAGAGAGACACACAGAGTGGATGAGCATAGATAAATAGTGATCTACATTATTCAAAGGAATATTCATTCAAAGGAATAATAGAGATTCATTGGAATATTCTGGGTATTGATAGAATAAAAAATAATGTAATAACAAATGAAAATGAAAATTTTAAAATCAAATTTGAGAGAATATAGCCTAGACTACTAAAATATTGACTGGGCTGCATAATTATCTGGTAAAGCTTATGTGATCTAGAGAGACAATTCAGGAAAGCTCAAATTTGTTGATTTTTTCTCTAGATCATGTCTAATTCAACAGAATAGTGTAAACACCTATGCATGCTTTAATTATGTAAACATGACCAAAGATTAAATTTAGCCTTTTTAATATGTAGTATGCCTAGGAGATGGCCATTGAACTTGAAATCAGAAAATCAGAAGACCTCATTGTTTAATATTCAGTTATCACTTTTAAAGTGATCTTCAGATTTTAAAGGAGCTTTGCCATTCATTAGCTGCATGGTCTAGAGCACAACACTAAATCTATAAATCTCAGTTTAATATCTATAAACCTTTCTGTGTAAATGAGCATAATAATATCTGAACTGTCTAACTCACAGTGTCATTGTAAGAATCAAATGGAATAAAATATCAGAAACCCCTTTTATCATAATACTTTGGTTTGCTCTTATATATAAAACACTGATAATCAATATGACAAGAAAGACAGTGATGGGGAAGTGAAAGATGACTATCAATACAGTTATGATGACATCAGCAACTTTTTGAGTGAAGTTTTTCTAATATTTCCACTTCAGTTGAGTATTGAACTAGGTGCATTTATAAGTTATACTAACTCTTCAGGAAGCTAGCTATGGTCTTAGGAATTTAAATACTGAAAGAGTTCATTTAATTTCTCAAACACAGTTGTAATTTACCATCAAGAATTGCCTTAGGCTGTGGGAGATTTTGGTTCATTATTGCAGACAATATATACTGGGCCTTAATGGCCAAGGTTGTTCATACATGAGAGCTGTTGTTTCCTGTTTCTTCTCAGGAAAGTGAGAAGGACTGATTCTCTTCTGAGAGTTTCAGAATTGAACATCTTGTTAGGTTAACAGGGTTAGCATTCCCAGCCCAATTGTCAATCTCAATCCTTTGGAACATCAGGCTCCCAGGGTCAACTCTTAGCTTGTTAAACCATCTCTACAATATATGAGTAGTAGATGTCTTAGTTAAAAAATTTTCAAACCTTTAGGCCAAGAAACTTTCATCATATTTTTATCTATTTCTCTACATTCTTCCTTAGTATCAGTGCCCTATAGTGGCATACATTGCTCTAAGCATGATGAGAAATATCCTTTTCCTTTTTCCTACCACAACCAATTGACCTCCAAATAGCAGCAAGAGACATCTGGAAAATAACCTCTCTCTCAAATCAAAACTCATTGTAAGTCTGAGTTCTTTCTGGAGCTGGGAGTCATAGGAAAAGGTCAATGCATTGATAAAGGGTACATTAGTGAACTGTACTTCATATTAAAACAAACCACATATTTCTAGAGATGAAAAGAGAATGAAGAGATGCCTGAGAAAAATTTCCTGAAGTAATAAATGAGAGATATGCCTTTCTCAAGAAATGGGCAATCCAAATAGTTATTCAGAAATTCATTTTTTGGTTTATTAATCAATTGATAATCTAAGGGCCACAGATAACATACTCAATTCCTTTTTAATTTCTAAGTAATGAAGAGAATGATTAGTTCTGAATTTAATAAGGCAAATAAAAATTTCAAGGAAATTTATTGTGACACATTCCTAAAAGCCATAACTATAAATCCTTAGGAAAGAAAAATATTTCATTAGTTATTCTTTATATGAAACAATTAGGAATATTGTGTTGTAATACTAAATACATGCATATAGACATATAAATATGTATGTACATGTGGGTAAATAGTGGTAGATGATTTACATGAATTTTTTAAGAAATTGAACATCAATTGAACAATTTTAACAAATTGAACATCAATTGAACATCAAGTTATTCAGAAATTTATTTTTGGTTTAATAATTAGTTGATAGTTCATGGACCATAGACAATATTCTTATCCTTAATTCTGTTTTAATTTCCCATCAGCTAGGAGAATAATGAACTAAAGGAATATGTATATATTCACATGCACATTTACACATATATGTACACACATGTAAACATATGCATATTGTGTGTGCATGCAAACATACATATATACATGTATGCATCCAGAAATGTTTTCTGTAAAGAAATCTCAATTTTTTTATCATACTTTCCTGGCACCAGTTTGATCTTAGAAAGCATTTTCCCCCCTTACTAAACCATGAACACACTAGAAAATTGAAGAATGACACTGAAGGACCATGAAAAAATTCTCAACCAGTTCTTGCTAACATGAATTATGAGGGCCATTATGTAGAAGCTTGAAGATGATAATTAGAAATGTTAAGGATTTGATATTTAGTGAAACATGTATAAGTTTGGATGCCATTCCATCTTCATTACAGTTGTGTGAACTTTTTCATTCCTATTCATGGAATTGAAAGTTCAAGTTACAAAGTACTGCTCTGGCTTTTATTTTTTTTCCTTGAAACTCTAAGCAAAGTCTGAACTGCCTCCCCACAACAGACACATTTTTCTGAGGTGAAATTTGGGATATATGGAATAGGAAGCATTTGTGTTCAGCTTTTTAAAACATTCATTTGGATGCCATAAAGTAGGAAATATAAACTTTAAATTAGTTAAATACATATCCCGGAAAGTAAAAGCAATAAATGGTAGTGTAGTGGCTATTAAAGCCAGATTAGGAGTGGGGAAGAACTAGGTTAAAGTCCTCCTTTTGAGATATTTGGGCCCTATATGGGCAAATTACTTTTGATTTTTTAATTCATCTCTACAGTATATGAGTAGTAGATGTCTTAGTTAAAAATCTCAAGGTACTCTCTAAGACTATCATTGTGGAAAGTATGCAAATTTTCCTATGGAAATTTGAAATTAAACCACAGGCCAGGCCAAAAATATGAAAATATGAATAAAAATATACACATATTCATACATACATACATATATACATACATATGTTGTAATATAATGTCAAGGAAAGGCAACTTCCCAAGGTTCAGAATACCAGCATAGGTGCTCTCCATTTTATTCAGTGACCAACCAAGAACAGAGAAGATCAAAACATGACATCATTCCAAATACAGCATTTACTAAGTGTTATTAAATAATCTCCAAGTACTACCCCACCCCAGGACCTTCCAATCATTCAATCAATTACAAAGTCTCTGTTCTAAATACTTCTCCACCCCTAGGCTATACCTTCATTTGGTCCACCACAAAACCCCTCTTCTCAAATGGAGATTAGTTTCCACACATAAGTAAAGTACCTTCATTTGTCAATCACAGAGCACAATAAGGTCAAAAGTTCCCCACCCCTAGATCACAATTGAATCTACCCCAGAGTTACATCAAGTTTAAACACAGCACTTAATACCCAAATGGAGGTCTTTTCTTCATCTTGACAGAGGCAAGTTCTCAGCAATCTTAGTTCCTGGGGAGACAAGGCTTAGCAAGGCCATAAGATACATTGCCAGTCCCTTCATGAATTCATCCTCTGTCTGTAGAACAGTCCTAGAACCCCTGAACACATTAGCAAAGCCCTCTCCCAGGATTTCTGCAAACATACAACAAGAAAATCCCTCTTCAGGGCTTCTGAACCAACAGAAAGGCTCCCAGACCCCTGCAACAACAGCACTGTCCTTCACCAGTGGACAGTATTCATTCTGTCTGCAGGACAGTCTCCAGACCCCTGCAACAACAGCACTGTCCTTCACCAGTGGACAGTATTCACTCTCTGTCTGCAGGACAGTCTCAGGGCTTCTTAGTGAACAGCCAGGTTCCAGGACTTCTTCAACAAAAGGACTGTCTTTCACCAGTGGACAAATCTGGCAAAACAACATCAAAACAGACAGACAAAGTACCAGCAAAACAGCCATGTCTCCTCAGTCCTTGGCAGCTCAGAGGGGCAGGTCTCAAAAGTCCAGGGCAATTCAAAGCGGCCACCAGTAATTCTCTTAGTCTCTCTCTCTCTCTCTCTCCACGAGGTGCTGCTTCCAAAAAAATCTTCCGCCTCTCTCTTGTCTCTCCAAATCTACGTCACCAGCTCCTCCCAGTTCAGGACTTTCTTTTCACATCAACAAGTCCATCCCACAGGTGGGATTAACAAGCTCTGGGTTTTAACACAATCAATTTGAAAACCAAGCCAATACAGGGGAATCTTTAATTGCCATTACTATCACATATGTGTAATTGTGTATGCGTGTATGTATGCATATGCCTGTATGTTACATAGATTCTAATTACAGCTACGTTTCATGAATTCATAACATTTTGAAAGTTACTTTAGATACTTGAAAAGTCTCTAAAAGATGACATAGTTCAGAATGGGTAGAAAAGAGCACTTGTGGTTACTCACAGAACAGAGCGTGACCAGCAGGATAGTAAACACACCTCTCCTTAGATCATACTACCTTGGAAGAACTGAAAGTTTACAGACCCCTAGAACTAGCTCTGAAAATAGCTACACAAAAACCTGAAGCTTGAGATAGTGCCCCCTCTACCCTGGGAGAAGAGACCAAATTTAATATAAAACTAAAAGTCAAGAAATACTTGAGAAAATGAGCAAACAATGAAAATAGAACCTGGCCACAGAAAATAACTATGATGGCAGGGGAAATCAAAGCACAAACTCAGAAGAAGACAACAAAATAAAAACTTTGCCATCCAAAGCCTCAAAGAAAATGTGAATTTGTCTAAGATCTTGGAAGTACTCAAAAAGGATTTTAAAAATTAAATAGTAGAGGTAGAGGAAAAATTGGGAAAAATAATAAGAGTGATCTAAGAAAATAATGAAAAAAAGATTCAACAGTTTGGTAAAGGAGGTACAAAAAATACTAAAAAAAAAAACAACACTTAAAAAACCAGAGCAGTCCAGAGGGGGAAAAATGTACAAAAATTTATTGAAGAAAAGAATACCTTAAAAAGTAGAATTGGTCAAATAGAAAACAAGTAAAAAATTTGGTGAAGAAAATAATTCTTTAAAAATTAGAATTGGGGAAGTGGAAACTAATGATTCCATGAGACAGTAAGAAGCAAGAAAACAAAATTAAAACAATAAAAAATTTAAAAAAAGTGAAATAATTGGAAGAACAACTGACTTGGAATATAGGTCAAGGAGGCATAATTTAAGAATAATTGAACTACCTGAATGCCATGATAAAAAAGGAGGGAGGGGGCTAGACATTATCTTTTAAGAAATAATCAAGGAAAACTGCCCTGATATTCTAGAATGAGAGGGGAATATGTATGTATGTATATATTCCACCCATCACCTCCTTAAAGAGATACCAAAATGAAAACTACTAGGAATGTTGTAGCCAAATTCCAGAGCTCCCAAGTTAAGGAGAAAATATGTACAAAAAGAAGCAATTTCAATAATGTGGAGACGCAGTCTATATAACACAAAATTTAGCAGCATTTACTTTAAAAGATCAAAAGACTTCGAATTTGATATTATAGAGGTCAAAGATGTTAGGATTACAACCAGGAATCATCTACCCTGTGAAACTGAGTATAATCCCTGGGGGGGGGGGGGCAGGGATATTAAGTGAAACTGGACTTTCAAGCATTCCTGATGAAAAGATCAGAGTTGGATAGCAATTCAACTTTCAAATATAAGACTCAAGCAAAATTTAAAAAGTAAACAGGAAAGAGAAATCATAAAGGACTCCAGAAGGTTAAATGGTTTATATCCCTGCATAGGAGAATGATGCTTGTAACTAGTAAAAATGGCCTCATTATTCTGGCAGTTAGGAGTATACATAGAAAAAGTGTGTCAATTAAATTTGATGGGATGATATCTGAAAAAAAAGTTAAGGGATGAGAAAGAGGAATGCACTTAGAGATGGGAGAAGTAGTAGAATGGGATAAATTATCTCAAATAAAAGAGGCACAAAACAGCTTTTACAATACGGGGGGGGGGGGATGGAGGAAGTAGGTGGGAGTACCTGAATCTTACCCTCATTGGAAATGACTCAAAAAGCAAATAACATGCACACTCAGGTATAGAAAAAATCTTCCTGCAGGAAAGTAGGAGGGGAAAGGTGGTGCCACTGGGAAGATCAGGGGAGGCAATAGTAAGAAGGAAATCATTTTTGAGAATGGACAGGATGAAAGACGAGAGTGGGATAAACAAGGGAGAAAGAGGATGGAGGGAAATATACAGTAATCATAACTATGGGAAAATAATTTACACAAGTATCTCTGATAAAGGCTTTATTTCTTAATTACATAGAGAACTTAGTCAAATGTGTAAAAATAAAAACCATTCCCCCATTGATGAATGGTCAAAGGATATGAGCAGGCAATTTCAAAAGTGCAAACAAAAGCTATCTATAGTCATATAAAAAGAAATGCTCTCATCTACTGATTAGAGGAACACAAAAGCACTCTGAGGTCCCACCTCACACTTATCATATTGATTAATATTCCAGAAAACAAAAATGACAAATATAGGATGGGCTGTGAGAAAATTGAGACACTAAGGACTGTTGATGGAGGTATGGACTGATTCAACCATTCTGGAGAAAAATCTGAAGCTATAACCAAAAATTTTTGCATTCTCATTGATCTGGCAATACCGTTGTCAAGTCTGCATCACAAAGTGATGAAAAACAAAAAGGAAAAGGACTTATAGGTACAAAAATATTTATAGTAGCTCTTTTTGTGGTGGCAAAGAGTTGGAAATTGAGGGGATGCCTATCAATTGGGAAATGACTGAACAAGTTGTGGTATACAGTTGTGATGGAATACCATTATACCATAAGAAATGATAAGTAGGATGCTCTCAGAAAAACTTGGAGAGACTTCCATGAACTGATGCAAAGTGAATTGAGAAGAACCAAAACATCATACCCAGTAATAGCAGTATTGTATGATGATAAGAAGCAAAGAACAGATATTCTCAGTAATACAATAATCCCAGGCAATTCCTAAGGACTTATGATGAAAAATGCTATCCATTTATAGAGAAGGAACTGTTGGAATCTGAATACATGTTGAAGCATCCTTTTAAAAAAAACTTTCATTATTTTTCTGGTCCCAACATTAATATGGAAATGTTTTTTCATAATTTCACACATATAACCTATATCAAATTGCTTGCTTTTGCAATGAGGGAGGAGGAGGCAAAAAATTTGGAAATCAAAGTTTTAAGAAGTAAATGTTAAAAATTAATTTACACGAAATTGGGGAAAATAAAATATTAAATATTTTTAAATAAAAGATCCAAAGGACAACTGAAAAAAAAGATGGCATAGTGCATTTCTTTTTCTTTATAGTGAAATTTCCAAGTCATACACAGCCAGTTAGGGGGAGAACTAGTACTAGAAGCAAAGGCTTGTAAGTCAGAGTATTTAATTTTAATCACTGAAGCACAAAACCTATATGAGTGCAAGAATGAGTTAGATTTGATGACTTCTGATGTCTTTTCCAATACAGAGTCCTTAGTTTAACACACACATATATATCAAATGCACTTTATCCTTGCACCTCTATCACATGGCACAGTGCCTACTGTATTTTCTTAATAAATATCTGTGAATAGAGTGATTAATGGATTGAACATAGTAATAACAAAAATGCTTGTTAAATTAGAATGTACCACCCTCATAGACTTCAACCAGTCCCACATAATAATTATAATAAAAGCATTACTATCTATTATTAATAATAATAACAATTAATAATGACTATAATGGTTTTCCCATTTACATAACACTATGCCAAGCACTTTGTTAAGCACTGTTCAATGATCATTTCATCCGATCCTCAAAACTTCACACATCTAGTAAATATCTAAGGGTAGATTTGAACTCAGAACATCTCAAGCCCAGGCCCTTGTACTCTGCCATCTAACTGTCACATGCTGTTCTCCATGATTTATCAAAATCATTGAAAACTTTCTGGAATTTGTGAAAATGAGCTTATCAAGCACATCCACAAGTTCTTTCAGTAGCCTGGGAAGCAGTTCCTTTGGCCTTGGTTACTTAAATTATTTAAGGCGCATAGATTCTCTCTTACTATCTCCCCATTCATCCTGGGTTCCAAACTTCTAATAGCAATTTTGGTTTTGTCCTTTCCAATCCAAATATAATTTTCCTTAGAGTTAATGATGAAACATAGCTAGCATATCTTTTTTTTAATATTGTTATTTATTTTTAGTTTTCAACACTCATGGCCAAAAGTTTTTAATTGCCCCCCCCTGCAACCTCTCCCCCCCAAAACGTCTTTCAATCTGACATGGGCTCTACACATACCTTCCTATCAAACACATTTTCACATTAGTCATGTTGCACATAAGAATTATAATGAATGGGAAAAAAACACAAGAAAGAAAAAAAATAAAACAAAACAGAAAAAGAAAATAGTCTGCTTCATTCTGCAATCTGATTCCATAGTTCTTTCTCTGGATGTGGCTGGCATTTTCCATCATGTGTCCTTTGGAATTGTTTTAGGTCCTTGCATTGCTAAGAAGGGCTAAATCTATCAAAATCAATCCTCACACACTGTGGCTGTTACTGTGTACAATGATCTGGTTCTGCTCCCGTCAGCATCAGTCCATATAAGTATTTCCAGGTTCCTCTGAAGTCCACCTGTTCATCATTTCTTATAGCACAATAGTATTTCATTACATCCATATATCACCACTTGTTTCACCATTCCCCAGTTGATAGGCAACCCCTCCATTTCCAGTTCTTGGCCGATACGAAAAGAGCTACTATCGATACTTTTGTACATGTGGGTCCTTCTACCATTTTTTATGATGTCTTTGAGATACATCCCTAGAAGTGTTATTGCCGGGTCAAAAGGTATGTAAATTTTTATATCCCTTGGGGCATAGTTCCAAATTGTTCTCCAGAATGGTTGGATCAGCTCATAGCTACACCAACAATGCATCAGTGTTCCAACATTTCCACATCTTCACCAAAATTTATCATTTTCCTGTTTTGCCATGTTAGCTAATCTGATAGGTGTGATGTGGATAGCTACCACATATAAATAAGTACAGAGTTGGAGGGCTGCAGAGATGGAACATCATACACACTGTCAGAGTCATGGGTTGTTTATCTATTTTTCACTTTTGTTACATGGCAGTTAGGAAGAAATGGCAGTGATATTGAAATGAAATGTAGCAATAAAACTTGTAAGCAACAACAATAGGTCCTTTCCCAGACAGATAAAAGGAGAACCAAAATAAGAAATCCCAAAATTCCAGAATGAGAAGTGACCTCAGTTTCCATCTAGTTCCACCCATCCCCCCCCCAAGAAAAGGAATCCTCCTGTAACTTAACAAGTGATCATTCAACCTTTACTTGAAATATTCCAAGGAGCTGAACAGTACTCATTTCTCACCAATCATTTTCTTATTTACCTTCAGCATCATTCCTATTCCTTAATTTTTGTCAGAATAACTAAGAAAAATTTCTTTGTGTTGACATTAACATTGCACAATTGAAATACAGCTCCGAAAATGGTAACGCATGAGCTAAAAAACAAAACCAAACAATATCTGGTGATTAAAACGAATCCAGCGTCCCTACCATTTATCGATAGTCAAACAGAATCTATATGGACTAGCGCAACACAGATTTCTGTAATCCTACTTTATCACTTTTTCACTAAAGCCCTAGTTCTTGTCATGATATGGATATCACCCTCAATTATCATAGGCTATATTAGTAGAATCTAAATTCTGTCAGGTTCTATTAAGTGGAAAAAAGCTTTTCATACTGGTTAAACTATGCCTGTCATCAAAAGAAAAACATAACTAAATTTGGCCAACCAGTACTGCTATCAGATGATGGATTTTTATGACCCCCAGAAACTCATGAAGTCTATCAAAGTGTGTAGAGGTGGGAGCCTATTAAAGTGGAGGAAGCTCCTATTTCAATGAAGAGATAGAACCCTGAGATATTTGAAGTATTAGTTATCAATATTTAGAGTATCTAGTAATATGGAAAGTTGGAGAGGTTGCCCTGCTATTGTGATAATTTAAAGTCAAGTTTTCCCAAAAAAACTAATTTGGGGACATAAAATTTCATGGGTTTTTCCCACATAATTCAGAACACCCTGGTGGCCTCTGATATGGCAAGAATAAGCATGACCAGAGACCTATGCACTCATTAAATCCATGGAAAAAGGAATTCAGCAGCTCTCAGTATGACTCCTAGGTCCTAATAATAATATTGGATTGGATCAAAAGGAAAGCATAGTAGGTATCTTATCCTATGCTTTTATTACATAGTCAGGGTGGGATACCAGATTTGGGTCCTACCTGGATCTGGCCTAAAATGACCACAAAAGTGATTACTATTTCTTCCTTGTACTCGGGGTAACAGCCTTCTGAGAACAGAAGGGATATGACCTTCTGTGAATTTCCCTTCTTGATTGTTTTCTTCTGTGTCAAGTTTATACCTTACCAGAGGCAACTGCCTATAAAGTACAGCAAAGTATATAGTTATTTGGAATCCTGCTCAGATTCTATACTCACTGGGTCACAAGGATAATGAAACTCAGGTAAATGTGATTATCCTACTTCCAGGGTGGTAGAGATGCCCAGCTTCTGAGCAAAGGAATAGTCACAGGTATGTCATTGCTTATTCCTGCTTTCATCTTTCCTGTAATGCTTTACCAGCTTACCTCTGCCCTTTTGAATCTCTGTTTTCTTTTAAGACTCAGCTGGAGTGCTGCCTTTAAATGAAGCCTTTACTAATCACCCAAATTGCTATTTCCTTCTCCTTTATCTATTTTGTATAGAAGAGAGACTAAACTTGCTATTTTATTGCTATCAGGAAATCCCAGATAAGAAAATTTCCTCTACAGATACAAGTTGACATCTTCTCGGCAGTTCATAGTCTTACTTAGGACTCTAGGCTGTAAAGCACTGAGAGGGTAAGTGATTTTCATAAAGTCAGTGAGTATATGTTGGAGGTAATACTTGAATCCAGGCCTTCCTGGTTCTTTTATGAAAAAAGCTACATTTTTCAAAACAAAGTAAAATTAGTGAGATGAGTGACATTGTTTTACACATCAGAGCAAACCTCTTTAATGTCTAGCTTAATAGAAGCTCTGTGTTCAGTCATTTTTCAGTCATCTTTGACCTCATTTGGAGTTTTCTTGGTAAAGTTCTCAAGTAGTTTGCCATCTCCTTCTCTGTCTCATTTTATAAATGATGAAACTAAGGCAAACAGGGTTAAGTAACTTGTCCAGGGTCACATATCTAGCAAATATCTGAGGCCAAATTTGAACTCAGGAAGATGTCTTCCTGACTTAAATGCAGAACTCTAGGCATTGTGCAACATGCCCCTAAAAGAAGATAGTTGAATTCTAATATCTGCTTCTAATCAATATGTTGTAATGTGTATTTTTTTTTCTTCTGGCTACGATATGTTGAGGAAATCTGGCTTCACACAGATATATAGTTGGAAAAGGGAGGAGTATGTTAATAGGTAAACGAGATCTCACTGATTTTATGAAAATAATTTTGACTTAGAGAACCAACCCTGAATCATCAGGGGGTATTCAAATTATACTTTGAGAACTATGTCTTTCAATAAAATTCAAATGTCGCTCTCTACATCAAGCATTCCCTAATTCAGATGGCAGTGACCTTATCCCTTCAACCTTATATTCCCCTTATTTTATCCCTAATGCACTTGAAATGAATAGAGGGTTGAACCAGAAATCAGTCAGACATAAATTCACATTGTGCCCCTGGACAAGTCACCCAATCTCTGTCTAGCTCAGTTTCTTCACCTGTAAAACAAAGACAGTAAGAGTGCCTATCTCCTAGGGTTATTGTGATAAAATTAGATATTTGCAAAACTTCTAATACATCTTAAACTGTTATATGACTGTAAGCTATTATTGTTGTTTATGTTATTATTACCATATGATATTGTGTATTAACTCTCTCAAGATGTCCCATCTTGATAATTATCTCCAATGTTCCATGAGAAGAGAGATTGGATTTTAGATGCCCCACCAGTGCCTAGAACAATGCGCTGCATACCATTGTTTGTTAATTAATGTTTGGTGAATATTGTTGAATTAAATTATTTCCATAACAAAGTACACTATGAAATTTACAGTTATGATAGCAGATAAATCCTGACATATAGAGAGAAGGAAAAATATTAATTTTTGCATATATCTGGGGATGCAAGCAGAAGGTCACTGCCAATCTATTTTAAGAACCAAGAGATTGGTTGGGCAGCTAGGTGGCACATTGAATAGAGCACCGGCCCTGGAGTCAGGAGGACCTCAGTTCAAATCCGGCCTCAGAAACTTAACACAAAAACTAGCCATGTGACCTTGGACAAGTCATTTAACACCAATTGCCTTCCAAGAAACAAACAAAAAAAACCAAGAGATTGTACATCATTTTCTTTATCTTTCCTCTTTGTTCCATTCTTTTTTTGTTTATTTTGAGTTTTCAACATTCATTTCCACAAGGTTTTGAGTTACAAATGTTCTCTCCATCTTTCGGTATGCACCACCCCAAAAATAGTGATCCTATTGAATACCCCTTCCCCAGTCTGCTCTCTCTTATATCCTACCCCATATCCCCTCTGACTTTTTAGTAGTGCAAGATAGATTTCTATACCCCACCACCTGTATATCTTATTTCCAAGTTGCATGTAAAAATAGTAATGATAATAATTTTTTTTCACATTTGATTTTAAAACTTTGATTTCCAGATTCTTTCCCTTCTCCCCTCATCATCCACCCCTACTGGGAAGATAAGCAATTCAATGTTGATTGTACATGTGTAGCTATGCAAAACATTTCCATAGTAGATACATTGTGAAAGACTGACTATATTAACTTTCATCCTATCCTGCCCCCCACTTGTTCTATTCTCTACTTTGACCCTGTCCCTTTTCAAAAGTGTGTGCATCTAACTACCCTACCCCCAATCTGCCCTCCCTTCTATCATCCCCCCTCTTATCCCCTTTCCCCCTACCTTTCTGTAGGGTAAGATACCCAATTTAGTTTGTATGTTATTCCCTCCTTAAGCCAAATTCAATGAGAGTAACTTTGACCCATTCCCTTTTGGATTCCTGTTCTTCCCCTCCATTGTAACAATTCCCCTTTCCTCTTTTATATGAGATAATTTACCCTATTCTATCTCTCCCTATCTCCTCTCATTATATTCTTCTTTCACCTCTTAATTTTATTTTTTAGATATCATCCCTTGCTATTCAACTGATCCTATGCCCTCTGTCTATGTATACATGTACATATACCGTGTTTCCCTGATAATAAGACCTATCCCGAAAATAAGCCCTCCCCTTACTGTGTAAGATTCCTCTAAAATAAGCCCTCCCCCGAAAATAAGCCCTATTAAGATTGCTACTGTAGTGAAGGTGATCCCCTGCGCTACACGCTACATTACAGTACCCTCTGTATGCACCGTCCCCCCCCCCAGTGAAACGCACGCCACGCTCCGAGCTGCATCCAATCACAGCTGCAGCGGTGAGCGCGTCATCCTGCTCTTCCCCAGTGATTTGCTTGCTGGCACCATTGAGAGCAGTGCCGCGGAGGAGAGCTGAGGCAGGACAACATAAAAACCTGGTATGTAAGCGGGAGTGAGGGTTCATGATGGAGGATAAAAAGGGCATGATGGAGGAAAAAAGAAGAACTCAGGGGGCATGATGGAGTGAAAAGAAGGACTGATGGTCATAATTTTATTATTCTGTCTGTTTTGACCCCCAGATATGAGTACAAAAAGGAAGAGCTATACTGTTGAGTATAAGAAAGCAATTGTAGAGGAGTCACATGGCAAGAATCTTGCAGTTTTCTGTAAAGAAAAACTTTTGGATCTTCGAATGGTCAGAAAATGAAGAGCAGATTATAATAACCTCAATCAACAGGTGGATGAGGGAAAAGGGAAAAAGCGCAGGTCTGGATCAGGTCGGCAGCCCTCATATCCTGACTTGGAGATCCTCATTGGTGAATGGATTGCTGACAGGAGAGCAAAGGCCTTGGTTGTGCACAGGGCTGATATTCAAGCATTTGCCCTTTCAATGGCACCAGAGTTTGAAATGGTCTCATTAGGATTCAAAGCATCACAACACTGGTTGGACGGTTTCCTTCAACGGTATGAACTGTCCCTAAGAAGATCAACAACACTGTTTAAGCTGGAAGATGCTGAAGTTATTAAACGTGCACTTGCATTCAAGTCCTTTATTGATAGGATCGACATTTCCAAGTACCAAACCTGCAATATGATTGCTATGGATGAAACTGCAGTGTTTATGGGACAAGGATCTCAAACAACAATTCATCACAGGGGTGTAATGTCAACCTACATTCCCACCACTGGCTATGAAAGTGCACGGGTCACCTGTGTTTTGGCAATTCGTTTGGATGGAAAGAAAGCCACACCTCTAATCATCAGTAAGGGCAAGAAAGATAAGATTGAACGTGTATCTGGCATTTATGTTCTTGAAACCGAAAAAGCCTGGTGTACACAAGCCATTATAAGAAAGTGGGTTGATTTAATGCTGCCACTTGTTATGCGAGGTAACCAAAGAGGTCTGATAGTCTGTGATTCAGCCAGCACTCCACATGCTAAAGAAATGAAGAACTTCCTTGCAGAGAGAAGAATAGATCAAGTAATGATTCCTGCAGGAATGACTGTCTATCTCCAGACCCTTGATATTGCAATAAACAAGCCATTCAAGGACCATTTGTGCATGGAAGTCAATGACTACATTGAAAATAGAATGGAAAGAAATCAGCATGGAAACTTTGTGAAGCCCTATCTGCAAGAAGTCGTGACTTGGGTGAAGAAGTCAGGGGATAAAATTACTGACAGCTGTGTTGCCGAGGCACTATGAGCAGGTTACCTAGACAAGACATATTCATTTAAAGAGAGCTATATTGCTGGACATGACAGATTGGGCCCACTTCTTCTGAAGGAAATGGAGGCGCAAGACATCCAGGACGGAATTCAGGGTATGGACACTTATGACGATGTTGTTGAAGAAGATGACATGATTATTATTGAATAAAGGTACATTTTTTGTGTTCACATTTACCTGTTTATTAAAATTGCTGTCAATGTTCATTAAAATAAACTCTCCCCTGAAAATAAGCCCTCTGGTGTTTTTCTGTCCAAAAAAATTAATAAAACAGTGTCTTATTATCGGGGAAACACGGTATACACACACACACATATGCCCTCCTATATAAATAAAAAAATATATACTCCCTTTAACTATCCTCATATGGAGAAAAGTCTCATGAGTTATAATTATTGCTTTCAATGTAGGAATGTAAATAGTTCAAATTTAATAAATTCCTTGTGACTACTTTTCCCTGCTTACCTTCTCATGCTTATCTTGCTTCTTGTACTTGAAACTCCAATTTACTATTCAGATCTGGTTTTATCATCAAGAATGCTTGAAAGTCCTCTATTCTATTGAATGACCATCTTTTCCCCTGAAACATTATACTCAGTTTTGCTGGGTATGTGATTCTTGGTTTTAATCCTAGCTCCTTTAACTTCTGGAATATCATATTCTAAGCCCTTTGACTCCTTAATGTAGAAGCTGCTAGGTCTTGTGTTATCCTGATTGTGTTTCCACAATAGTAAAATTGTTCCTTCCTGGCTCCTTGTAATATTTTCTCCTTGAGCTGGGACCTCTAGGAGTTTTCTTTGGGGATCTTTTTCAATAGGTTATTGGTGAATTCTTTCAATTTCTATTTTGCCCTCTGGTTTCAAAATGTCAGGGCAATTTTCCCTGAAAATTTCTTGAAGGTTGATTTCTAAATTTTTTTTATCATGATTTTCAGATAGTCCAATAATTTTTAAATTATCTCTCTTAGATCTATTTTCCAGGTCAATGGTTTTTTCTAAAGAGATATTACTCATTGCCTTCTATTTTTTTCATTTGTTTGGGTCAGTTTTATAGTATCTTGATTTCTCATAAAGTCACTAGTTTCCATTTGCTCCAATCTAATTCTGGAGGAATTATTCTCAATAGTGAGCTTTTGAAATTCCTTTTCTATCTGGCTTTTTAAGGCATTCTTCTCCTCATTGGCTTTTTGGGCTTCTTTTGTCATTTAAGTTAGTCTATTTTTAAGGTATTATTTTCTTCAATCGGGTTGTTGACTTACTTTTCATGATTTTCTTGCATCATTTTCATTTCTCTTCCCAATTTTTCCTCTACTTCTCTTACTTGATTTTCAAAATCATTCTTGAGCTCCTCCATGGCCTATAACTGTTTACATTTTTCTTCGAAGCTTTTGACGCAAGAGTTCTGTCTTTGTTGTCTTCCTCCTGTTTCATGCTTTGATCCTTTTTATCCCCCAAAAAGGAATTTAAGGTTTTATTACTCTGCTTGCTTTGCTTCCTCTGCTTGCTCATGTTGCCAGTCAATTACATAACTTTTTAGCTCTTTGCTAAGGTAGATCTCTGCTTCCAGAGAGGAGATCTTTGTCCCAAATCACTGGGGTTTTTCCAACTGTCAGAGCTATTAGGAGGGTGCCCTCCCTGCAGCCCCCACAAGCTCTGGCCCACTGGCCACATACCCCAGGCCCTCCACCCAAGACAGTGATCCAGATCAAGGGAGCTTAAAGAAAGAGTAATTACCCTCTGAATTGTAGCTTGGCACCCTCTATGATCTGCAGGCCAGGAGCTCTGGAGGTAGACTTGTTCGGAAGTAGCTGCAGCTGCCCAACTCTACTACTTCTAGCCCTGGGGGCAGGGGCCAGACCATGCCTTTCCTTTCCAACAGAGATCCCCACTGACTTTTTACTTACTCTTTGGTGTTTATGGGTTAAGGAGTCAGGAAACTGCCACAACTGCTGGTAATTCACTCTCCTGAAGTCTCCTTGGGCCAAGCTGACTCTTGGCTGCCCTGAGGCCAAAACTGTGTGACTAATGGGCAACTGTGCTTGGCTCCCAGTGGGCTGCAGTAGACCCTTCCTGTAGGTCTTCCGGACTGCTGTAAGTGGGAGATTTGTTTCTCTCTGTCACTTTATGAGTTCTGTAGCTCTAAAATTTGTTTACAGTCATATTTTATAAGTATTTGAAGTGGTTGCTGGGGGAGCTCACAGAATTTCTTGCTTCTATGCTGCCATCTTGGCTTTGTACCCCCACCCCTCCTCCTTTTGAAGCCAGCACTTTCTCCATTATGTCACAGTGCCTCTATCTATATTTATATCTCTGTTGTTCCATTTATGATTTCTTGAAATAGAGTTCTGAAAAACAGGCATTGAGAAAGCTCTTTGGGATTCAAATGGAGCTACTTAAACAAATCACTCTGGCTGTTGATGATTGGCCAATAATAGGTCCCAACCCAAACCTCACTTGGTCATTATTTGGCTTGTGATGGCTCAGAGGAAGTGTAAATAGTAATGGTTTCTTGCTGTGTCCAGAAACCCTGAGGGTCTTCCCAGCTCAGATTGATTTTTTTTTGAGTAGACAAGCTAGGTTATCTTTTGCCTCATTTCTTACTTGACCTTAAGTCACTGAATCATTGAACGGGTGTTGTCTCAGACAAACTTAGACTGAGGAAAGACCTTGGCTTAAAAAAGACTAATGGACCTACTGCATTTGAGACCATCTCCAGTCATCCTGACCTATTCGCTTGCAAGTCAAAATATTGCTCTCCTGATGTCATTGGTCTCCATGGAGAATGAAGGACAATCTATGTTGTATATATCTTTCTATGTATATGCTATCTCCTCTTTGTGTCACTAGGACTTAGCGTACTGAATAGCATACAATAGGTATTTAATAAATTCTTGTTGATTGTGGGATTAAATAATCACCACCACTTGGCAATATATGCCTTAGAAACCATAAAAAATATGATGCCACCATGCTTCTGTGCAAAAAGAATAACTATTCTTTTTCTCCCACAGGAAAAGATTGTAAAGATTATATAATTATAAAGAGTATGAAGGTATATTTTACATTGTACATGCTCTATACCAAGAACAAAATAACTGTTCAATATTCCAAACTAGAAAAAAGAAGCATTTATTTTAGATCAATATACTTTGATCTGAACAAAAGGGGTTATAAGGAAAGTATTCTAAGACTTTATATTTTATTTCCCCCCCTATATTCTATGGCAGTTTCCCTTAAGAATATCTGATTCTGGTCTTTTTCGCCATTTTAGTTATTTCAATGTAATTTATTAAATGGTGCCCCAGTAGCCTAAAAGAGTGAATTCAACTTCTCTGACTTACTCCAAGGGATTCATTTACATATTGGAAGAATACGATTCCTTAAATAGGGAAATGTCATAAATGAGAAACACTGCCTTTGTGCCCAATCACATGGGTCCTTTAAAGATTAACATTAAGAGTGAAGAAATGTTGTAAGGGAGAACAGTGAGCAGGTTTCACTGTAATTAGTTTCTATATTCAGATTAATGCATTGGTTCATTGTCAACTACTGAAATGCCCAGACCAGATAAGGTAATCCATCCCCCAGGGGAAGGAATTAATTCAAAAGTGTCATGGATCTGAATACAGGGAGCACATAGGGAAAAAAAAAAGTGGGGAGAATGTTTATCTTTGCCATCTTTTATTTTAATCCTGTATTATTCCTGTGTTTTACCTGAAAGTTTGAGGGAGGGTACTTTTTTTATCCTCTTTTCTCTAGGCATTTTGATCACATGTAAAACATTCATTTTAAGATTTGTGCTTCTGCTCAGCTAGAAATAATTAAAAAGCAATCTAATTCCCTTGTGGAAACAAATTCTCTTGCAATAGCCTCTAAAACAGTTTTTTTAGGTGGCCTAAAAGCAGCAAGGACTGGGCTGCTCCCAGAGTCCATTATGACATGGAGGAAGTGGGGGGATGGAATTTGGAAGGGGCCTTATCACCATCATCTATCATTTCTTTTCAAACAATTCTGCTTCATAATATTTATTTTGACAGCCTAGTCATTATGAATGTGTCCAAGCTTAGACTAAAGTGCAAAAGTCTTTTATCCCCGTCTAGGACCTGATTGAGAAGTCACTGAGCTCAATATTATTTTGGCGAAAATTTGAAAAAAGTTGAGCTTATTTGTTTTACCACTACCAACATTCATCTACTTGTGCTGACTTAAATGTGGTTGGCTACATTTGTTCCCAGCATAAATTCAGACTCTTCTGGAGACCATTGGAATGTGTACGGTACCCTTCTCAAATCCCTGACTCCTTTGAACAGCACAACTGAATCTCTCAGGGTCAAAATTGAGCTCATGTTTCCCGGAGATAACCTTTGCCTCTATTAAGCATTGGCAGGAGTATAGAAACTTGAATTTGAAGCTGACAAAACAACCAGCATTGTCAGACACGTGCATTTTCTCCTGGTAGCTGCTCTGTATTCATTTTCATTTTTAGTCTCATTGTGCTTTCAGAGACAATATGAACAACTTAACTGATTTGCACAGACTTGAGTCTGACTAAAAGTTTTTTTCTTTTTCTTTTCTTTTCTTTCTTTCTTTCTTTTTTCTTTTAAGACAGTTAGTGGCCCAGTCTACTGAATCTTAACAGTAGGTAGACTTGAATATTTCAGACTTGGTCCTGCTATACCCTTTCATGCATCCAAATTCAAATTGACTTCATTGGGAATGTTCTGTGCATGAGAGACTTTGGATTGGACCCTTTCTTCCAAACTAAATTAAAATATAGCCCTATATGTTTATGCTTTATTTAAGCATATTCTTTCTACTTTGTGTGAAAGCATATTCAGCTTCTCCATATTATTTCATTTGTTTTGGTGAATAACCATCTTTTAAAACAGAATGTGGCCATTTGGATGAAATCGTGGACACTAACTAATGAAAGAAAACTGTTTAAATTGCAGGCGCGGCAGGAGTCCTTTCCTTTCATTCCAGACAGTGCATAAATGAAAAGAATTTATTCATCAGTCATTGTTTATATATGCAAATTCTACTCTCTTAGAAAAAAAAAAACTCACCACAAAAAAAACCCTCCAAAAAAACCTCCAGATGGCTTTTGAATTTGCTGTTTTAACAGGATTATCATGAAGGAACTTGAAAAGAATTCTACATGCGGAAACAATTCAGGAAAGTTTTAGTACAAATATATCATAAATAGGCTTTCTTTCACCTCAAGGGAAGGGAGTGGGGTTGCTTTTCAAAAAAAAATTCCCCTCCTCCTCTATTCCCTAACACACACACACACACACACACACACACCTGTGATTTAATTATGACAACAGGCCCAAGGATAAGTTCACTAAATGAAATTATCTGAAGAGCAACCAGTACTTTCTGAACAGCTGAAGTATAATGAAAATAATCCTTTTTAAAAATTTATGTTAATGATCCTAGAAGAAGATTGGACTATATACATTCCAAACATCCCCAAAGGCTCTAATTAACTATAGAATATTAAAGAGCCACAGTTTGGTGGCATTGACCAGCAAGTGGAGTTTAGAATTAGGAGTCAGAAATTCCCAGGACTAATCTCAGCAGATCTCCTATTGACTTGTTCTGAAACCTTTCCTCACTTGTTTTCCTTCTTTTTATCTCAAGTGCTTTGGTTCATCAATAGATATAACAGTACCCACCAGCTTCATGGGGTGTCCTACAATTAACTCAGTCTAATTGTGGATTAAATGTTAGTAAAGTGCTTGGAGTACCTAAAGTATTTATAGGACTGATATTTGGGTGATGGCATATAGATCTGTACAACTTGACAAGCTCCTGGGGGTGGATCAGCCCTCATTAGTAATTGTAGAGGAATAACATCTTGGCTCCTTAGAGTGCTGGTGCTGGGAATGAAGTAAAATGGGCTGACATCTACACCAGATGTGTATCTTGGTACAGAGTAGAATTCTTCACAGCTGGTACCACTCTAAGAGGACCCACTGCTGAAGTGTCTTGTAACTGACTTCAGTAGGTTGTAATCAAAAAACACATTGCTGAGCAGACTATTTCAGATGGGAAGAATCAGTACTGTAAGCAAGAGAGGTTCATTTTCCACAGGACTTTTAATTAGATAACTCCCAGTAGTGTGCCTGCAATCCCCAAGATGATAATGCAACTCCTTCCCAGCCTCATCATCTTCTTAACATATTCATGGCAGACTCATTGGCATACTGAGATTGTATCAGTTGTGCTGAACAAATGAAGCCTCTACTGTAAGAAAGGAATTCAATTTCCTTTCTTTTCATTCCTTTTCTAGTTTCTTTTCTTTCAGCAATCCCTTTGTGATACAGCTTTTTCTTTAAGAACTAAAACATGGTGGTGGGGGGCAGATAGTGGGATGGGGAAGCAAAGCAAAGAAAAATGGTCATTTTTTCCTCCTAAATATTATTTCTTTCATTTAGAATTAGAAAAATAAGTAAGGGAATTGTTACATTGTTTGACTTAGATGAATAACTACATAGTCACATAACACTTAGTTGGAAATGTTACATGGTGGAAGAATAGCTTCAGTTTTGAACCATAGGAAAGAAACTTATTTGAGCTTTCTAACATGGTTCTAATGTATCACTTATCATGGATTAGATGTTAGACGCTCATAGAATCTGAGAGCTTTCATTCATAAACTTATGGATGTGGGAGGTCATCTAATCCAAGTGCATCATTTTTTCAGATGAGAATGAAAACCCTCAAAAGTTAGGTGACTCACAGATTCTGAGTTGGAAGGGATTTCAGATGTCAATTATCCCAAGCTATAACTGATTAAGAATTCTCTCAGAATTATCCCTAATGAGTCTTTAATGTTGCCTTTTCTCCTAGTTCTCTGCCTATTTTCCTAACCTTTTCTTTTTCAGACATCTCTCTGCTGGAACTTCAAGTATGTAAGAGACACTAATTACAACTGTCCCTCAAGACAGAACTAGGGTACTGAAGAGGCCTTCTTCTCTTTTTTTTTATATTTTCTCTTCAGTCCCGATGGGTTCAACTCTTTTCTCTATGTAGATAATTCATAGGTAGATAGATAGATAGATAGATAGATAGATAGATAGATAGATAGATAGATAGATATACCTAATTTCTCTCCTAAAGTTTTGCATCACAATCTGCCTATTGGACCTCTCAAAATGGATGTCCTGTGAGCATCTCAAACTCAACATGTCTAAAGCTAAGCATATTGGCCTCAAAAACCTCCCTCTTTCAAACTGTTATTATTTTTGAGGAGATTACCTGTCACCCAGGTTCACAGTCTCAATATCATTCTCAACTCTACATACTCCCTTCATGTATCTAATCTAATCTATTGTCCTTCCTATCTTAACATTTTTCCCATAGGTCCTAGTCTCTCTCTCTCTCTCCATTCTCTTAGCCACCAGCCTATTTAGGCATTCATCTCTCTCTCCTAGAATATTACAATAGTCCTTTAATTGGTATCCTGCCTCAGGTATTTACAAATTCCATTTCTTCTTTCATACAGCTGTCAGACTAATTTTTCTAAAGTCTGGGTCTAATCATGTCCCACCTCTTATTTGGTAAATTCCAATTACTCCTCCCTATTACTTCCAGGATGAAAAGGGAAATCCTCAGTTTGGCATGTCAAGTCCTTGACATCCTGGTCTTTTATTCCCTTCTACTTTTCTTACACTTTACTCTCTTCCATGTACTCTATGATCCAGTTACACTTCCCTAATTACTTTTTCTTAAACATGAAATTCCATCTTCAAACTTTGTACTTTTACACGGACTGTGCCTGGTATGTTTTGAACCCTTACCTCCTCATAGCTTCTCTGGATTCCATTAAGACAGAGCTCAAATCTGATTTCTATAAGTAGTCTTTCCCTATTTCATCCTGCACCCATCCCCACTTCCAAGTGTCTACATTGTGAGATTATCTTTTGTGTCCTTCAGGGGTATATGGGATGTTCAAGAAATATCAACTATAATGTGAGGGTTTGTCAAGCCCTTTTTAGGGCTGCTCATTTACCTTTGATATTATGCCCCAACTCTCACTTGTGGCTCTGAGAAACTGTAATATGAACAGTGACCACACCAAAGTCAAATCATCTTGGCAGATGGGCTAAACTAGTTTGAGGGTAACAGATGGGCCTTAAACCTGTTCTTAAGTTAGGGAATGTCTACCCTAACTAGCAAAGACTTCCTCTGGAGATATGGGTAGATAAGAACAATTTGTTCCGATGGGCCATGAAGACAGCTGAGGCAAGTATCATGGAGTGCTTAGAGTTTTGTCAGACATCAAAGATGTCAAGATCACTGTATCCCAGATCATTGACAGTTGTCTTAACTTCTGTGTTGTGACTAGACCTTAATGACTTGGAAGAGAGTGAGGCTAATTATTTTGTGCAACTCTGCTTCACTTAAATCCAATTCTCATGCAAATCAAAATATCACCATGTAATATCATTGATCCTCTTTGAAAATGAAGGACAAGCAACAGCATTTCTTGTGTACTCTGTTGTTGTTTGTTCTTTGTTCTCAAAGAGGACCATGGCATCAGGAAGATGAATTTTTTTTGATTCTTGCATAAATTTAAGTAAAATCTTCCATATAACACTGTTGACTCATATTGAGTCTATAGTGTGCTAGACTGCCAAGATCATTTTTGTAAATTGTTGTTGAGCTAAGCTTCCCCCATTCTTGTACTGGCAGTTGATTTCTTCAACTCAGTTATGGGATGGTACATTAGTTCCTTGTATGTTATTGTTGTTTAGTAATTTTTCAGTCATGTCTGACTCTTCATGACCCTGGCAAAGATACTGGAATGGTTAACCATTTTATTTTCCAGCTCATTTTACAAATGAAGTATTGAGGCAAACTGAGTTAAGTGACTTTGCCAGGATCACACAGCTAGTTAAGTGTCTGAGACTCGATGTAAACTCTGGAAGATGAGTCTTCCTGATTCCAGGCCTGAGACGCTATCCATTGTGCTATCTAACTGACCTTATTTCATCTTATTCAGTCCATCAAAGACTAGAATTTGTTTCAGTCCTGACTATTATACAACACATCAGATTTACTTCTAAGTTCTGTACAATATCAAAGTCAGAAATATTTCTTCTATTTTCATTTAAAAACATGAATTGGGGCACAATTGCTCAATTCCCTCATTTCTATCCCTTTTCTCCCAAAGTATTCAATTAATGTACTCTTTGACAATAGATAATTATAATACATTTTTCTTTGCAGGATTCTATCCATCCTACTCTGCCATTTTATATACAGGCATTACTCAGCATTTCCATTATTTTGTATAAATAATCCTTCCCAATTTACTATCTTGTGTTTTCTCAGGCTACTAAGCTTCACAATAGGACTCTTATTTGACTGAAATCACTAACGATAATCTTGAGACTTAAATGGTTGTCTGTTTTCCTTTGCGCTCTTCTGAGCTGAGATCATAAATAAGTGTTAGACCTCCTTTAATTTGTCTATCAATGGATTAGAACAATTATTTGGACTCATCATATCTCCTCAATCCCTTCAAATACCAAAGTATATACAGATGGTGTCTGAGTCCAAACATTACCACAAATAGAGTAAAATATTGAGACATTTTTCCTGATATCTTTGGAATGAATTAGAGAAATCACATCCTGAGTCCTGTTCAGGACTCAGCATGTCCAACATGTTTCTTTATGGTTTGATTAAAAAGTTCTTACTATATTACTTAAAGACCTTGTGGTATATTTTTAGACTGTGTTTTTTTTTCTTGTCAAATTCATGCTTCTTTAGTACCTACCCTCAAAATCCTGGACCTTATCAGAATAGATATTGGCAAGGGAAACCATGCAGAGAATGTGTCTCTTGGGACATCATTATTACTGTGGAAGTTTTCTGGTTGGGCCCCTTGTGGTTGCAGATTAGGCATATGCTTACCTAGGGGATGGATCTATTACCATGAGGATCTTGCACATATTTTACCATTCCCCTTTCAGAGACATGAATTCTATATACACTAACTCCCAAGTATTCCTGTTACTATGCTCTCCAGTTAAGCAACATAATTAGGAGAACTATTGAATAGAATAGGCATAGATCTCACACTTCTTGCATATATTCACAGTACAACCTGTTCTGTACCAGATAAAGTGTTTTCTATTGATTGGCCCAAGTATCAAAAATCACTATGTTAGTCTTTCATTGGAAAGGATCTGTTTATAGGATTTGGTCCTCATCTAATATTAAAGTTCCATATAATAAACCATAGAAAAGACCCAAATTCTGTCAGTTCTTTAGAAAATTGTCCTTAAGGTTTTGATTCTCTGAGGATCATACTAGTGCCATACTGGAGATGGAGGTAGAGGGTAGAACATTAAATTCAGTACAAGCATTTATACCCTGAAATCAGCAAACCTTACATTTCAGAATTTGATTCATTGTTTAGTTAATAGTCAACTTAGCAAAATGACAGAAAAAAACATTAATAATGAAGATTAAACATTTACTAGCACACTCATTCCTGATCATACCTCTCTTTTGGCCAATATCACTATTTTCTATAGTAGACCATCTGACCTGCATGACGTCAATGATCTCTGTGAACTATGCTTTATGCTGTTTTATTATTTTAAAAAAATATACCAATAAAATTTGGAAATTCTGAGTGTCATAGTAGATACAATGTTACCCTTGGATCCTGGAAGGCCTAAAATCTAGTCCTTTCTCTACCATACTGGCTGATTGATTTAGGATAAGTCAATTCACCTTTTTATGATGTAGTCATCTCTCAAAGGCTATATATTCTGGAGAAATTGTTGTAAAGAGTTTCCTTACCTGGGAGTTCCTTATAGCAATGAAATCACAGCCTGTATTTCTATCTTTCATATTTGGTATATTATTTAATTGTCCGGATGTAATGCCACATAATCCAACCCTTAAACTCCCCCTCTCTTTCATAACTTCAGATAGAAGTTATATATTGCCCCTTTCATTCTATTTTGCTTTACTGACTGATACACTTAGAGTTATTTCTGTATAGCTTATTTCACTAATGAGGACTGCTTAGGATTGTTTGTTGTTTTTATTCGCAGCAAAATGGTGCAATTCAATGGTGAATAGAGCACCCAGCCTTGGAACCAAGAAGTTAAAATCTGGCTTTAGATACTTACTAGCTGTGTGACCTTGGCAAGTCACTTAATCCTGTTTGTCATAGTTTCTTTATCAGTGAAAAGGCCTGAAGAAGGAAATGGCAAACAACTCTAGTATCTTTTCTAAGAAAATCCCAAATGGGGTCATGAAGGATTGGACACAACTGATATGAATGAATAATAACAACAAAGCAACAATGGATAAAGTGTTGGACCAAGAATCAGAGAGATGGGATTTCATATTTGGCTTTAGATAATTACTAGTTATGTGAACATGGTTAACCCATTCAACCTCTGCCTGCCTCAATTGCTTTATTTCTAAAATGAATGTAATAATAGTACTCAATTCCCAGGGTTGCTGTGAGGATAAAGTGAGACAACAATATTTAAAAAGCTTTTTGCAGCTGTTGAAGCAGTATAAGAATTCTAGATAGATATTAAGTTCTGTAATTATCTTTGTTCTACCGTTTCCCTGCTACTAACACAATACATTTGTACAAACTGTGTGCTTAATACGTGTTTTATTAATTCAGTAGAATTGGATATGACACTCCAGGGAGATCAATTATTCAATTGAATATTTCCAGTGATGGGGAAATCACTACTTTTGTGCAATTTAAATTATAACTTATTTAACAACTGAAAGGTGATGAGGCATAGTGAGTAAAGAAATGATCTTGCAATCTGGAGGATCTGGGTTCATATCCTACTTCTGAAGCATACTGACTGTGACCATAGACAAATTACTTTACCACTAGGTGTTCTAGGCAGTTCTCTAGGATTATAGGTTTCAGAGAAGGTCTTAAGATGCATTTGTACTTCTCTCCACAGAAGTTTCCTATAACAGTGAAATTATGTATTGATAGATAGATAGATAGAAAGATAGACAGATGATAACTATAGATATAAACAAATGTAGATATACTAGGCTCTTACACAAAGTTAACCTATGAAAATGGATCTACTTCCATTATACACTTTGTTTTCTTTTGTTTTAGTTTTTTTATTTGGAGCTCAATACACTTACTCAGATTAACTCTTTGGAGAATAATACAACTCTAACATATAAAAGAAATTCTTTTCTAAGGCCATAAACAGTCCTTTACCAAAAAAATCAATGTTATTGTTCAAACATTAAAGTCATATAATGAATTTTGTATGGAGTTAGCAGAAGGGAAAATTTAAGGAACATTTTAATGAAGAGAAGGAAAAGATTTTAGGGAAGAGAAATGGTTGATGTGACCTGCCAAATTGTACCTGAGGATTACATGAAGGCTAAATAAAGGTACTTGCTTAGTCATTTATCTTTGTCCTGACTTCATTGCCTTCTCTAACACGTGGTCACTGATGCTATACTACCCAGTATATTTAACACATTTGTATATTTTTCTTCTCAGAATTTGCATGGATGCCAGACACAATAGACAGTTAAAGCTATGGATGTTAATAACCCAGATACCATGATGTGTTACAGATTCTTTTATGACATTGCTTACTCTCAATTTCATAAGTCACTCATATATATGTTCTTGAGGTTGCTGAAGAGGAACAAGATTCAAACTGGATTAACATAAACTTTCAAATATGTTAGATTTCTCCACAAGTGCAAGCAACTAGAGTACAGAGTTATAATACAAATTGAGTGTCACATCAATTTTAGCTCCTATAAAAGGGGTGTACCAGGAGAAGAAACCTTCTACAGTAACTACTCAAGGAGTTTCCATTAATACTATTCCATATGCAATACTATATCTATTGAATTACTGCTGTATATTCAATGGATCCAGGGGTGTTAAAATTGAGCCTTAAAGAACAATAAAGTGTTATAGACTGAAAGATGTTATGAGTAAATGGGCAGACAAAAAACTCCTTAATGTTTAACCATATTTTAATGAAGCATTGTTAAGCATACTATGGCACAAGAAAAGGACTTTTACTTATATTTAATGTTTGATTCATTATATTCAATTTCTTTTCAATAAGTAATGTTACCAGGATAATGAGACTACTCAGTCATGGTTAGAAAAGAATTTCAACAATTTTGTGATGGATCTGGTAAGACAAGAGAATATATACAAATGAACTAAGACCAATTCTGATATTACAAACTAATGTATTAGTTGTATCCAAGCATTTCACAAATTTTAAAGTTTCATAGCACACATAGCCTAGGTATTTATTCCTATTATGATTTCATTCTTCTTGTTTTAATTAAGTTCAGCTAGGAAAAGTCTTAGGAAAATTTGCTAGCCTATTATTATTCATTCATTTTTGAATGTTCCTCCAATTATTATGTTGGTAGGTAAGATAACTGGGTGTTTTGCAATGGAATGTGATAGCTTATCTCATGTAGACTCACTGGAAAGCATCTTCAAGGCAAATTCTGTCATGGAAAAAGAAATCAAGGTTGACATTGTATCACATTCTGCTCCTACATGGCTTTGAGTTATTCCATTAGATCTCTATATTTTGAAAGCTTTTAATTCCACAATACTTAGAGATTATGAATATTTGGAATAGAAATATCTATTAAAATAATATTGAGAAATGTTTATGAAAGTTTTCTTGCATAATGTGCATTGCTCAATATGTCTGGACTCCTTTAGGATAACTCTTCTATAATTTCTGGAGGTCATGACTTGTCCTTGAATTGCTATCCTAAATTCTTCTGTTTCAATAAACAAATCCACAGGCCACTTATTTTTTACTCTTTTTGTTGCTAAACTGTTGTTTGTATTCAGAGAGATATTACCATTCTTTATTATACTCTTAGATTTTAAATAATTCTTAGGCATATTTCACAAATTGGCCCAATGAAGCGATGTATGTTTGTTTCAAAAGTATTTCTATTTTTGAGCTGTTTGTCATCTTTGAAAATATTCAGCTATCTTCTTTCTCCTTTTTTGATAAGAAAGTATTAGTTCTCTATACCTTAGAGCTGTTAGTTCTATGTTTTAATGACATTGCATAGGTGTTTGTTACAAAATCGCTCAACCATTTCATTGCTCAATTACTATTTAAAGAAATCTTTCTATGAAGATGCTAATTGCTTTAAATATGCTTTTCCCAATGATCTTTGCTTACTAGTAAGTTTGTTGATGAGTACAGCCACAGATACTCATTTGATAGCTTTTTTCTTCATGTGTGTTGCATGGATGAGATCAAGGTATTTATAAATAATATCTTCATCTTTTGGTTTGGGGTGATTGGTAGATTTAAGTTCAAATTAATTTCATTTTTATTAAATTCAAATGACATTTGTTTTCATTGGAGATTTTATTAATAGAAAAAAATTTAATGTGTTTCTTTAGTGTAGCCATATAACTTGATGGGTCATTTATGTGTATAGTGATTAATGAAACATTTTTGGTATAGTTCTTTCTTGAACCTGAAACTCATACTCTATTCTCTTTGAAACTGATGACAATAAATTTAAGACTAGATAGGAAAATACCAGAAAGCTTCCTGAAAGGTCTATTTTCTTAACTCTTTTCTAGAACCAGGTTTCTCATCCAGTATAATAACACGGAGTTCAATTTCTTATTTTTTTATTTGTTCTTTATGTTTCCATTTTTGTATTCCTTTTATTGTTTCATTCTGGTTCTGTTTACTTCAGTCTGAATAAGATCATGCATATTTTCTCATACTTCTCTGAATACTTCACATTTCCTTCATTATTTATTATGACACAATAACATTCCATTATAACAATGAACATTCATTTGTTTAGTCATTCATAAAATGATGTGCATCTATTGGTTTCTAGTTCTTTGCTACAACAGAAAGTACTACTATAAATGCACACGCACACACATGCACACACACACACACTCACACACACAAAACATTTCATTCTGCCTTGGAACTACTTGAGGTACATGCACAGCAATGGCATTTCTAAGTTAAACATTATGAACATTTTGGGTTTCTTATTTCTAAATATACTGACTCAGCATACAGAAAATTAATGTTTTATTAATTTCTCTCAGTCAGGCATATGAGTAAGTGGTATAGCAGGGGTGGGTGTATACCTACAAGATTGTATACCATACAAGATTGTATACCTACAATCTTGAGGCCACATGTAGCCCTCTAGGCCCACAAGTGTGGCCCTTTGACTGAATCCAAACATCACAGAACAAATCACCTTAATAATCCTAGTAATATTGCCTTTGCTCAAAATACTTTTGGAACCCCTCTTTTGAAGCTGCTCTCAAAGCAAATAAATTAAAGCCTTTAGGTAAGGTGATAATCTGTGAACATGAAAAGATCTGAGATTTCTGAAATTTATGGAAGTTCCAGTGTGGAAACTTCCTTTCCCAATACAGATGACAACCTCTCTATGACTTTGTAGGTTTGTCTAGAGTCTGACCACAAGTACATAAAGGCTATGCACTTAGCTCAGTGTCTGGACTACAGTAAATACTTGAGAAATGTTAGCTGGCTAATTGATTGATTTATATGACTTGTCTAGGCTATCCCAGCAAATCAGTAAAAAAGATAAGATTTATACTTTGATACTCAAATTAAAATGGTTGAAAATATTCCAATTGCTCATAGAACTTGATTTTTTTCAAATGTTTCATTAATGTCTGATTTACATCATTCATTTCCGCCAGATTTAGAGTTACAAATTTTCTCCCCATTTTTCCCCTACCCACTGCCCCAAAATAGCAGTCCCACAGAATATGCCCTCCTCTAATCTGCTCTCTCCCATATCTTCTCCCATACCCCTTTAGACTTTTCCAGTAGGGCATGGTGGATCTCTATGCCTTAGTGCCTGTATAACTTATTTCCCAATTATATGTATTAAACATTTGATTGTAAAACTTTGAATTCCAGATTCATTCCCTTCCTCCCTTGTCACTCACCCTTACTGGAAAGATAAGCAATTCAGTATAGGTTGTACATGTGTAGCTAATGGAAAACATTACTATATTAGATATATTGTAAAAGACTGACTATATTTCCCTCCTATCCCACCTCCCACTAGTTCTATTTCCTACTTTGATCCTGTCCCTTTTCAAAAGTGGGTGCTTCCAACTTCCCTCCCCCCCCGCCCTCCCCCCCCTCCCTTCTCCCCCCTCTCATTCCCTTCCCCCCTATTCTTCTGTAGGGTGAGATACCCTATTTAGTGTGTATGTCATTCCCTCCCCAAGCCAAATTCAATGAGAATAAGGTTGACCCATTCCCTTTTGCCTTCCTATTCTTCCCCTCCATTGTAGCTATTTTCCCTTTCTACTTCTGTATGAGATAGTTTACCTCATTCTGTCTCTCCCCATCTCCTCTCATTATATTCCTCTCTCACCTCTTAATTTCACCTTTTAAGTATCATCGCTTCCTGTTACATTGGTCCCGTGCCCTCTATCAATGTATACCTGTAAATATATATAAACACATTCACATATGTATTCATATACCCATATACCATCCGATATAGACATATATATATATATATATATATATTCCCTTCAACTATTTTGATACTGAGAAATGTTTCATCAGTTACAATTATAGTTTTTCCCAAGTTGGAATATTGATAGTTCAAATCTGATAAGTTCCTTATTATTTCTTTTCCCTGTTTACCTTCTCATGCTTCTCTTGCTTCTTGTATCTGAATGTCAAATTTTCTATTCAACTCTGGTTTTTTCATCAAGAATGCTTGAAAGTCCTCTATTCCACTGAATGACCATATTTTCACCTGAAACATGATACTCAGTTTTGCTGGGTAGGTGATTCTTGGTTTTAATCCCCACTCCTTTGACCCTGGAATATCATATTCCAAGCCCTTCAATCCTTCAGTGTAGAGGCTGCCAGATCCTGAATTATCCTGATTGTGTTTCCACAATATTCAAATTGTTTCTTCCAGGCTGCTTGTAATATTCTCTCCTTGCTCTGGGAATTTGGAAACTGGCTATAATATTCTTAGGAGTTTTCTTTTCGTGATCATTTTAGGGGTGATTGGTGGATTCTTTCAACCTCTATTTTGCCCTCCTAAAACATCAGGGCACTTTTCCTTGAGAATTTCTTGGAGGATGATTTCTAGTTTCTTTCTTTGATCATGGCTTTCAGGTAGTCCAATAATTCTTAAATTATCTCTCTTGGATCTATTTTCCAGGTCAGTGGTTTTTCTAATGAGATATTTCACATTGCCTTCTTTTCTTTCATTTGTTTGGATCTGTTTAACAGCATCTTGATTTCTCATAAAGTCATTAGCTTACATTTGCTCCAATCTTATTCTGAAGCAATGATTCTCCTCAGTGAGCTTTTGAGATTCTTTTTTCCATCTGGAAAATTTGGCTTTAAGGCATTCTTCTCTTCATTGCCTTTTTGACCCTCTTTTGCCATTTGAGTTAGTCCATTTTTTAAGGTGTTATTTTCCTCAGTCAGGCTGTTCACTCTCATTTCGTAATTTTCTTGCATCGTTCTCATTTCTCTTCCCAATTTTTCCTCCACTTCTCTTATGTGCTTCTTAAGGTCCTCTTTGGCCTGTAACCAGCTCTTATTTTTCTTGGAAAATTTTGGTGCAGGAGTTCTAACTTCACTGTCTTCCTCCTGTTCCATGGTTTTATCCTTTTTGTCCCCAAAATAGGAGTCTAATGTTGGATTGCTTTGCTTGGTTTGCTTCCTTTGCCTGGTCATTTTGCCACTCAATTACTTGACTTTGGGGCTTTTTGTCACAGTAGGACTCTGCCACCAGACGGGGGAGCTTTGTTCCAAATACTGGGGTTTTCTCAGCTGCCGGAGGTGTCAATTGGGTGCCTTCTTTGAAGCCTCCACATGCTCTAGCAAGCTGGTTGCACATCCCAGGACCTCCAACCTAGACTGCAATCCAGGTCCAAACAGGTTAAAGAAAGAGTAAATACCTCTCAGACTGGTTGCTTGATCCCCCTACACTCTGCAGTCCAGGAGAGGAAGCTGCCATGTGGTGGCAGCTGTGCCACAGCCCTCAGTGGCTTCTTGCCCTGGGGGCAAAAGCCAATGCACTCCTAACACTGGGTCCCAAAGTCCACACTGCACTGACCTCTCACTTTGTCCTTAGCATCTATGTATTGATAATTCTGGATTGCCATAGCTGCTGGTCCATTGAAATTGATTTTAACCTTTCCTTTGTATTTTTCTCACTTTCCCTTATATTGTAGCTGTCCTATTCAATGTCTATGCTACCTCAATGTGGAGTACCTTGTTGATGATTATAATTTAAATCTCTGTATTATTCCAACAGTTATGTATTGTGTTATTTGGTTTGTTTAATGGTGACAAATCTTCACCCTCTTTTAGAGGGACATTGAAAAATGAAAGCTAAAATAAATTTGAATCATAACAAGTGAATAATTTGAATCATCAGTCCAAGAAGAAGCATTTTGTGATCAAACAAGGGTCTGATTGGAAAGTAGAGTCAGACAGTTAGAGGTAGAAGTGAAGTTAAAAGTCATCTTGACTCTCATTTGTTTTTCTCAAAGAATTTAAAACTACAATGCATCTTAGAAACTATCTAGTCCAATCCATCCTTTTACAGATGAGGCCAAAAATATGTGACACTATTAAGGTCAAGTCAAATTTAATAGGCAGTAGAATCAGAATTTAGAACCGGTTTTTTAGACTTCATATTCTAAGCTCTTTCCACTGTATAGCACAAGTAATGAATTCTTTTTTCTGTGACTCAACTACCAAAGCAAAGGTATAGATAGTTCTTTGCTGTTTCTTTCTCCAGCTAGTTTTATGGTTGAGGAAACTGAGGCAAACAAAGTTAAGTACCTTGCCCAGAATCACACAGCTAATAAATGTCTCAGATTGGATTTGAACTTGAGTTCTGCCTGCAGGCCCACTGCTCTTTCTACACTATAGTATCTTTTTGCCACAAAAACCCCAAATGATGTTATGAAGAGTCAGACACACCTGAACAAGAACAACAAATTATCCCATCAAATACCAGTGATATCTAATTATAATATATATTGTCCCTTTGGTAACAATGGGACATAACAACAATATAATGTATATATTTTTTGCAATGATAACAATGTTAACATTGTTCATATCATTTCTGTACCCTTGCTTTGGTAGTTGAGTACTCAGTAGAGATCTGAGATTTGGAGCTGAGAATTGGATATTGAATAACTATGTATAACAAAGTCACTTGAACTTTTTAGGCCTTAATTTTCCCACCCCTAAAATGAAAAAAGGAAGAAGATAAACTTTGAGATAGCCTCCAGTTCTCAGTCTATGATCCTTTGTAAAACCTTAGGACTCTTATGTCATTGAGAAGCAAATACTCTTGAACCAAGGTCAGTTAATTAGTAATGGCCATATTTAGCCTCTGCCAATTCATAGTTTATTTGCAATGAATGGTGAGCAACACTACATAATAGATATTGCCTGTTACCTTGGATACATCACTTTTTATGCCTCTAGGCCTCACTTTACTCAACTACAAAATGAGAGAATTGTAATAGGGATACATTTATATTATACTTTGATAAAATTCTGGCTTTTGAAAGTATTGCAATAATATCAGAGTTTATTTACAGGTTATATATGGGTTTGTGAAGGAGAATGATCACAAAGTAAAAAGACAATTATTAGATTTGATATTTACAATTCTACCTATAGAACTCAAGTGCATAATTTTATGAAAGGAAGACTACCCAGGATCTGACCTTAAAAGACACTCTCAAGGTCAAATGAGGCATCATGATAGATTATATTGGATGTCTTCAGTCCTAATAAAAAGTAGATTTTAACATAATATCAGGAGGAAGAGTAAATTAATAGATAAGCGATAACCTTCTTATGTAATAGACAACCTTGTGGTGATATATTTCAATTTATGGGGTGAAACTTGAGAAATGATAATCAGATAGCAGCAAATTTAAGCCTCATGAATTTCTTTCAATCCCAGAGCCTACTGATAAGACAAACTCACTCAATTTACAAACATCTATCAGAGTTGAAAACTCACCTGAACATTCATGACTCATTACCTTATAAATTATTAGTAGTATTTAGGTCAATTTAAGACCAGTATTAATAACTACAGTTTGAAGGACAAGGATGACATAAATGAGCAACAGAAAGGGAAGATTCCAAGAGCTTAATGACAGTCCTGGAAAGATGCCATTAAAGGAGTTATAGAGATTCTATCAATAGCCTGAAAGAATTATGCCAAAAAATCTTATGTAGCCATGTAACAACTGGTGCACATTTAAACATGTGGGTTCTTGTGGGAAAATTGCATTTGTTCCAGTTTGGGGGTGTGCTTTTTGTTTTAATAGACAAGGGAATATATGTGGGAATTATCTTTTATGTATAACTAATGAATCAGGTTGTGTATGCTGATGGATATACATCATTTCCTATTCTGAGTCTAAACCTCAATGACAATTTTAATCCATACTCACATGCATAAAGGGCTTCCAAAAGAGGCAGAACAGTAAAGAAATAGAAAAATGTAGTGGAAAGCAGCTTGAAGTCAGAGTTAGAGGAGCTTAATTTAATATCCAGCTTTGCCACATGGAGACTATATGACCTTGGGGAAGTCACTTCAGTGCTATAAGTCTTTTTACTCTAAGGGAAATTGGAGATAATAATAGTTAATCTACTTTCCTTCCAGGGTTCATATGTTTATCAAGCAAGTGAACTGTGTAATCTAATAGCATTATACAAATACAAGCTATTATTATAGCTTAGAAAGGCATACTTGTCGAATTTGAAGATAGCTTAACTGAATATATTGATGCTATAATAAAGGAAACATCTTTATCAAACATTTACTAAATATTTATAGCTTTCATTCAGTCAAAGATGCTTTTTTTCATTTGCTGATTAAAAATAAAAATTCACAAATTTCTAGAAGGATCCAGAAGATAACTCTAGAACATGATCTTTATTGACACTTCCCCAAACAAATGAGTAAATGATAATAAGCTTTAGAATATTTTATAGGGCTATATAAAATATATGTCTGTTATCCTCAAATCCTGAGATCTAACTTGTCATTCCCTCCTTTTTTAGAAGGCATCTAGGGGGTGCAATGGATAGAATGCTGTGCATGGAGCCAGGAGGATCTAGGTTCAAATCTAGCCTCAGAGACTTAGTTGTTTGATCCTTGTCAAATCACTTAATCTTTGCTTGCCTCAGTTCCCTTAACTTTATTTTATTTTATTTTAAGCAATTGGGGTTAAGTAACTTGCTCAAGGTTACACGGCCAGTTATTTCTGGGTGTGGTGCTGAGTGTCTGAGCCCGGGATTCGATCTCCAGGTTGTCCCAACACTGGAACCGGTGCTCTTACTCGCTGAGCCACCTGGCCGCCCCCGTTCCCTTAACTTTAAATGTGGTGAACAACAGTACCTGTCTCTCAGGGTTGTTGCAATAATGAAATGAGAGAATTGTAAAATGCTTAGCACAGTGCCTAACAAGTAGTAGTAGGCACTTAACAAATGCTTATTTCCTTCCTTCCTTCCTAATCCAGGTCTTAAATTGATGTTTCTTTGTTCTTATTTTATAACTACATGAAATCTCTACTTCATAAAAAATATTTTCCAGCTGATATTAGGAAATCATGCTCAAGATATTACAGTTTTATTATATGGATTCCAAAATTTAGTTACATTTATAGTCCAATGTTATAGATTCCCAAGAATTCTTGGATAGAGATATTCAAGGATTTATTGTTTGACAGGAGTTCTGATATTTTGAGATACCGAGATACACACAAAAGAGCTATCAGATGATACAATAGTATACTTAGAGAATCCTAGAGAAACAACTTAAAACTGCTAGAAATAATTAACAACTTTAGCAAAGTTACAGGATATAAAATAAAGCCACATAAAATATCAGCATTTCTATATACTACCAACAAAACCAAGTAGCAATATATAGAAGAGAAATTCCATTTAAAGTAATTGTAGACAACATAAAATGTTTGGGAATCTACCTGGCAAGACAAGCACATTGAGGTGTTCTCCCCTCCTGACTGCAAAGACTCCACTGGCACACTCTGCATCCTACAACCTCTGGCCACAAGAAACAGCAGACTCATCCCAGCTTTATGAAGAGGAAAAGGGTGTTTGAGAATGTTATATATTTTGTAGGGTACCAGTCCTAGGTGAGAGATACTTGAGACTGCAGATGATTGTAGCCACAACCACACTGGCATACCCAGGATGGCTGCTAGCACAGGTTTTTAGATGAGCTTTACTAGGGAAGCTAGCTGTTTAACGGATCAACAATTTTTTAATTACATTCACTAGTTCAGGGAAAATATCAGCACCCTGAACTTCAGAGAAAATACAAATAAAATAGAAGCAGACAAATGAAGACCAACAGACATGGCTTTGACTGCCTGAACCAACTATGCATTTTACCTACATCTTTGAGTTGAGAAAGCCTTTATATCTGAGCAATTGAGGAGTCACTCAGAATCTTGACCAGGGAATCACAATATACTTCTCATAAGCAATACCCAAAGCGAAATATCAACTAAGAGTATATATACAGTTAAAACCAGAAGACATAACAACCCTTCTGACCCAGTGCCCAATTAGAAATTAGCAAAAGGTGTGAAAATCTTCCTACAAGTAAGCCTCCCATAGGCAAGCTTCCCTTAATAGGCTCCATGTGAGGCCCATTAATGGGTGGGGAAGACCTTATATCCCTTTACCATTGCAAGGATCTACCCAAATCCCTTCTTCTCCACCACTATTCCACAATTAGTGGCATATGCCAATTTGGTCCAGTTTTATGAAGAAAAAAAGTAGGGTACAGACCAAAATGGAAGTTTGTGCCAGATATTGAGATGAAAACCTAGCTGGGGTCAGTGGTAAACTATTAAATATTCTCAATGCATGAAGAGCATAAAGTAACTATGCAGGCCAACTACAGGTGTATACTATACCTGCCAGCAAATGACTGAAAATGTATTAATAAAACTTGACACAAAAAGTAGATCAATCAATGATCAGAAGTTACTGATAGCTAGGGGGATAGAATGATGTCCTTGGAATCAGGAAGACTTGAGTTCAAATCTGTCCTCAGACACTTACTAACTTTGAGCCCCTTGGTAAGTCAATTAGCATCTATTTGCATCAGTTTATTCAACTTTAAAAAGGGGCTGGTAATAATAAAAGCACTAGCACTCAGGATTATGTGGAAGAACAAATGAGATTTTGCTTGCAAAAACACTTAGCACATTATCTGGAGCATAACAAACACTATATAAATGCTTCTCCTCCTTCTAACTACTCTTCATACACACACATACACACACACACACACAGAAATACCACATACATACACAGAGGATCCTAAAATCAGAAGGAAGAATGTGTAGCAATTGCTCAAACAGAATATAAAATTTTTAAACAAATATATTAATACAAAGGAACATGAACTAATGCCTTAGGGAATTCAGAATCCCATGAACCCTCAAGATAGAGTGAAGAAATAATAAAGAATTCCAGAATGGCTCAAAGAAAAAATGATCCAAACCAAAAAAGTATATGAACACAATTACAAAACACTTTTCACACAAATAAATTTAGATCTAAATAATTGGAAAAACATCAGTTGCACATGGTTAGACCAAGCTAATATAATAAAAAAATGACAATTTTACCTAAATTAATATACCTATTTAGTGCCACACCAACCAAACTACCAAAAATTATTTTATAGAGCTAGAAAAAATAATAATACAATTCATCTAGAAGAACAAAAGTTCCAGAATGTCAAAATAATTAATGAAAATCAATGCTAGGAGAACAGAGCCAAGATGGTGGTATAGAAGCAGGAAAACTCTCTGAGCTCCCCCCATAACCATTTAAAATATCTATAAAATATGACTCTAAATAACTTTTAGAGCTACAGAACCCACAAAGTGATGAGAGAAACAAATCTCCCACTGAAGGCAGCCTAGCAGGATGACAGGAAGGATTCAGCACACTGGGAGCCAAGCCAAGCCTCATGGGAGCCTGCAGGTTTAGCCCCAGGGCAGCCCTAACCAGTGGCTGCAGCAAACTTCAGGAGAGTGGATCATTAGCAGCAGTGATAGCTTCCAGAATTATCAACCCATAAATGCCAAAGAAAAAGTGAGAGGTCAGTGTAGATGTAGCAGCAAGCACCCCAAGCGTCCTCAGGGTTTGCTACCAGCACAGGTTCTTGGATCTGCTTTGTTAAGGAAAGCAACTCAAAATGGGTTAACAAGCTTACTTTAATCAGTCAGACATATATCGTTTACCTTGTTCAGGGGAAAAGGTCAGCACCCCGAACTTCAAAGTATACAGGCAGAATTATCAAGACAGAAACAGATCAAGTAGACAGATTTCCAAACTGTCCAACCATTACATCCATACCCAGTCAACATCTGGGTTTTTCAAAGGGGGGGGGGGCTGGACAACGGCTTCCCAGAATACAGATCAAATCACAGAACACTTCTCAAAGTGAGCCCCCAAAACAAAGCTATACATCAGGGCTTATATAGCCTTCTCCTGGCTCAGAGAATGTAACAACCTTTTGGACCCACTGGCCAATCAAAAAGTATCTACTGAAAAACAAGCCTCCCACCCCAGGCTCCAGGTGCACTTTTGCCTAGGGGCAGGGAAGATCTTTAAATTTGCATTTCCATTACAGTAGAACACAGTCGGAACTAGGGAGGAAGAAGGAGTGGATCTGGCACTTACCCCCAGAGCTAGAAGTGGCAGAAATACAGCGGCCATACAGCCACCTCCATGTGGCTGCTTCAGAGCTCCTGGCTTGCATATTGTAGGGGAACCAAGTGAACATTCAGAGGGTAATATCTCTTGCTTTAACCTGCCTGGATCTGGATCACTGTCTTGGGTAGAGGTCCTGGGGTGTGTTACCAGTGTGCCAGAGCACATGGGGGCTATAGAGATGGTGCCCTCCTAATAGCTCTGGCAGCTGAGAAAACCCCAGAAATTTGGGACAAAGCTCTCCTCTGTGGAAGCAGAGTTCTACTGTGGCAAAAAGCTCAAAAGTCAAATAATTGAGTAGCAACATGAGCAAGCAAAGGAAGCAAAGCAAGCACAGCAATCCAACTTTAGATTCCTTTTGGGGGGACAAAACGGATTGGGGCATGGAGCAGGAGGAAGTCAATGAAGTCAGAACTCCGGCACCAAAAGCTTCTAAGGAAAATAAGAATTGGTTACAGGCAATGGAGGAGCTCAAGAAGGTTTTTGAAAACCAAGTAAGAGGAGTAGAGGAAAAGTTGGAAAGAGAAATGAGAAACATGTAAGAAAATCATGAAAAGAGAGTCAACAACCTGACTGAAGAAAATAACACTTCAAAAAATAGATTAACTCAAATAGCAAAAAAGGCCCAAAAAGTCAATGAAGAAAAGAATGCTTTAAAAATTCAAATTTGTCAGTTGGAAAAAGAATTTCAAAAGTGCACTGAAGAGAATAATTGCTTCTGAATTAGACTGGAGCAAATGGAACCTAATGACTTTATGAGCAATCAAGATACTATTACACAGATCCAAACAAATGAAAAAATAGAAAGCAATGTGAAATATCTCATTGGAAAAAACACTGACCTGAAAAATAGAACCAGGAGAGAAAATTTAAAAATTATTGGACTACCTAAAAACCATGATAAAAAAAGAACCTAGAAATCATCCTTCAAGAAATTCTCAAGAAAAATTGCCCTGATATTTTAGAACCAGAAGGCAATATAGAAATTGAAAGAATTCAATGGTCACCTCTTGAAAAAAAATCCCAAAAAGAAAACTGCTAGGAATATTATAGCCAGGTTCTGGAATTCTGAGGTCAAGGAGAAAATATTACAAGCAGCCAAGAAGAAACAATTTGAATATTGTGGAAACACAATCAGGATAACACAGGATCTAGCAGCTTCTATATTAAGGGATCAAAGGGCTTGGAATATGATATTCCAGTGGTCAAAGGAGCTAGGATTAAAACCAAGAATCACCTACCCAGCAAAACTGAGTATAATGTTTAGGGGGAAAATATGGTCATTCAATAAAATAGAGGACTTTCAAGAATTCTTGATGAAAAAAACAAAGTCTAATAGAAAATTTGACATTCAAACACAAGGAATAGCATACCTGTCAGATTTGTGGAGAAGGGAAGAATTTATGACAAACAAGAGATAAAGAGCATTACAAAATGCAAAATGGATAATTTTGATTACATTAAATTGAAAAGGTTTTATACAAACAAAGCCAATGTAACCAAGGTTAGGAATGAAGTGGAAAATTGGGAAAAAGTTTTATAGTGTCTCTGATAGAGGCTTCATTCCTAAGATATACAGAGAACCCAGTCAAATTTATAAGAATTCAAGTCATTCCCCATTTGATAAATGGTCAAAGCCTATAAACAGGCAGTTTTCAGAGGAAGAAATTAAAGATAACTATAATCATATGAAAAAATGCTCTAAATCACTACTGATTAGAGAAATGCAAATCAAAACAACTCTTAGGTACCACATCTCATCTGTGAGATTGACTAACATAACAAAACAGGAAAATGATAAATGCTGGAGTAGATGTGGAAAAATTGGAATGCTAATGCACTGCTGGGGCATTTGTGATCTATTCCAACCATTCTGGAGAGCAATTTGGGATGATGCTCAAAGACCATAAAAATGTGTCCATTGACCCAGCAATACTAATTCTGAGATCATAAAAGTGGGAGGGGGACAAGTATGTACAAATATATTTATAGCAGCTCTTTTTTGTGGTGATAAAGAATTGGCAATTAAAGGTATGCCCTTCAACTGGGGAATGGCAGAACAAGTTGTGGTATATGAATGTAACAGAAAATACTATTGTGCTATAAGAAATGAGAAGCAGCTAGACTTCATAATAACCTGAAGGGTCTTACATAAACTGATGCTGAGTGCGGGGAGCAGAACCAGGAGAACATTGTACACAATTACAGTCACATCATGACTAACTTTCTTAGAATGGTCTCTTCTCAGCAATACAAGGTATAAGACAGCTCCAAAGAACAGATGATGGAAAAGGTTATTCACATCCAGAGAAAGAATTATGGGATCTGAATGAAGATTGAAGCAAACTACTTGCTTGCTTTTTTTTCCTTTCGCTTTATTTTGTTTCTTCTTCCTTGCTGTTCATTCCATTGGTTATAGTTATTCTTTACAATGTGACTAAAGGTTAATGTGAAGGTAATATGTAGAACCTATTTCAAATTTCATACTGCCATGGTGGGGGGGGGTGAGATAGGGAGGAGAAAATGTGGAACTCAAAACCCTGTGGAACTGAATGTTGTAAAATAAAATTAATTTAAAAAGTAAATAATCAAATAGATAAATGAATGAATAAACAAATAAATAAAAAGTGAGAAAAGAAATATGATCCACAAATAAAGGAATTAAATATAAATATAGATCAGAATTTAGGGTCTGTAAAGCCACACATGGTAGCTTTCCAAAGGACTGCTTCTGTGAACAGCTTTGAAGGTTCTCATTGCATAGTATTATGAACTCTATTTATTCAATAACAAATCAGAGCAAAACATTCACAGAAAATCAAGGTACAGCATTCATATTGTTACAACTTACCACAGAAAATCAAAATACAGCATTTACCATGTCACAACTCAACAACTTATCATTAAAATGGCCACATAGTTTTCACCAAAGTATTCACATAGTTTTAAACAAAGTACAATCATTTAGTCAATCACAAAATCCTTAATTACATCGCAAAGTACAAAAGTCAAAGTTCTCCACTCCTAGGTCACAGTAAATCATAATCTTCTCAGTCACTACACAGTATTCAAGTAAAGTTTTCTTCCAGTTTGACTCAAGGCTGGCTCTCAGCTTCCATGATTTCTCTTCCATGGTCCCAGCTCCAATTGTCACATGGGTTCAAAGGCAGGCAGCTTCCAGTTCCTTGTCCAGCTCCTTGTCCAGTTCTTCATTCACTTCCCATTCCATATTGAAGTTCACAGTGTCCAGTTTACCTCAAGTCCTTCCCAGTTACTGTTTCTGGGAAGCCAAAGCTTTTAACACTAATATTCATACACATTGCTGGCACCATCATCAATTCACTGTCTGCCTGTGAAATCAACTCAGACCCACCAACAAGGTCTGAGATCTCAATACAAATTATCAACATAGAAATCAACACAGACCCACAAACAAGTTCCAAGAGGTCAGCACAAATAATCAGTAAAGTCCTAGGACCTCCAAAACCATCCTCCACGACTTTGGTAAACATACAACAAGAAAATACTCTGTCAGGGCTTCTAGTTAGGTCCCAGGACTTCTGTACAAAGTATCACAAACATCAACACAGACAAAACAGACAAAGAGATTGCCGGGATACCACAAGTTTTCTCCTTCTTTACTCTGCCACTACAAGTGTCCTCTTTTCAGTTCTTTCTTTCTCAAGCCTGGAAATTCTCCTTATAGATGTTTATTAGCTCCTCCCCTTCCTTTTGCAGGAGTTCATGAGTTCTAGGGTTCACCAGTTGTGGAGTTCACATGTTCTGTTTCTTAACAGAGTATAAATGAGTATAAAACAATGACAAATTGAGAATGGGTAAAAGAAAAATTCATAACTATGAGAAAGAAAACAACATATCAAAACTTATTAAATGCAACTATAGTAATCCTCAAAGAAATAGTAATATACTTTAAAACATATATTTACACAATATGAAAGCTAATTAACTAAACATTCACTTAAAATTAGGAAAACATCAAATTAATAAATACATAATAAGCACAGAAAGAAATCTCAAAATTAGAAGAGGAATTAGATAGATTCTAAAATGAAAAGACTGCAGAACTGACCAGAAAAACTAAAATCTGCCATTTGAGAAAAAAATCTAATATAACATAATCATTTATCCATCCTGGCTATTAAAGTATGGAAATAATTTACAAGGTGAAATCACAAGGAAGAAAAATAAAAACCATGTTCTGAATCTATTATATGCAATTATGTGCCAAACAAAACTGAAGGGAGAGAGACAGTGAGACAGAGACAGACAGGCAGAGAGACAGAGAGAGAATTGTCTACAAACACATAAAATACTAAAGCTAATAAATAGTTTAAATAAATGTCTAGCTCAATTTCTTCTCATGTAAAAGGGAGGCAATAATATCACCTAACTTTAAGGATTATTGAGAAGATAAAATATGATAATGTTAGTGAAGTGATGTATATAATATAGAGTGATAAATGAATGCTAGTTGTTAGAAAAAGGAAGTTGAACTTGTAAATGAATTACAAAAGAGCAGACAAAAACCTCTGAGTCCACATGAATATATAGGAAAATTTTATCAAATAGCTAAAGAACAATTAATATGAAATTATATGGATAGATACCATCTTCAGAAGAGAGGAAGAGGGAGATGCCACCACAGCTTTGGTAATGGGACAGAATCATAGAACCAGAGTTGAGTATATGGTCACTGACCTGGCCAGGATCCAGAGCAAGTTGTGGGAACATTTCTAAAAGAGTTAAGATTCCAAGTCTGTCTCCTATAATTTGTGGTAAGATTTTTCATGTTCAAAGAGAATATCACAATTTCCAACTACTTTTTCTAGGGTCTCAAAAGTATACTTCCCAGCTTCCTTTGGTAATTGGAAACTTTTGTCTCCAATTATCTCTTATCACCTTCTTCATTTCAAAGTCTATGCCACAACTCATGATAAGTGAATCTGTTTGAGAGCTTCTGCTATTTTAAAATAGTGGACAGCTAGATAGCACAGTGGATTGAGTGCCAGACCTGAAATCAGGAAGACTGATCTTCCCAAGTTCAAATCTGGTTTTAGACACTTACTAGCCTGGGTGACCCTGGGCAAGTCACTTACTTCTGCTTGCTTCAGTTTCTTCATCTATAAAATGAGCTGGAGAAAGAAATGGCAAACCACTCCAGTTGTTTTAACAGTATCTTTGACAAGAAAAACCCAAATGGGGTCATGAAGAGTTGGGCACAACTGAAAAATAACTCAACAAGAACAAAGCCACTTTAAAATAGACCACTTTCAAACTGACAATCTTGTACCCTGGTAATAAAAGAAAGCTACCTCCTTGAATCTAGTCACATGATCTATTGCTCCTTTTTAAAATTGTTTTGTTTTGTTTTTCTAACTAGATGTTAACAAGATAAAATAAAGAAATAGAGAAGAATTATCATGCTATACACTACTTCCTCTCTTTCTAATATTTAAATGTTATGAAGTCTCAATCAACAAAGATAGATAGACTGATAGATGATAGATAGATAGATGATAGATGAGAGATAGATAGATAGATAGATAGATAGATGGATAGATAGATAGATAGATGATAGATAGATGATAGATAGATAGATAGATAGATAGATAGATAGATAGATAGATAGATAGATAGATAGATAGATAGATAAACTTTGGAATTCAATCTTTTCCCAAATTTATATGAAAAATGCCTGGGAAATGAGGCAAAAGGTGAGAAATAAGGTATTTAATAGAATGAGAACATGGTATAGTGGTTAGAACACTGGATTTAGAGTCAAGAAGACTTAGGTTCAGATTCTACCCCAGAAATTTACCAGCTGCCTAACACTGGATGAGTCACAGAACTTCTAAAAATATCTCTGTATAGCCCTTTTTTGGTGCTGCCTCATATAAAATGCAGATAATAACAAGAAACTCACCCTGCAAGATGTTGTTAGACTGAAATATATTAGTATAACTTTTGGCAAATCTTATCATTTTCTTAATGAATAATAATAACAATAAATTGAGTTATTATCATCAAATATGTACCCCTTGTTTTAGAATAAGAAAAATCATTAACCATAAAAAAGTCAGTATCACTACTAGATAATCTACATCCATTTTTCTACCTTGACTAGCTAGTAGCATTCAGGTTGGCAAGTAAAAGACTATTCGTGTGAATCATCTGTCAATCCAAGCAGAATGACCAGAAAAAAACATGTACACATAAAGTACTATGAATTATAGAAATAGGAGTAGGGAAAAGAGAGAGGAATGGGGAAATAAGGATATTTGATACTCTTATATGTAAGCATTTGGGGCCTGCTGAAAAGTTCCTCTCTAGCAATCGGAGCCAAGAGGATGCAACTTTCAAGAGTAACTTAACTGGATACAAAATTTAAAGTGTGGCTATCAGGTTCTGCCAAAACCTCTGAGTCTATCTCCATGTGTCTCCAGAGAGCTTCAAGTTGACCATAACTCCTGCAATAGGGGATGTTTTACTAGGTCCTTATAATTACATTCTCTACAGAAAAATCCCTGCCAGGTTCTGAAGTGTAATCTATTGGCATTGTCTTGGCAGACTATAGTTTTGCAAGGGTAGGCATCAATAAATCACTTTGGAATTTGATTTATAAGCATGAGGGGAGTAGCTTTTAAAATCACCTTTTTGTAAATGCTTGTTCTTGAGTTTATTTGATCTGACATGGTAGCACATTGTTCTATAGAAAAAAAAATAAAACCCTTAACAGAATTATCAACTTTTACTCAAGTCTTCAAATAGCATACTTGACCTGCTTTCCTCTTGATTAACTAAAGCATCTTCTTAGCTAATTAAAATTTAGATCCAAGTCCACTGTCCCTGTAATCTCTTTTTTCAGTATCTCTAACTGGCCTTCATTTTAGCCTGTGGCATTAGCTTAAAGGAGGGAAAAAAATAAAGTTTCATTTTAAAAAAAATGGTATAGGTAACCATTATTGCTGTCTTCAGTACCTTTTTTTTTAAACCCTGAATGATTGAAGAGGGCGATGTGAATCCTTCTAAGGCTAGCATCTATCTTTTTCTTTTCTTTTCTTTTAAAGTTTCAGTAGTACTACAAAGCATTTTTACTATTTTTCAAGTTCAGGAGCCTAGGGCTACAATTAAGCAGAAAGCTGAAGTATTTGATTTTGTGTTTCAGGTAGGAAAATGTCCAATGACATAAAAGACAGATGACCTAATTTGGTAATGTTGAACCAACAATAAAGGAAGACAGCTTTCATCATTTCTTTATCATTATAATTTAAATCAAAGTGGAGATCCCAAAAGTTCTCTTTCAATGCTCTATTTCATTATGTGAGGGAAGGAATCAAAGGAAAAGAATATTTTATAGTTCTTAAAAATTAGGATGTTGCAAGAGAACATGAGTTCAAATTCTAGTTCTGACATTTTACCCCCTCTGAGACCTTGCAGAAGTAACTTAATCACACTGTATTAATCTATAAAATAGGGGAGTTAGGCTAGATGATTTCTAAAGTGCCCTTCAGCTCTCAATCTATGATCCTAATATATTTACAGCTATTTTAGCACAGTATAAACTCAGCAAGGACTCTATCAAGAGACAAGGCCTTGAGTATGGTTCCAATGCTGTTTCAGTACCATTTTGTCTGAGCACAGAAAGGCTCCATAGTGAATGGATTATTTGTTACTGAAACTCATGAAACAAAGGGAAAAAGTAAAATGACATTCAGGCCTGAGTGGTCCCTCCTATTTCTGCAGATGAGAGGAGAGGGAGGCAAGTGAAGTTATTGAGCTATTAAAGTTCAAATGTGATAGCTCTCTTTTCATAAATGGTGAAAACAAATGATTATAAATAGTAGTGAAGTGATAGGGAAGAGAACAGAAAGTTTGAAGACTGCCGGAGTTCTTAGATTATCTTTAAGTGTTGACAGTTGGTATTCTAAATCCATGATCTGTGTCTAATGCCCAATGTATGCTTTACACATCGGATTTTCTTTCTGGATGTTTGTTGAACTTAGTTGAGTTAATATGTTGCTAGCAGAATTGAAACATAGATATATGTCCATTCTTACTAGAGAAGAAACCAGAACTCAAAAATAAATTTTAACAATTTGGAAAGGTGGCCTACAATTTCTTCCTAAAAAATTAAAACAAAAAAAATTTTAAAAAGAGTTCATGGATTTAGTTTCATTATACATTCAAAGGGTGACAAATACCTTCTAATAGGAGAAATGGTCATCTTCTGTGGTATTAATGGAGATCATTAGCAAAAAGATCGTAATAAAAACAATTATAACTTATGTTGCAGAAACTGAATAGGCAGGAAAATTCTACATAGAATTTGGCAACCCTTCTAGAGAAAAAAAGCTGATATTCTGTTACATGAATTGTCATTAAAAAAAAAAAACTAACGGTATACATTTCGGGATTCATAAATGAAAAGGGAACCTCTACATAATCTGCTTAGAAGTGCTTATATATCACCAAATCTTCTCAGATCTTCCTGATCCCAAATGCATTATTCCACATACTAAACAATGCTGATAGTAAATGTATGAGCAGATGTCACTGATCCATGGCAAAATTCTAGAACCTCAACAGATAAATAATGTCTATGAAAGGAAGCAATGATCAAAGGAAGTCAACATTGCTTTATAAACATTCTTTCTTTTTCTTTTCTTTTTTTTTAAGCAATAGAGGTTAAGTAACTTGCTCAAGGTTACACGGCCAGGTGTTTCTGGGTGGGTGCTAAGTGTCTGAGCCCGGGATTCGATCTCCAGCTCTTCTCAACACTGGAGCCGGTGCTCTTACTCGCTGTGCTACCTGGCCGCCCCTTAAACGTTCTTAACATTTTGTTGTTTCATGGACTCCTTTCTTAGTTTTAGTAGAATGATACCTGAAATGTATAAAATAAAATACAAAGAATTAGAAAGGGAACCAATTACATGGAAATGCAATTATCAAAATACTTCAAAAACAAAACACACTAGTATATCCCAGATCAAGAACTCATTCCTTATCAAGGACAGTTAGTTTTAGAATAAACTGATTTTTATCTTTTCTTTGACAGGAATACTCAACTCATATAGTAGAAGAGCACAAAAGTTATGCTAAATCTAAATGTAAGCAAACAATTTGACAAAGTATCATATCATTTATGTAGAAAATTGACTAATATGGATTAACCCAATTACATGGATCCAAAATTGGTTGAATATTTCAACTCATGGAGTACTCATTAGAAGATGATAAAATTTAAAAGATCTTGTGCAGAGTCTCCCAGGAATTATTTTGTATTTTTAACTTTTTTTTTAATCAGCTACTTGGATAAGATAATTGGGGGCACGCTTATCAAATTTTCAGGTGCCAAAGACCTTAGCGAAATAGTTAACATACTGGCTAGTTGTCAAGATTCCAAAATATATTGACAGGCTAGGATATTGTAGAAAATAGAATATAAAATTTGATAGGGATCATCTTTTACTCAGCTTTAAAAAAGATCAGTGTCACAAGTGAAAATGTGAAAGTTGTGGCAAACTAAGATAGCACTTTTCTGAATTTAGTTAACTAGAAGCTCAGCGGGCAGCACAATGGTACAGTGTGATGGCCAAATTGCTAATAGGATGCTAAGCAGCCCTTTTGAGAGTCACAGGGTTCAAGAATAAGATGATAATTCTACTGCATGTGTATGTGTTCTGTTTGGTTTGTCTATATTTGGAGCACTGTTTTCTGTTCTAAGCACAACTTTTTTTAAGGGCACAGATTAGCTTAAGGGTATCCAGGGAAGGACAACTGGGATGTTGAAAGAGAATGGCCTCTAGCTGAGACTTTAGGAAGATTAATTTAGTGAACTGATATTATTTACCCTGGAAAGAAAATTTGGTTTGGAGAGAGATGGAAGTCTGATAGTACCTATGTAACAGGTATGTTGTGAGCATCAGATGAGATAATATATGTAAAGTGCTTTGCCAAACTTAAAGTTCTATATAGGTGCCAGCTATTATTATTGTTGTTGTTGTTATATATTATCTTTAAGTCTTTGAAAGGCTGTTATATAGAAGAGGGATTCGATTTATTTCAATCATTTTGACCAGAAGGACTTAATTGCAACAATGCAAAAGGGAAATTTCAAGGCTGCAAAAAGAAAAATTTAGAATTGATGTTAGTAAAACTTCCTTGTAGTTATAGATATGGAAATATGTAATTGGCTACTTTCAGGAGGTAGTAGGTCTTCCCTCATTTAAGTAACCAGCCTCTGGCAGATGACCACTTATAGAGGGAATTCTTAGTCACTTAGGGATACTTTATTCTGAGACAGTTCTACCTCTGGGATTCTTAGACTAAAAGGAATTAAATAATAATAGGAAACTTTAAAATACTTCAGTTCAAAGTGGGGATTGTCAAGCTGGTCTGTGAACTTAAACTTTTTTTATAATTGTATTTCAATATAATTTTTCTTTTCTGATACTTTGTATTTTAACTTTTGAATATATAAGCATTATCCTGAGAATGGTCCATAAGCTTTACCATAGTGCCAAAGGTATGTATGACACAAAAGGGATAAGAACTTCTGCTTTTAGTGTATTTAATACGTCTGAAAATGGTGTAAGGTGAAGTGATTTCCTTTTTAAATATTACTTTAGAATTGTGACAGTAAATGACATTCTAGGAGAGAAGAGAATAAAATATTTTTATGGGGAGGTGAGGATAAGGATGAGAGAATTCCCTCTGAATTTCACTGTCTGAAGTCTAGGTGTTTGGCACAGTGACAACTCAGTGACATTTCAGTATTCTTCCTAGTAATTCAATTCTATAACTTTTCCAACTCAAACTGCCAATGTTATGTCCCCTATTTTTTTTTCTGCAGTAGTATGCCTGTGCAACCAGCCAATAGGTTTAGGGGGACATTTAATCCGAAGAA
>NW_027186304.1:88431583-88445699 GCF_028583685.1 Petaurus breviceps papuanus
AAGAAGAAGAAGAAGAAGAAGAAGAAGAAGAAGAAGAAGAAGAAGAAAAGTAATATGTCTGAAAGTCATACAAATTTCTTTTTCTTTTTCTCTCTCTCTTTTTTTTTTACCAGTTGAGAGTCATAAGTAAAAACTATAGCCCTGGAAAGAAGCTAAGTGGTATAGTAGATAGATTACCTAGCCTGGTGTCAGGAAAAATAATCTTCTTCAGTTCAAATCTGACCTCAACTAGCCGTGTGACCCTGGCAACTAGCTGTGTTAACTGTTTGCCTCAGTTTTTTCATCTGTAAAATGAGCAAGAGAAGGAAATGGCAAACCACTCCAGTATCTTTGCCCCATCCCACCCCCCAAAAAATCCCCAAAGAAAGAAACAAACAAAAAAAACCAAGTGGGGTCAATTGGGAAGAGAAATGAAAATGATGCAAGAAAATTATGAAAAGAAAGTCAACCACCTGACTGAAGAAAATAACACCTTAAAAGATAGACTAACTCAAATGGCAAAAGAGATTCAAAAATCCAATGAGAAGAATGTCTTAAAAAGCTGATTTTAACAGATGGAAAAAGAACCTTAAAAGCTCACTGAAGGGAATAATTCCTTCAGAATTAGAGTGGAGCAAATGGAAGCTAGTGAGTTTAAGAGAAATTAAGATACTATTACACAGATCCAAACAAATGAAAAAAAATGCAAGGCAATGTGAAATACCTCATTGGAAAAAATCACTGACCTGGAAAAAAAGATCCAGAAGAGATAATTTAAAAATTATTGGACTACCTGAAAGTCATGATGAAAAAAATAACCTAAAAATAATCCTTCAAGAAATTCTCAAGGAAAATTGCCCTGATCTTTTAGAACCAGAGGGCAAAATAGAGGTTGAAAGAATCCACAGATCACCTCTTGAAAAAGTTCCCAAAAAGAAAATTAGGAATATTATAGCCAGTTTCTGGAATTCCCAGATCAAGGAGAAAATATTACAGGCAGCCAAGAAGAAACAATTTTGTTTCTTTGTTTTTTGCTTTTTGCTTTTTGGAGGGCAATTGGGGTTAAGTGATAATTATAACTTATGAAACTTTTCTTAGTATGAGAATAGTTGAAGAGAATATAAATGCATATACACACACACACACACACACACACACACACATACATACATGTGTCTATATATGAGGGTATGTGGGCGTATGAATACATGTCAGTGTGGGTATATATGTGTACAGGTATACAAAGAGAGAGGGCACAGGACCAGTGGAATAGGAAGGGATGATACTTAAAAGGTGAAACTGGGAGGTGAGAGAGGAATATGAGAGGAGATGGGGAGAGACAGAATGGGGTAAATTATCTCATATAGAAGAGGCAATGGAAAACTGTTACAATGGAGGGAAGAACAGGAAGGCAAAAGGGAATGGGTCAACCTTACTCTCATTGAATTTCACTTAGGGAGGAAATGACATATACACTAAATAGGGTATCTCACCATACAGGAGAGTAGGGTGGAAGGGGATGAGAGGGGGGATGATGGAGGGAAGGGCATGTTGGGGAGGAGGGAAGTTGGAAGCACCCACTTTTGAAAAGGGACAGGGTCAAAGCAGAGCATAGAACAAGTGGGGGGCAGGATAGGATGGGGAGAAATATAGTCAATCTTTCACAATATATCCACTATGGAAATGTTGTAGGTAGGCACACATGTACAACCTATATTGAATTGCTTATCTTCCCAGTAAGGGTGGGTGACAAGGGAAGAAGGCAAAGAATCTGGAATTCAAAGTTTAAAATAAAATGTTAAAAAAAGAGAGATGAAGAAACTGAGACCTAAGGAGGTTGAATTGGCCAATATCATCCTGGTAATAACCATCAAAGATAGGATTTGAATCAAGTGCCACAGCCTACAGAACCAGAGATATTCCTCTGTACCAGGGTTTCTGAATATAAATATTTGCTTCCAACACCACAGTATTTGCTAATATTCATGGAGTTTAAAAAGTGAAGGAAAAATTATAATGAGAATGTAAATTTATGTTGTTGCCATCTTTCTGGGATTGTATTGTATATGATCTTTCCTGTCCCTAGGTTAAGCACCCCTGGAGCCTGTGGTATAGGAGGCTTGTTTTTCAAGGAGATACTTTGTGATTGGGCAGTGGGTCAAGAGGATTGTTACATTCTCTGAGCCTGGAAAAGGCTACATAATCCTTGATGTGAGACTTTGTTTTGGGGCTCACTTTGAAAAATGTTGTATAATTTGATCAGACAAGACTCTGGGCAGCTGTTGAGAGCCCCTCGGCTTTGAAAAACACAGATGTTGATGCTTCCCTTTCTGGTGGCTGACTACATATAGATGTAATGGTTGGAGAGTTGGAGGCCTGTCTACTTGACATATTTCTCTGTGTTGCAATTTCTGCTTGTAACCTCTGTATACTCTGAAGTTTGGGGTACTACCTTTTTCCCCTAAACTAGGTAAATGATATGTTTGATTGATTAAAGCAAGATTGTTAACCCATTTTGAGTTGCTTTCCTTCAGAAAAGCAGATCTAAGAACATGTATTGGCAGTCACCCTGGGGATGAGTGGGTGGTTGCTGCTACAAAGATCCATGTAGATGAAAACTTTCTTCTGTTTATATATACTAAAGATTTTGTTTGTTTTCCTTGAGTTATATTAAGAATTAAAATTCAGTATGATTATTTTTATTTTCAATTTGACTATATCTTTTTACACCCAGTTACACAACTATTGACTGTCAGGTGTACAAACCAATTGAAATTAAAGCATATAATGATCCAGGGCTTCATTTTAATCTCAAGGTTTTTATGACATTTCTTTTTTAAAGATGACAGACCTTCACAGGTCACTGAAACATTGCTTATTCTTCCTACCAAATATTTATGAACCTTTAAAAGCTTTACTTAGACCTATTACTGAATCATGTCTAAAATGATATTCAGAATTATGCTTAGAATATTTCTAGCATTCTGTTAATATACTACCCTCTCTAAAATCAATCACTCGAAATCTAAATGGAAAGTTTTATATATTCTTATTACCATTAACTATTAGTAAAATGGGACTAGTTAACTCACAAAGGACCATAATACAATTTTAAAATGGATCAAAAATTAAAAGTAGGTACCATATTTACTTTTTAAAAAGTGTATCTCTTATTTCATCACTGTACAAAACTAGAGGTGAGAAACTTAACTCTATCAATGAAAATCACCACCTTCTCTGTAATGAATAATCGTAGTTCCCTGGGGCATTCAGAGAATTGTAGAATCATATTTGCAGAACTGGACAGGACCTCAGAGGCCATAAAGGTTAACCCCTTCATTTTTACAGGTGACGAAACCAAGGATGGTTAAATGATTTTCCTACAGTCAGATTGGTAGTAAGCAACAGCAGTGGCATATTAAGTAACTTGCCCAGGGTCAAACACAAAGTATCATTTACAGACAAGACTTGAATGTAAGACTTCTCAACAGAAGAATTACCTATTGACTGCATTAAGTTATCACTTGTAGAAATTTCTGTCTCTTTAGGAAATATTTCATGATTTACTTTTGCTTACATACACACAATTTACATTTCTTCCAGGTTTTACATTTTTAATTGAATTTTATTTTTTCAATGAACAGAAAATCAGGGGTGGTTAGGTGGCACAGTGAATAGAATACCAACCCTGAAGTCAGGAGGTCTTGAGTTCAAATCTAGCCTCACTTAACACTTACTAGCTGTGTGACTAATTGCCTGCCTTCCTCCCTCCAAAAAGCAGAAAAAAAAGCAACACATTCCAATGAACAGAAAATCTATTGTTTTCATTCCTCCATTGAGGGAAAAAAAACATATTTTTATAACAAATGCATAGGAACACAAAAGAAATTCTTCCATTGGCTATGCCCCCCCAAATGTCTCAGTCTGAACCCTGAAACCATGGCTTCTCTGTCAAGAGGTGGGAAATATGTTGCTGAAGTCAATAAAATTTTAAGTGCTGGTTGTGATCACTTCATTTTGCATTGGTTCCTACAGGTATTCCCAAGTTTCTCTGAAGTCATGTCCTTTATCATTTCTTACAACAATAGTGTTCAATTATGTTCATATATAATGATTTGTTCAAACATTCCCTGATTGATGGACACTCTCTTAGTTTCCAAAATTTTATTACTATGAAAAAATTATATACATATATGCATATCATTAAATATATAAATAAAACTTTTATTATATACACATGTGTACACATGTATGTATGCATATATACATATACATACATTTTTACATATGAAACCTTTTCCTCCTTGATCTTTTTGGGATATATGAACTATATGTTTTGAAGAAAGCTTAATCCTTTTCTCTACTGTGTTTTGTTTTATCATCTGCAGAGTTTGGACATTGTTTAAAATTAATCCTGAGTCTACAAAATAAATTGTTACTGAAATGGTAAAAGTTTTTTTTTTCTTTCTCTGAATCTTTTTTTTTTTTAAAGCAATTGGGGTTAAGTAACTTGCTCAAGTTTACACGGCCAGGTGTTTCTGAGTGGGTGCTAAGTATCTGAGCCCAGATTTGATCCTCCAGGTCATCCTGACACTGGGGCTGGTAGTCTTACTTGCTGTGCTACCTGGGCGCCCCATCTCTGAACCTTTTTAAAAAGAATTTGGTTAACATTTAATTTTTACTGATATTCAGTTCATCTATTGGTTGCCTTCCCTCTATCAGATTTAGGATTTGTAATGTGGTAATATTTTTCTTTATTTTTTTCCTCTTTTTTTTTCCCCTTTCGGCTGCATATTGCCTTGGGTGAAATGCCAAATGAAGTTAGCACAATTCTCCATACAGGGCTATGAATTGGGAGACTTATCATGTGGTAAGGGTATCCTCTAATCTATTCTTTAGTAGATGAACTACACAGGGCCAGCTTTAGAGCTTTACAGGAACTGAGGAATACCAGTTGATAATTCTTCATATGGGGTCAGTGCTGTTAAAATATTTCCAAAAACTGAATGAAAATGCTCCCATTTTTTTTTAGTCCAAAAGAGAGTTTCTGGTAGAATTTCACCTTCACATACAGATAGGCAGTAATGTTATTAACATCAATAGCATGCATGTGTAATATGCCAGAGACAGACCATTCTATGCCATAAAAAGAGGTCAATTTGACCTTGCAAATAGGTATTAGGCATTTGTCCATGAATGTGAATGACTTTTTGTGGGAGACAAGTGAGCTTAAAGAATACCTATACCTGCTGGGAGCCTTTCTGTAGTGGCTTCCATGCATACACTTTGTTGTGAGTTCCCCTAAGTCTGACCATGACGCAACTAACCTGAATCTGCTTACTTGCTTCCAGAAAAAACAACAACAACAATATAGGTATCAGCTCCCTCATTAGCATCAGAGTTTCTTTTGTTGTTGTTGATTATGCTTAAGTGGGGAATGGGAGAGAAGAGGTCAGCCAGGTGTAAAGCCACACACCAGCTTTCCAGAGTACTGCTACTGTGAATAGCTTTCAAGATTTTGATTACATAGTATAGTGAGCTCTCTATTTATTCAATAACAAATGAGAGCAAAATATTTACAGAAAACCAAGGTCCAGCATCCAGAATGTTACAACTTATCACAGAAAAATAAAAATACAGCATTCACCATGTTACAACTCAACAATGCATCACTAAAATGGCCACATAGTGTTCACCAAAGTGGTCACATAGTTTTCAATAAAGTACAATCATTTAGTAACTCAATCATTCAATCGTCTTAAGGATCACAAAGTACAAAAGTCAAAGTTCTCTACCCATGGGGTGCAATTAAGTTACAACTTCAACCATCACTACTCAGTACCCTTTTAAGGGGTAGTAGAAAATACAAAAGCCATCCACCCCTAAGTCACAAGTAAATTTGAATTTCCTCAGTTACTACTCAGACAATTCCATCAGTCACTACTCAGTATCTATGGAGAAGTCTTTTCATCTTAACTCAGGGGAGGATTTTAGCTCCCAGGGTTCTTCTTCCATGGTCCCAGATCCCACCTGAATCTAAGCAACTGCCACCTGAGTTCAAAGGCAGAGAGCTCTCAGTTCCTTGTCCAGCTTTCCGTGCAGTTCCTGCTCCACATTGGGGCTCACAGTGTCCAATCTATCTCAAATCCTTCACAGTCTCTGTTCTGGCACCATTCATGCTTCCTCAGTCTTCTGCAGCTCTGGCTGGCCCTTGGAAATCCTTAGCAGCTCCAGGTGGCCCTCAGAAGTCTTCAGCACCATAAGCTCCATTCTAAAAATCAAAATCATTTTATCCAGTGTCCTTGTGGCTTGCCCCAAGAAATTCTGTCTCAGTTCTCAATTTTCACTCTTCTTCTCAGTTCTTCTCAATTCTTAGTTTAGCCTTCAGTCTAGCAGCAGCTGCCCTGCTTCCACGGTGCTTACCCCAGGAAATTCTGACTGTCCAGCTTGTGCTCTTCCTTAAATACTGTATAGCACCTCCCTGTTCAGCCCCTTCCTGTTACATCAGAAACAGGGGATCATACCTTCTGTTTCTTTAACAGAGCCTTAATTTGAAACTAGGTGCTAAATACCTCTTAGCTTAGCAATACAAAGGGATCTTCAAATTTCATTACTATTACACCAGCCAAGATTGGAATCCAGAATACTGTTCTGACAATCAAGGGTCTCAAGAAAAAAAATTGGAGCAGCTAGGTGGCGTAATGAGTAAAGTGCTGGCCCCAGAGTCAGGAGAACTCAAGTTCGGTTCCAGCCTTAGACACTTAACACCCCCCCCACACACACACACAAACTAGTCGTGTAACCTTGGGCAAGTTACTTAACGCCAATTGCCCTCCAAAAGGCAAAAAAAAAAAATTAAAAGAAAGAAACATGTGGGTAATTAAAGCCTTTGAGGGGGTGGGGGAAGCAGCCCCAGATAGAATAACATGTTTCACTTGTGCTCCAAACTTATGAAAAGAAGGGGAAACAAGTAGAATGAATATAGAGGTAATAAGTATTTCATATAATGTTTAGACCTTGAAATAGAACTGCATGCCTTTGTCTTACATATATGATCATTGTCGCTGATAAAGCTTAGAAGACCATGGCACCTAGCATTGTCAATGCCTTATGAGAAACTTCAGGTCTTTAAAAAGACCTTGGGGCTGCTTCTTATCCAATGTTGTTCTTTATTTTGTGGTGCCAAGGCACCATTCAAGAACTCTCAGATCCTTTGAAGGAAATTCATAAGCTCCAAATGAACATCTATCTAGTATACTGGAAAAGAATACTGGACTCTTCATTTCTCATTTGGCTATCCTCTGGAACTCTCAATTAAACCTTACCTTTCCCTTCTTTTCTCTCCCTTTTTTCAATTTCCTTTTATATGTTGTATTCCCAGGCTAAACAATAAGCTCATTGAGGGCAGGGATTGTCTTTCTTTTTCATATTTGTATCATCAGTGCTTAGAACACTGCCTGGTACATAGTAGATGGATGCTTGAGTTGAATCATTTTTCAGTTGGGTCCAACTCTTCAAAAACCACATTTGAGATTTTATTGGCAAGAATACCGGAGTGGTTTGCCATTTCCTACTCTAGCTCAATTTACAAATGAGGAACTGAGGCTAACAGGATTAAGTGCCTAGGATCACACAGCTAGTAAGTGTCTAAGGGCAGATTTAAACTCATGAAAAAGATATTTCTAGACTCCAGGCCTAGAGCTGTATCCATTGAGCCACCCGACTACCCTCTAGAAAGATGATAAATAAATACTTGTTGACTGCCTTTCTGGACTCAAAGTTGGGACACCAGGAGGCCAAGTGATAGAGTAGTAAGAGGTCCAATTTGGCCTCTGATATTATATGACTTTTGTTGGGCTTCATTTTTCTCATCTACAAAATAAAGATATTAATATTTGTGTCATGAGAAGACATGTTGTATAGTAGATATGTTGAGGTTTAAGGGTGCTGGGACACCAAAATAGAGAAACATGGGTGTAGCAGCAAGCACCCTGACATACTCAGGGTGGCTGCCAATACAGGTTCTCAGATCTGCTTTTCTAAAGGAGAGCAACTCAAAGTTCATTTACAATCTTGCTTTAATCAATCAAACATATCATTTACCTAGTTCAGGGGAAAAGGTCAGTACCCCGAACTTCAGAGTATACAGAGGTTACAAGCAAAAATTACAAGAAGACAGAGAAACAAACAGATCAAGCAGACAGGCCTCCAACCATTACATCCATACCTAGTCAGTTACCAGAGAGGGAAGCATCAACATCTGGGTTTTTCAAAGCTGGGGGGCTCGCAACAGCTGCCCAGAGTCTTGTCTGGTCAAATCACACAACACTTCTCAAAGTGAGTCCCAAAACAAAGCCTCACATCAGGATTTATATAGCCTTCTCCTGGGTGAGAGAATGTAACAACCCTCTTGACCCACTGCCCAATCACAAAGTATCTCCTGAAAAACAAGCCTCCCACCACAGGCTCCAGGTACACTTAAGCCTATCAAAGGGACTAGGGACAGGGAAGATCTTACACAAAACAATCTTAGAAAGATGGCAACAACATAAATTTACATTCCCATTACAATGGGTCCTGGCACTTAAGAATTTGACTCAAGTCTTCTTAAAGTCAAAAAAAAGCAAAGTTTATTGAAGATACACCATATTGGCCAGACTCTTAAGGAATCTGAGTATTTCTAATGCTTGTCTTGACAAGTGGACCAGATTGAATCTGACACCTTTCATGAAAACATGATGGATCTTATATACAGAAAGACTGAGAGAGAGATCTAGGGACCTGCAAGTAGTCTGGGTGACTAGAGAAGCTGTCTAGGGAAGATCTTGATGGGAGTGGCTGGTAGACTGGAGTGACAAGAGGTAGCTGAAGCCTCTCTGGAGATAACACACAATGGAGGGTTAGGCTAGGTTAAGGGTAATAGAGAATTTAATGAAAGGCTTATAGCCCCAGGCTAGTGCCAGATCAAATGGGAAAATTCAAGAAGAATTCAAGGGGGTTACTGGTATATGTACCCTGTCAGATAGAGATCTAGTTTCAGAGCCAGGGAGATCTGTATCAAGTCTCACCTCTGAACAAATATTACTTATCTGATACTGGTCAACAAATTTAGGCTCTTAGTTTTTAAAATAACTACTTAAGACTGTAAATTGACAAGAGAATACCAAAATACATTGGTAGAGGGATTTTCCTCACCCACCAGTTCTCAATGCTAATGAAATAACATATCCAGTTCTTATCCATGATACCTAGAATATGTACCTCATAGAGTTGTTGACTGTATGAAGGGAGAAAAAGTGTATAAAATATTTGTTTTAAAGATAGGGAAATGGAATGTCAGTAGGTCTTAGGAAGTTGCCTAGAGCACTAAGTTAAATCATCTCCCACAGCCTGTCACAAAGCCAGAATGTGTCTGAGATTGAACTTGAACATAGGTCTCCCTGGTTATGAGGTGCCAGTTCTCTGTTCATCATGTAATATAGAAAACACAAACATATTCTACAAGGTACAGTTGATTTGCTTTTTGGCCTTTTTGAAGTATTAAAAAGAAAAACAAAACAAATATAGCAGCTTAAAATCTTATTAGTCAATTAATCACAATCAACAACTCATCAAGCATTTATTAAGCAACTTCAGTGTTTTAGGAATTGTATGGTAGGCACAGGACATACAAAGACAAAACAAACAAACACACAAACAAAATTTCTCTAACCCTAAGGAGATTAAAATGGATAGAACATGTGTACAGATGAGTATTTGAGAAATAACTAAAAAAATGAGTACAAGTCAAATTGCTTAGAGAAATTACTAGCAGTTGGGAGGATTAGGAAAAGATTTGTCTTAGGAAGTTGTAGGCATTCTGAGCAGAGGAAGAAGAACATTCTGGAAATATAAGACAACCAAAGAAATGGACATTGTGCCAGGTGTTAATAGATAAATAATTAGGGGAATATTAGTTTATTTGAAATAGCTGACACTTTAGAGCAATGTATCAGTCATTACTAATAAAAATAATACAGATTGAGTTTATAAATAACAGGGTTTGAGAAAGATGTTTCAATCAGTTAATTTTATCATAGTAAACTTATTGAAGGAGTTTTAAGCTAGATTTTTAATATGAGGGGTATAGGTTAGTAGAAAGGATGGAGGTCATTTTTAACATACAGAATGGCATATTCAATGGTACAGAATCATAAGTAACTGTTCTAACATCTATACGGTATCTTGTGATTTCCCAAGAACATTGTTCACAAGTTTGTGAGATAGTTGTGAAACAAGTTTTCTTAACTTGGTTTCCATAAACCTAGGGTTTTTCATTTGCTTGTTTACTTTAAAAAATACATTCTGACAACTATATTTCAATATAATTGGTTTCCATTGTTATACTATGCATTTTATGCATTTAAAATATTCTGATAAAGGGACCATTGACTTCACAAGACTTATAGAAAGATCTATGATGCATAAAAGGCTCAGAACCTCTGTTGCAAACATTATTACATCTTATAGACTGGCTCTGAGACATTATGTGACTTTTTCAAGGTCATGTAATTAACACATAGGAAAACAGGAACTCAATCCTTCATATTCTGAAGGCAAATTCACCATCCTCTTCATTATGCCTGATCAATGAAAAGCCCAAGAGACAGAGTTTCTGGGTAATTATTAATAAATTTATTAATTAGATTAGCATATAAACAATAAATTAATAGTAAATAATTAAGTTTATCAACTTAACATGGTAAATAAACTGATGGTAAACAAATTTCCTAGGTAACCAAAGATCACAGAGATCATCAGATGCTTAAATACCTTTGGAAAAGTGGGTAACCGTACCAGATGCTTGCATTTTGAATAAGTTTGGAAAAAGTAAACTGGGGGCAGTTTGTGAAGGGTTTAAAATTCCAAGAGTTAATGTTCACTTGTGGAGGGAATAAGGAGCTGCTGGGCTTTGATATCTGTGTGTAACTGCTAGCTCACACATCTATTTTTATGGAATGTAAGATTTAAATCCATTTCTTCCTGCCTCCATGTCCAATACCCTATACATCACATCAGAAGTTTCAAAAATGCAACTTGCAGGCCTCTCCTGAGATTCCTGATTGCACCCTAACAAGATTAAAAGGGAATTGGAAAATATTTAACAAAATAAATAAAAATGCAATAAAATATATGTAATGTTAATCTGTGATTTTTTTAAGTCACTACACAGCTTGCAGAAATCTTTATATATGACTTGGTGACATGGTTTCTCTTTGAGTGTGACACCTCTGCACTATTTCATGTTGTCTTACACAGACTGAAGGCCCAATATCAGGACAATGGCACCATTACACTGGCGCGTGGAAGGATTTCCATATTCTTGCTTTTACCCTACATTTCCTTGATTCTTGAGTCTATAAAACCACATAACAATGCAATAAAACACTAGATTCATGTTCTGGAACCTTATTGTCTGCATGTCTAGATGATCTGTCTCAGCAACCCAAGTTAGGGATTTTTCCACTAAAAGGGAATAGCTGCAGGCTTGGCTGCAATGCTTCTGCAGGTGATTCTACTGAAAAGCTCTGATCTTGAATCAATGATTGCTTATGATCCTTGAAGGTGAACACTTTTGAAAAATGTAGTTTTTTTCAGTTGTTCAGTCTCATGCAGTCCCCGTGATAATAGGATTCCTTCAATGAAAGGTAGGAAGGTGAGCTAAGAGAGGATAGATTTAAAAGTGTTGCCTCTCAATACCATCTTTGGAGAGCACCTAAAGTATTTCTTATATTCTTCATTTTAGTAACATGAAGGGTTTTATTTGTCAAGAGTTTCATGTCCAAACTGAGTGAAGACAGCTGTTGGCAGGCAAAATTCAGCTTTAAGCTATATTTTTCCCTTATCCTGTTGATGTTTTCTGAACTTGACATGTTCAGATATACAGTGGGAAGTGTAATGAAATATGTGTTGCTCTTACTTCACTGTAATAACAAACACAGGAAGAAGTGGAGCATCTAATGTAGTGAAGCTTGGCCAGGAACAATACTTGTCATTTACCTCAGGTTGAGAATCCAGAATTGAAGGCTGCATGGTATAATAGAGAGAGCACTGGTCCCCACCTCTGCTCGTGAGGACTCTTTTTGCCAATGGTGTTATGGGAATGGGAATCTAAGATCTTCCCTGCCCCTCGGCCCTTTGATAGGCTTAAGTGACTCTGAGAACCTTCCTTGATTTGAAAATATATTCTGCCTCCTAATAGGCTGAATGTGATCACATGGGGCCTGTGACAGGAGGCTTGTTTTCACTTTGTGATTGGGCAGTGGGTCAAGAGGGCTGTGACATTCTTTGATCCAGGAGAAAGCTATACATGCCCTGATGTGAGGCTTTGCTTTGGTTCTCACTTTGGAAAGAGTTGTTTGATTTGACCAAATGAGATTCTGGGCAGCCATTGAGCCCACTGGCTTTGAAAACCCACATGTTAGTGCTTCCCTCTCTGGTAACTGACTAGGTATGGATGTAATGGTCAGACAGCTGGAAGCCTGTCTTCTGATATTCCTCTGTATTTGCTGTCTGCTTATAACTTGTTTATATTCTCTCAAGTTTGGGGTGCTGACCTTTTCCTCCTGAACTAGGTATATGATATATGTTTGATTAAAGTAAGATGTTAACCCTTTTTTGAGTTGCTTTCCTTTAGAAAAGCAGATCTTAAGAACCTGTATTAGCAGACCCCTTGGGGATGTTAGGGTGCTTGCTGCTACAAATGGTTAATCTTTATGAAACTTCTATTTTTGGAAAGAACCCCAGACCACCTTGATTTTCTGAAAGGAATCAGCAAGCACCTGTTGAGATACCATCCCTTCCTCTTCAGCTCTATTTTTATGTGTTGTCTTGTCCCCCCCTGCTCCTTCAGGACATGAACTATCTTTCTTTTAACTTGTATTTGTAACACCCAGTGCCTATCACAGTGCCTAACATATATTAAAAACTTAATAATTCCTTGTTCACTGACTGACTGGAATCAGAAAGAAGTGGGTTCAAATGCTGCTTCTGTTCCTTTGACCCTGGGCAAACCACTTAACTTCTTTATATCTGAGTATATATTCTGTAAAATGAGGGTTTTCTGGCTGGGCTAGTGGACTTGGTGACCTTTAACTTTTTTTCTAATGCCAAAACTATGATCCTATGAATTCAGTTCCTTGGGAATATGAGTGAATTAATTTGTTCCTTCAATAACAGATATAGAAGCATAAAAATTTCATTCGCATTTGAAAGCAATGTCATTGCATTTCTTCACATTTTTGTCATTCACCTTAAGTCATTCATATACACTATCTCCATCTATCATGAAGAAAACACATACATTTTTGGATGGATCTGGGACCTTATCAATGTGAATTGTCCCTCCAATAGTAAATACATTTATTTATACCTTCTCATCTTTTATACTTTTATCCATGTTCTTCCATAAATTTTCTATATTCGGTCCACCTAATGGACTGAAATTCTTCTTGTAGAATTCTTGATATTGCCTAGAGAGAAATGGAATACATGGGCTACTTCACTCCTGCTATATGACTGGTCCATCATTTCTGATCATCTAACTAAATCTAAAAATTTCTGATCATATAACTTTCTTATAATGTCCTTTTTCTCCATGTAATTCTTTGTATGTTATGAATTACAGCCTACTCACATCTACCAAATTTTTTCTACTGCTGCCCTTTAGTTATATTTTTGGAGAAAGTAGTATTCCATGATTGACAGCCATTCAACATCTCTGGAAGAATATTGATTTTTTAAACAATGGGCCTTTTGTTTCAGGAAGAAGTACTTGAACCCTGTGCACTTTCCCAAAGGCAATCCAGTTTGTTTTCCTCCTACTCACTTATCTGCCTAGTTCTTTGTGTATATACATTGTCTGTATAAGATATATGTATTTATGGACCAGCTCTTTTTTTATCCATTCATATTCCAATTTTGCAGCATCTGAGTTTGCAGCTATTCTAATAGAGATTAGATAGACAGATAGATAGACAGACAGACAGACAGACAGACAGACAGACAGACAGACAGACAGATAGATAGATAGATAGATAGATAGATAGATAGATAGATGGATGGATGGATGGATGGATGGATGGATGGATGGATGGAT
>NW_027186304.1:88445799-88479605 GCF_028583685.1 Petaurus breviceps papuanus
AGAGAGAGAGAGAGAGAGAGAGAGAGAGAGAGAGAGAGAAGGCACTAAGTGTCTGCTATGTACCCGATATTATGCTAACTACTGGGGATATATATATATACAACCAAACAAGGTAAATCTTTCCATCAAGGAGATTATATTATAATTGGGGAATATACTTCATACAAAGGAAGTGGAAAAGGGGGAAAAGTGGCAGGAAGTGTGGGCAATGTGAATTGGCGATGACTTTAAAATGACTCAGACCCATGCAAGATAGTCACTTATCATCACTAAGGGTAGTTATTAGATAGTATATTCATTTTCTGTCCTCTAAGTAAATTGTCCCAGGACAAGCATCTGTCCAAAATTTTTCTTTACCTGAGGATCACAAAATAAATGAAAACTAAGGTAATAATGTTTATTTGATTTAGAGCACATAGATATTAAAACCAAAAGTTAAATTGTGATTTGTAAATTTTCTCTATGGGATAATAATGTTAAGGTTACAAATGGGAAACTAGGTGAATAGATAAGAGAAAATGTATGAAATACTCTGAGTAGATTAATGACAAAATTATCACATGACATAGTAAAAAATATTGGATCCAGGGGTAGGAAGTGTTCCTTGAGAGACTTACTAAGGTAAACCTAAGGTCTGATTTCTTAGGAGCCTACAGAGTAAATGGTCATAACAAGGTTGATCTATTAAGGCTTCTCTTCTTTTTGATTCCCATGATCCAGAACACTGCTTAACACAGTATCTATAACAGAGCATCAATCACTCTACACTTTCCTTGATCTTTCCTTGCTCCATTTCCTTATATAGTTGAAAGTAAAGTGGAGACAAAAGGAGGAGAGGGGGAAGTGTGTATAAACACATATATTATATGCACATGTGTGTGTATATATTATGTACACATATGATATATGCATACATGTATATATGTGTGTATGTATCAGAGATACTACCTTGAGAAATTTCCTCTTCAGATCTGATTGATCCCATAAGTCTCTCTGATTTATGAGGAAAAAAATAACATCTGCTATACTTTATTTTAAAATTGAATTTTGTTACTTTAGTTCAGTCTTCTGACAATTACCCTAATCTATATGTGAAATCTAGCCTGTAAAGAAAAATATTAAAATTCCAACAGTTGAAAATTTCAAGCATTTGCTCAATCATTCTTCATAGATGTGGAAAGAACTTTTTCTCCAAATTGGGAATTGATTGCTTAAGTACTCATTTTAAAAGCAGATTCATTTTAAAATATGATAGTGTAGTTAATTAGGATTTTATTCCCTTGTTATTTATTGAATTGGTTGTGTTCTAAGAATAAAACCTTTCTTATTATATCATATTAAATTATATATTTCAAAGACAAAATAGGTTTAACATCACAAAATATAGCAAGTCTTTCTATTTGCTTCCTATTGCTTTTTAACAAAAAGTAGCAAGCAAACTTGCAATTGATTTTATTTTTAAGTGACCATGACAACGGTGGTTATTGATACCTCCATGGGCAATGTCACCATTTCTGCTCATTTGAAAAGGAAGGATTGTCTTTAGTCCTTGCATATATGATACATAAATCTGCAAATAAAGTAGAGTCATATGTCTGGAGTTTAAAATTTTATTTTTGTTATCAACTATGGGAGCAAAAAAAATATTCCATTTTTGTTTCTTACCCCTGGGAATGAATTCATGATAATGAGCCCCATTGAACTGTACAGGGCCCAATGTGAGCTATGAACAGACAAATATTTTAACACAATTTAATACCATTCAATTCCAAAAACATTTATAAAATGCCTACTGAGTGTTAGACACTGGGATATAAATATAAAAATGAAACAACCCCTGGCGTCAAGAAGTTTAGATTTTCTAGTTTATATGATTACACTTTCAATCACTTGTCACAGCTGGCAATTTAAATAATTTATTTTCATTATGAGATTGTAAATGTGAGTATATATGTATTCATCTCTAAGGGAGCAAATAAAATGTTTTGCTGCCAGCATTCACTGTTAACATATGGAGGTATTTTTGTGCCATTACTGATTACTTTAATTGATTCCTTCTTCCCTTATAAAATTCTAAAGTATTCCCAAATAATTTTAAAGTTTATATAAATATTGCTTTTTGGGGAATACATTATGCATTTCTGGAATAAATATTCTATACTTTTAGTGAACACTAATTCATTAAAATTTTAGATTTCATGGCATTGAAATTGGTACACAGTGCTTAATTGCATGTAGGTGAAATATTCCTATTTGATGTAATTAGAGGAGGCCCCAAATGCCAAAAATATCTTCCTTCTTAATTGTCTTGCATAAGCCACCTATCCTATCTGACATCAAGTTCTCACCACTTATTCTGGCCATTAAGAAACCCAAGGCATCTGAACTTCAGGCATGTCAAGTAGCAGCAAGCAATGACAATAATTCTGAAACCCTTCAGTATTCTCCCTCTCTCTCTCTTTCTCTGTCTCTCTCTCTCTCTCTCTGTCTCTCTCTCTGTCTCTCTATGTCTCTCTCTCTCTGTCTCTCTCTGTCTCTGTCTCTGTCTCTCTCTCTGTCTCTTTGTCTCTCTGCCTCTCTGTCTCTCTGTCTCTCTCTCTCCCTCTCTCTCTGTCACTCTGTCTCTCTGTCTCTCTCTTTCTCTTTTTGTCTGTCTCTCTCATGTTGAAGTTGCCTGAAGGGAATAGAGAAAAGCAAGAGTAATTTCAGGGTAGTTAAGTGGCATTGTGAATACAGTAACATAAGTGAAATAAGGAAGACTTATCTTCTTGAGTTCAAATTTGGCTTCAAATACTTACTAGTTGTGTGACCCTAAGCAAGCCACTTAACCCTGTTTACCTCAGTTTTCTCATCTCTAAAATGAGCTGGAAAAGGTGACAACAAACCATGCTAGTATCTCTGCCAAGTGTTAAGATACTATTATGAGATATCTTGTTTTCCAGAGCTAAGGCCCAGTAAGTCAGCTGTGCCCTGAGCTTGCCATAACAACAATCCCTAACACTTGTAACTACCAAGTGAACTGAACCAGATCTTCCACTGCCGTTCCTGGCCATGCTAACCTTGGTTCTATGCCCTACTGAACAACTACAAGGCTCAATGACCTTAACAACTTGGAGACTGTTTTTGTTGTGGTCCAGCTGTGGATTTAGAGACTGTTTACTCAAGACACAAGAATGCTTGTCTTGTGGTCAATCTGTTTGTGTTTTTCTCACTTGAGAAAACCCTATCCCTGACATAAGTAGGTGAGTCCCCTTTCTTAGAATGGAAGACTTTATTGCAAGCCATTTCCCTCACTTTGAAATCAAACTTCTGTTTGATTCCTTACTTTCCTATCTCTAGCCCACTCTGTTTGGTTCTGGCAATCTACAGGTAAGAGGCTAGTTTGGTCCAGTTGACATTAATTGGTGTCAGAGTGAGAATGGACACAGAACCAGGTCATTGAATGCTCTGATCCCAGTGGCAACAGTTAGGCACCACCAGAGATTTATTTCTCTCAGGTCTGATCACCCTTATTTTGTAAGTCCTCTGTTGTTGTCCTTGTTCTAATCTTCTGAGCTCCCATGTTAGTCAAACTCAATATTCTGTTCAGGAAAACTCCAGCACCCTTCTAGTGACCTGGGTCAACTCAGATCACTCTGGTAAGGATATCACTTCTTAAACTGCACACCTCTTCTTATTGGCTTCTCTGAGTGACTCTACAATTTTAAAACTGTATGCCTGGGGTGGCTAGGTGGCACAGTGAATAGAGCTCTGGCACTGGAGTCAGAAGGACCTGAATTCAAATCCAAACTCAGACACTTAACACTTACTAGCCATGTGACCTTGGGCAAGTCACTTAACTCCAATTGCCCTGCCTTACCCCCTCCAAAAAACAAAAACAAAACAAAACCCAAACAAACAAAACTGTATGCCTCTGTGAAATTGTAAAATTGTTCCTCTGCTGTTTTTAAATTGCATGCCCTGGTAAGTTTATGCCTTTGCTGAACTGGTTAAAATTAGATTTGTAATTGTGCACTTTGTTAGAATTATTTGTGTCTGTATCAGTCTTATCATTTGTCTGTGTTTTGTGTCTTTGTAAAACATAAAATATTTGTATTATGTTCTTATTGTTTGCATACTCTGTTACCTTGAAAGATTTAAAATTCAGCAAGACAGAAAAACTTCTAAGGGTTGTAGCCAAACAGTTTAGAAACACTGCAAAAGATTAATGCACTTTCATACTTGAAGCAATTGTCCCAGTAAGCAGGACTAACTCCCACTTTAGGCTTTCCATGGGAGATTAGGCCATAAGAAAAGAGAAAAAGAAAAAAAAATCCACAAAATACTTTTCCCCTGTCGTTTCAGTTTTGGCTATGTTGGAATTACAGAAATAAAGTCAGATAATCAAAGTTTGTAAAACTTTGCACATCTGAGCAGATTAAAGAGTTTAAAGATTAATCATTTTAAGACTGCAGGGGAGAACCTCTGAAACTTTGGGGTAATTCCAGGAACTTAATCCCTTCTGAAATATCTTAGTAAGTTTTGGGGTGCCACTGTGTAGAATGTTTTAAGTAAAAATAAGAATTAAATTTGATAAAAAGTTAAAAGTAGATGACATTGTTCATTGAAGATTGATAGCTTCATTGCTATAGGGCAATGAAGGAAAGGAGCTAGTTTGGAAGTAATATCAGCATGAATAAAGAAAAAATAGGTAAACCATTTGCACTTTATAGTCACCTCTTCTTACCCTTCCTTTGATCACAAAAAGAGACTCATGTGACTCTTCCAGGCTAGACACCCTCTCCTTCTTAACCCCTTGTAATGGTAATTTGAAGATCCCTTTGTATTGGAAAGTTGACAGGTACTTAGCATCTGGTTTCAAATTTAGCCTCTGTAAAGAAATAGGAGGCATGAACCCCTGTTGCTGATGTAACAGGAAGGGGCTGAATAGGGAGGAGCTATGCTGTATTTAAGGAAGAACACAAGCTGAACAGTCAGAACTTCTTGGGACAAGTATCTGGAGCCAGAGCAGCTGATGCTGGAGAAAGACAGACAGACAGAGAGAGACAGAGAGAGAGAAAGAGAGAGAGAGAGAGAGAGAATTTCTCTCAGTGAGCATCGGAAATCTGGGCTGCTGCTGCTGGACTGAAATTTCCATGGATAAAATGATTTTAATTTTGAGAATGGGAGAAATTCATTTTGATTTTGAGAATGGAAGGAAGTGATTTCGATTTTGAGAATGGGAGAAAGTAATTTTGATTTTGAGAATGGAGATGCTGAAGGCTTCTGAGGTCCAGCTGGAGCTGCCAGAGGAAGCATGATTGTGGTGTCAGTACTTTGTCTGTCTGTGGCTTGCTTAAGTTTTCTCTTCTCAGGAACAAAGACTGTGAAGGATTTGAGATGGACTGGACAGTGTGAGCTTCAATGTGGAGTGGGAACTGCATGGAGAGCTGGACCAGGAGCTGGGAGCTGTCTGCCTTTGAACCCAATTTTGATGGTTTTGGGTAGGAGCTACCTGCCTCAAGCTTAGATGAAAAAAACATCTCCATGGAAATTGAGTAGTGACTGATAAAATTGTAACTTACTTGTGACCTAGAGGTGGATGCCCTGTGTATTTCCTATTATCCCTAAAGAGAGTACTGAATAGTAACTGTTGAAATTGTAACTTACTTGTGACTGAGGGGTGGATGGTCTGTGCATTTTCCACTGCCCCTTAGGAGATCACTGAGTAGTGACTGATATTGTAACTTAATTGCACCCCATGGGTAGAGAACTTTGACTATTGTACTTTGTGTCCCTTGCCTCCTTAAGGGTGAGTGAGTTAATGATTAAGGAATCTCTCCTCCTCTTTAAGACTAATTGAATTAAGGATGATTGAATGATTGAGTTACTGAAAGTTTGAGTTACTAAATGATTGTACTTTGTTGAAAACTGTGTGACTACTTGGGTGAAAACTATGTGGCCATTTTAGTGATAAGTTGCTTAGTTGTGACATGGTGAATGCCATATTTTGATTTTCTGTGATAAATTATAGCATTATGAATGCTATACCTTGATTTTCTGTGAATGTTTTGCTCTGATTTGTTACTGAACAGAGAGTTCACTATACTATGTAATCAGGACCCTGAAAGCTGTTCACAGCAGTAGTTCTCTGGAAAGCTGCTTGTGAGTGGCTTTACACCCCCCTCATCCCAGATCACATTTCCAAATACAGATGTTGAAAAAATTGCTGGGAAAATGTAGGGAAATTTGAATTACATTCTGACTGCAGAAATTTATTAGCTATTTAATAAGCAAATTATATTAGCAATGTTTGCCCCAGTTTCCTAATACATAAAGAGAAAAATAAAAATGTTACCCAGCTCCCAGTATTGTTGTGAGGATCAAAGAGGTACAATGGATGTAAAGTGCTAAACACAGTGACTGGCTAAACACTATATTTTTATTATTTCTTTAGTTGAATGTAATTTTTCCATACCAGATAACTTGAGCAATTCCTAGACTATGTGGATGTTTGTGCCTGGGAAAAATTTTGGGGATGACTTTGGCATGGCATAAGGTAGGTTCCTGCTGATCCTTTTCCTCATTGTGTTATTTCCTTTATGAAAAGGAAATTTCTCTACCTGGTTAATCCTAACTCTTCTTTTAACGCCCTGTAACTATATGGTTGACTGTGAGATATGACTCCTGCCTTGAAGCAAACATCTAAGGAAGCGTTTCCTCATATTATGTTTTATGGTATTGTTATAATTATTTCTCTCCTTCCTTTTGTAAGAAATTTCTATAATCCAGAGGTTTTGTAAATATAACACTGAATCTATTAAATAATTAATTGTTACTGAGCATCTCTGAGTTACTATAATTTTAACCTGTATTTGTGGTCAAATTATAGCATAGGGGTGATATTCTCCTCAGGGAAAAATGATTAGAAAAGAATAAAACATTTTCTAAATAAATAGAATAGTAAAATTTATGAAAAGCAATAGGATTAGACTGTTTTCCCTAAGAACTATCTATACATATGTGTGTGGATGTGACTTCCTATCTATTATGGAAATTCAGATTTTCAGTATATTTTAGTAATACATTCTCAGAATTGGATTAAGAATTTTACAAATAAACTTTTTGATCATGGAAAAGAAAGTGAAATTATTTTTTAAAGTATCTGTCTTATAATTTTCAAAAAGTAGAAGAACCTAATACACTTTTTTTCAAATGCTTTATTAACTTCTGATTTATATCATTCATTTCCATCAGATGTTGAGTTACAAATTTTCTCCCCATTTTTCCCCTACCCCCCCAAAAAAAATAGCAGTCCCACAGGATATCCTCTCCTCCAATCTGTTCTCTACCATAGTTTCTCCCATACCCCTTTCGACTTTTCCAGAGAATCTCTCTGCCCCAGTGCCTGGATATCTTATTTCCCAATTACATGTAAAATAGTATTGATAATAGTATAAATACACACACACGCATACATATTTGAATATTTTATTTTAAAACTTTGAATTCTATATTCATTCCCTTCCTCCCTTCCCCTTACTGGGAAGATAAGCAGTTCATTATAGGATGTACATGTGTGGCTAATGCAAAACAATAACATAGTAGATATATTGTAACAGATGGACTATATTTCCCTTGCTCCTCTCCCACCTCCCACTTGTTCCATACTTTACTTTAATCCTGTCCCTTTTCAAAAGTAGGTGCTTCCAACTTCCCTCCCCCCAGCAAGCCCTCCCTTCCATCATCCCCCCCTCCCCGTTACCCCCTACTCTCCTGTAGGGTGAGATACCCTATTTAGTGTGTATTTCATTCCCTCCTCAAGCCAAATTCAATGGGAATAAGGTTGACCCATTCCCTTTTGCCTTCCTATTCTTCCCCTCCATGGTAATAATTTTCCCTTGCCTCTTCTGTATTAGTTTACCCCATTCCATCTCTCCCCATCTACTCTCATTATATTCCTCTCTCACCTCTAAATTTCACCTTTTAAGTATCATCCCTTCCTGTTAAATTGGTCCTGTGCCCTCCATCTATGTATACCTATAAACATAGATACAAACATTCACATATGTATTCATATGCCCATATACCCTCATATATGGACATATATATATATATATACACACATATATATATTTCTATTCCCTTCAAATATTGAGAAAAGTTTCATAAGTTACAATTATTGTTTTTCCATGTAGGAATGCTAATAGTTCAACTCTGGTAAATTCCTTATGATTTCTTTTCCCTGTTTACCTTCTCATGCTTCTCTTGCTTCTTGTATCTGAATGTCAAATTTTCTGTTCAACTACATTTTTTTCAGCAAGAATGCTTGAAAGTCCTCTATTCCACTGAATGACCATATTTTCCCCTGAAACATAATACTCAGTTTTGCTGGGTAGGGGACTCTTGGTTTTAATCCCAGCTCCTTTGACCTCCGGAATATCATATTCCAAGCCCTTCTATCCCTCAGTGTAGAAGCTGCCAGATCCTTGGTTATCCTGATTGTGTTTCCACAATATTCAAATTGTTTCTTCCTGGCTGCTTGATATTTCACATTGCCTTCTATTCTTTCATTTGTTTGGATCTGTTTAACAGCATCTTGATTTCTCATAAAGTCATTAGCTTCCATTTGCTCCAATCTAATTCTGAAGCCATGATTCTCCTCATTGAGCTTTTGAGATTCTTTTTCCATCTGGCAAATTTGACTTTTTAAGCCATTCTTCTCCTCATTGTCTTTTTGAGCCTCTTTTGCCATTTGAGTCAGTCTGTTTTTTAAAGTGTTTTTTTTTCCTCAGTCAGGCTGTTGATTCTCATTTCATAATTTTCTTGCATTGTTCTCATTTCTCTTCCCAATTTTTCCTCCACTTCTCTTATCTGCTTCTTAAGGTCCTCTATGGCCTGTACCCAGCTCATATTGTCCTTTGAAGCTTTTGGTGCAGGAGTTGTGACTTCACTGTCTTCCTCCTGTTCCATGCTTTGCTCCTTTTTCTCCCCAAAATAGGAGTGTAATTTTGGAATCTTCTGTCTGCTTTTTTTCCTTTGCCTGGTCATGTCACCCCTCAGTCACTTGACCCTGGGCTTTTTGTCACAGTAGGACTCTGCCACCAGACAGGGTAGCTTTTGTCCCAAATGCTGGTTTTCTCAGTTGCCAGAGGTATTAGATGGATATCCTCTCTGAGGTCTCCACATGCTCTGGCAAGCTGGACACACACCCCAGGACCGCCACTCTAGACTGCAATCCAGATCCAAGCAGGTTAAAGCAAGAGCAATTACCCCTCAGATAGGTGCTTTGTCCCCCTGCACTCTGCAGGCCAGGAGCTGAACCGGTTCCTCAGAGGTTTCTCGCCTCAGGGGCAAAAAGCCATGCACTCCCACTTACTGGTCCCAATGTCCAGACTGCACTGGCCTCTCACTTTGTCCTTCACATCTGTGTGTTGATTAATTTGGAAATGGTCACAGCTGCTGCTGATCTGGAGTCCCTCTGTCCTCGGCTGGTCAGGCCCTCCCTGGGGCTAAACCCTCGGTGTGGGGCTGGGCTTGGCTCCCAGAGCACTGCGCTAGCCGATTCCTTCTGGCCTGCTGGGCTGTCCTCAACAGGAGGTTAGATTCTCTGTGTCAATTTGTGGGTTCTGAAGCTCCAAAGTTTGTTTAGAGTCCCCTTTTTACATGGATTGGGGTAGGTGGAAGCAGGAGCAGTGGAGAGGTCCTGCTCCTACTCCACCATCTTAGCTTAATAAACTTTTAAAAGATTCTTATATTAGGTACAGGATTTAGGTAAAAAACAGCAAATGGTATATAAACTGGAACTCTGAAGTTTCAAGACTGAAGAACAAAATTTACTAAATTATATTTTCAGAATTATCTAGGAACCCCTAGTTGTAGAACCAGAGAAGAAGAGCTGTCCTGAGAATAAAGCCTATTGTCTGAGAAGGTATATCTAGGAACCGGATAACTACATGACATGTCTAGGACTCAAAATGTACTGTATATTGAGAATGTGTTCCTAAGATACAAGGAGACTTGGTGTTAGTTAACATTGGTGATAAGTATGATGTTTCTTTGCATGGTTTATGTTTCAGTTCTCTTGTTTACTTTGGTGACATACAAATCTCCCTTCTCAAAACTAGTCCACTACAAACCCTTTAAGTAGTTTGTTCCATACCTGAAAATGTACTTATGCAATTATGGGAACTGTGAGAAAACTTTATTGCATTGTTGTTTCAACCTAGCCCTGCATGTCTGGGAAACTGGACCATCTCTATGTGCTATTTAGAGATTCTTAATCAAGGATTTATATTGTGCTGTAATGACAAGCAAAATTGTACTTAGCTCCTTTTTTAAGTACTTAGCTTCTTGTTTCAGAGCCTCACTTGTGATTATATCAAGTCTTTGTTAGAAACAGAACCTGTGAAGCCCACAGTGGGGGGAACTTGCCAAAGAACAGAACAGGAAGGTTGTAAGAGAAAGGTGGAATAGGAAGGAACTGAAGATATAAAAGCTTGAGCACTGCTGGGGCTGAGCATTACTGGAAGGAAAGATAACCATGGTGCTGTCACTTTGTCTGTCTACATTGATGTTACTTTGTTAGATCTGTCTTCTCATATAGGATATTGCTTTTGTTACAGAAACCCTGGGACCTTACTCTGCTGTTCAGAAGCCCTGAAAGAGGACTTTCTTGTTGTCTGTTTACAGAATACCTGAAGGATGGTTTTGTTGATGTTTTCAGAGGTCCCAGTACTTTACTGATGATTTGTGTTAATTTCTCAAACAGAGATCCTGTCTGTTGGTCTGTGTTGATTTCACAGTCAGAAAGTGTATTGATGATGGTGCCAACAAGTGTGTGAATATTGTTGTAACTCTTCTAAGCTGAATGTGTGGAGCTGGACCAGGAGCTGGGAGCTGCCTACCTGTGAATCCAGGTGACAGTTGAGTGAATTCAGGCAAGAACTGCGAGCACAGAAGAGGAACCTTGGAATTTGGGAGTCAGCCTGGAGTCAAGATGAAAGGATCTTTCCTTGGGTACTTAGTGCTGACTGACAAGATCATGATTTACTGTGACCTAGGGGTAGGAAACCTTTGTACTTTGTATCCTTTAAGGATGATTGAGTCAAGGACTTACTGAATGATATCTTTTGCTTAAGACTATATGTCCACTTTAGTAAAAAGTTGTTATGTGATATTGTTGTGAATGTTGTACTTTGGTTTCTGGGAATGTTTTGCTTTAGTTCATTACTGAATAAATAGAGAGTTCACTATACTATGTGATCTGAACCTTAAAGTTATTGACATCAGCAGTCCTCAGGAGAGCTGTTTGTGCTTGACTTTACATGCTCTAAGAAGAAATTTGGAGCCAAAAATCCATACAAGGAGTTTTCTCACAATTGTCAACCCCTATGTATTCTAAGGTCCCCTACTGAGTCCTTCTGTCTACTCACACAGCTGGTAAAAGTGTGGGTGTGTACTTCTGAAATGTGTAAAGAAATCCTCTCTTCCTGAGTTGATGGAAGAGCCTTCTGGGGACATTAAAATTCATCTAGAATGGACCCAGAAGTAACCAACATCCAGATGAGACAGCTGTGCCATGATTGGTGATGAAGGTTGAGTATACTATCCTAATTTTTTTTCTTCCCTTTTGTTATGTGCTCAACCATCAAGGTCCTGATTCAAGTGTGTGTTGGCATTTTCTCCCTCTACATTCTTGCCTCCCTGCTCCTTTCTGCTTGCAAACAATGGCTGGCAATGATAAAAGGGACACACTTCCCCAATAGTTCCCCTAAAGGAGCTAACCCCTGGGCAACATCTCATCCTGACCCAACTGACCTCTTGCAGAATCTTGGCTTAAAATTGCCTCTCCTTTATTGGCCAAAAGTTTAGGCATTCTCTCAGACCCCTTCCTTTTGGCTGAAAGGGGGAAATGTCAAGATACTATTAGGAGAAACCCTCTTTTTCAGAACTAAGGCCTAGCAATCAAACTGTGCCCTGAACTTGGTGTGACAATTCCTTTTGTATAAACAAACTGTCAACAATTCACCACACTTGTAACTGCCAAGTGAACTGAACTAGGTGCCCTGCTGCTGCTCCTTGTCACACTAATCCTGGTTCTGTCCCTTGTAGAACAATCAGAAGACCCTAACAACTTGGAGACTGTTGTGACCCAGTTGTGAACTTAGAGATTGCTTACTCAAGACCCAAGGATTTCAGTATTGTGATCAAGTTTTCATGCTTAAAACTATACACCTGTCATAAGCAGATAAGACCCCCTTCTTAAGAAGTAGGATTTCACTTGCAAGTTATTTCTCTCACTTGAGATTAAACTTCTGTTTGATTCCTTACTCCCCTGTTTCTAGCCTGCTCTCTTTGACTACAGCCATCCAGAAGTTAGAGGCCAGTTCAGTCTTGTTGACACAAGAAAACCCCAAATAGGGTCATGAAGACTTGGATATAACTGAAGAACCACAATAAAAGACTAATCTCTGGAATGCTGTTGGTAGGCTGGCCTAATAGAATATTTAGAGATTTGGGAAAACAAATGTTCAAATTTGGCTTTTGACATGTAACTTTAAAGAAATGACTTGTCCTAGCCATGATACAGCTAAATTTTCAAACTTTTTTTTTGCTTTTTTTTTTGTAGGGGGGAGGGCAGGGAAATTGGGATTAAGTGACTTGCCCAAGGTCATACAGCTAGTAAGTGTCAAGTGTCTGAGGCTGGATTTGAGCTCAAGCCCTCCTGACTCCAGGGCCAGTACTCTATTCACTGCACCATCTATCCGCCCCTCAAACTGTCTTGATAGAAGAAGTTTCTTACAGGGAGTCTCTTATGCCAGTGAAATCATAGGTCCAAATAAAATAATCAAAATAATGATTTCAAATATTACATTTAAAAAGAAATCCATCCTGAGTTACTTCCCTCACTCCTACTTCCACTGGTAGAGCTAATCCTCACAGGGCAGCTGCTACTCCCTAGTTTCAGAGTTCAAGGGGAAATTCTGAAGGGATATGTTTCTGATATGTTTTATTTTTTTTAAGCAATCAGGGTTAAGTAACTTGCTCAAGGTTACACGGCCAGTTATTTCTGGGTGTGATGCTAAGTATCTGAGCCCGGATTCAATCCCAGGTCATCCCGACACTGGAGTAGATGCTCTTACTTGCTGAAACCCCTAAGGGATATGTTTCTAGTACATTTTGCCTTGAGCATTTGTGTGCTCAGTAAAAAAATAAGCCAGCTTAATTAGCTTTTTCACCAAAGGCATTTTCTAAGATGGCAAAGTAGTTACCAAATGGTGGTTACGAAAACATTTCCTCCACAAGCTAGAAGAGTGAACAGTCCCATGAATAAATATAGATTTTTGAAGAGAGTAGGTAGAAATTTAAAAGTTTTCTAGAAAAAGAAACTAAAAAGAAACACACTTGTTGAGATCACATGTGGCAAAATAGTATTTCATAACCCCAAGTAGAAGTTTAATTCTCCCTTTGTAGAGTGGTCATGAAGAGCACCCTTGGTTGTAACTCTATGCTAGGATTTATGGATTAATTTTCATACTTATCATTAATTTCTGCCCCAAAAGAATCATGATTCCTGAAACTGCCTTTCCTTGGTTTCTATCCTCTTGAAAGTGTTGCTGAAAGTGTTTTCTCTTACTGTCTTAATTATTTGGTGACTAAGGGAGAGAGAGAGGAAAAAGTGAGATAGAGTTGGAGAGGAAAAAAGGAGACAAAGAAAATGAGAGAGAGGAGAGAGAAATTCTTTTCCCCCCTCTGCTTCCCAGAGAACAATTTCTTTTATGAGTCTGGCTCCAACTCTTAAGCTGCAATCCACCAGTCTAGAACTTTTTACCATTAGACTAGTTCACCCTTTTACTAGTTGATTTATACATACATACACACATACATGCACATATATACACATATATGTATGTGTTATATATGTATATGTGTGTATACACACACATAATATGAAATATTTGGGCCTTTTGTGATTATAATTATTAGGGTGGGTAGTTAAGTAATTTGTAAAATATTTTAGCCCAATATAGACATTCAATAGATAAAGTTTATCATTTCTACCTCTACTACAACTCTCATTCCTTCCCTGTATCCACACAGACACCACCCTAGTTCAGACCCTAATCACTTTTCACTTGTACTATCACAATAGCTTCCTAATTGTTCTCCTGAGACTCATCTCTCTCTTTCCAATCTATTCTTCACATAGCTGCCAAAATGAATTTGCAATATGCAAATTTAACCACATCATGCCTTTGTTCAATAAGCAGCATTGGCCCCCTTTTTCCTCAAAGATCAAAGACAAACTCCTTACTTTCACATTTAAGGCCCTTTATGATCTTTGTTGGACATATTTTTCCAGCCTAATTATATATTACTCTACTTCTGGCTCACTGCGATCTAGCCAAACTTGGGGGATGTCCATACACTGCACTCTAGCTCCTACCTCTTTGCCTTTGAACTAGCTATTCCCTATGCCTGGAATGCACTCCCTCCTCACCTCCAACTCTCAAAATACCTAGTTTCCCTCATGGCCTAGTTAAAAAACAGCAACAAAAACTAAATCTATTTCTCCAGCCAATAGTGCCTTCTTTTTTTTTTTTTTAAAGCAATCGGGGTTAAGTAACTTGCTCAAGGTTACACAGCCAGTTATTTCTGGGTGTGGTGCTGAGTATCTGAGCCCAGATTTGATCCGGGTCATCCCAACACTGGAGCTGGTGCTCTTACTCGCTGAGCCACCTGGCCACCCCTAAGCAATTGGGGTTAAGTAACTTGCTCAAGGTTACATGGCCAGGTGTTTCTGGGTGGGTGCTAAGTGTCTGAGCCCAGGATTCGATCTCCAGGTCATCCCAACACTGGAGCCGGTGCTCTTACTCGCTGTGCTACCTGGCTGCCCAAATAGTGCCTTCCTTATTCCAAATTATTTTATACCTATTTTATATACATATATATGTATATATATTTATACATATATATATGGTTATCTACCAACCCCATCCCCAACCAGATTATAAAGTTCTTAAGGCCATTGGCTGCTTTACAATGTATATTTGTATTTCCAGCACTAAAAACAGTACATAGCATATAGTAGGTGGCCTATAAATGCATGCTGAATTAATTGATAGTGTAATTATTATTAATCTTGTTTGGCATGTGAAGTAATAAAGTCTCAAAGAGATATAATGGTCTCTCCAAGGTCATGCAAATAATAAATGCTAGTACTAAGCACTGAAATTAACTCTATTGATTGTTAAATTTTTCCTCTTTAAAATTCCATCCTTCTGAACTGTTTGTGGTAGAGAAAGTGATGAGGAGAGAGAATATGAGAGACAAATAGACAGAAAGAGGCAGAAAGAGTATTGGAAAGAGACACAAACATACTGAGAGACAGAAACAGAGCACTTCCCACCTTTTGTGGTAAACTATTGTGGCTATATCACTCTTGACTGCCTTCCTTAGCAGGTCTTCTTGTTCTCTTGTATTGTGTGTCTTTAGAAAGTTCTTGTGTGATCTGCATGTTGTAAGCTTCCAGAACTCTTGGACATAAAGCAAATTGAAGAATTTGGATGATGATACATGTCTCTTTCAAGATCCATTATATCTATATCATTGAGAATACTTTTTGAACCTTCCTTTATTCTCTTTGATGCTCAGGTCAGAGGTGAAGGAATTCTGTCAGTCAGAGGACAAGAGGTTCTAAGAACTACCCCTTTGGGTTAGTCTGAAAGTTGCTTCCATAAGAAAATTTTAGAAAGTGCAAGTATACACTGAATGGATGCCTATCCCTAGGAGACTATTCTTTTCCAACCACACCACCAACTGGCATATCAAATTACCCAAGCATCTTCTTTCAAGGCTTAGATAGGGCCAAAGGGTGTGACATACTAGACAGGTAAGTTTCAGACTCTATGGGTCAGTCAAATTGGCCTTATTACTACTCTTTTCATAGCTCACATTGCTTCTCTGTGCCTTTTAATACTGATTCTCTCACTCTTAAACTGTATTCATTAGCTTAGTACCACAGATTTTTGGTACTTTTGAGGTCATCTACTCTAAACCTAAAATTCTCTAAAGCTAAAGAAAAAGAGGTATGGAGTGGCTCAGTGATTTATTCAGGAGTCATAAAGTTAATAGGTGGCAGTTAGGATTTGAACCCAAGCCTTCTAAATCCATATACAGTATTCTTTTTACTACATCACATTAGCCCTTCTTAGAATCTCCAGCTTCCTGAAAAAGTCTGCTCAAGAACTACCCATGATGTGTGGGTTTTTTTCCCATAAATATTGGACTAATTTTCCAGAGCTGAGTACTAAGGTTAGTTGGCTTGTATTTATTTGGGATATACTTTGATATATCCATATGTATTATGATATAATATATTATAAGCTTCTTATACATGGAGAGTATTTCATTTTTCTCCTTGAATCTCTACTGCCTAACAAAGAGCATGGAACATAGTTGCTTAAGCAGTGCTATTGATTTATTGACTTTGAAAAGAGTGACATAATATTTATATTATAATAAATATACATATATTGCAAAAACAAACAATTTTAAAGAACTTTGTTCAACTAAATAATCAACCATGATTCCAGAGGACAGCAGGCAGGTAGGTGGTATAGGACTGGGTTCAGAGTTAGGAATAAAATAGTTCAAATAAGGCCTTAGACACATTCACTGTGCAACCCAAGATAATTCACTTAACCTCTGTTTTCCTCAGTTTTCTCATCTGTTGTAAAATGGGGGAAATAATAGCACTTACTGGGCGTTGTTGTAAGGATCAAATAAGATAAATACTGTAAAGTGTTTATCACTGTGCCTGGCACATAGTAAGCACTTTGTAAATTTTAGCTATTATTAGCTATGATGCTGCTGCTGCTGCTAAAAAGAACACTGATCACTTTATTACAGAAAAATGATAGGCTAATATTCATAATTAGAAAAGAATTTTTGCTTGTAGGAATTTACTTTGCTTGACAATACTTATATATACTTTTCTTCCTTTCTTTTCTTTCTCTCCTTTTTACTTTATTCTTTTTTCTCTCATTCCTTCTTTCTTCATTCATTTGTTCATTCCTCACTTTCTCTCTCTCTCTCTCTCTCTCTCTCTCTCTCTCTCTCTCTCTCTCTCACTCTCTGTCCGTCTCTCCTTTTCCTTTAGCTCAGGAGATATAGAAGGGAGAAAAGTGTTTGAGTAACTAATAGATAGATAAATAAATAAAAGTTGTATACATATAGGAAATCACTTTGGGGGGAAATGACAAGGACATCGATATACTTGCCTCAAATTCTCAAGTGAGCTTGTGTCCATCAATCTAGCTGATATCAGCAATATTTCCATTATAGGCTGACATTAAAATTCCTAAAAATGGACTCCTCAGGTTACTGCTAACTTCTATGGAAGAGGATGAAGGAAGAAAGAGCTGGGGCTTCCACAGGAAAGTCTTTAGAGAGAGCTGTTATGCATTTGTTTTCTTCAGCTGATCATTAACTGCTAGAACTTACACCTCTAGGGTCTTTTTCATGTAGATATCCCATGGAATTTTAAGTGCTTACTTGGTGGGAGGGAACCCTTGAACAGTGATGGTAGTATTTAAATGCCAAAATAAGGAACATACAGAACTATTGCATTTTTGATCAAATAGTTTTGACTTCCTAATCTTTCAAAAGAAGAACCTGATCCTTGGTATCTCTGGTAGAATCCGTTTCATTCTTTTTTCAAGAGAGACTCTACAAAGCAGGAATGATTAACTTCACAAGAATGTTGCATGAATTAATGAGATAATAACTATGGAGTTTCTTGTAAGAAATATGTTCCAGAAAGACATTGCCAACAGGAACACTATGAGAGAAAATGATGCAAGTACTTTCAAATGGCCCTGATAAATAAATAAAATATTCAAGTCAAAGCTGATTGCCTCATGTGCATTTAAAAACATGAAGCTAGAGGTCTATGATTTCTGAAAAAAAAACATCTAAATTATGAAAAGGATGCTAAATTTTCAATGTTAATATTAAGCTTAAAATAGGAGAACTTGATATATTTATGGGATTGTGCATTTTCCCCCTCCCCCAAACACTTTTATTACCATGATTTTCACTTCTTGATGTTAAAGGATTTTCTCGCAGACCCTTTTCATATGCTGCTTGAAGGGAAGTCATTGGAATGAATAGACAAAACTTCTTTTTCTCTAGAAGAACATGTTTTGTGTTTATTGAAGGAAAGTTCATCAAGTTGCATGTTTATAGATTGAAAGCAGAATGTATGAGAATTAGTGACAAGATTGGGGACAAGATAAGAATAAAAAGCTGGATGAGTAGAAGATTGTACAGAATAAAAAGGGTAACAAGAAGAGTTCCCCAGAGCTCAGTACTAGGGCCAATCTCATTTACCTTCCATATAAATGACCTTGGAACACGAGCAAACTGTATCATACCTAGATTGGAAAAACAGTGGACAGAGCAGAGTAAGGTATAAAACTACAGGGAAATCTTAACAGAATAAGGATGTGATTGGAAAAGTTACAGGTGAAATTTAATACAGTACAGTCTCATTATAGCATCACTTGGGAAAGGCCAGGGGGATGGAGGAGAAATTTTAAGCATTTGCAAACCAGTACTACAGGTATTTAAAAGCTTTGTGTAACCTAAATTATTTTCAAGAGAACTACTGGCCCCCTGGGTAATGAATGGCTGACCTAGGTCCTTCCTTTTCTCCTACTCCCTCCTGTCCACTAACCAAACCCCACAAATAAGACTACCCCATCCCCACTTTCAGGCTTAGTCTGAGCCCTAGGTTTGGATTCAGTTCAAGCCCTGGATAAACTTTGAGACAATTTTGCCGCTGTTATCTCTGACATGGTATCCTGATTTCAACAAATGAGCTGTTATACTTATTATAATGAAGGCCTTGCTAAGATGCCTCATCCCCTGCGTGCTATTCTGTCCCTTAAAATCAGTCTCAATGTCTGAATCTATAATATCTGACAGACACCCCACTGCTGCCTCATGCTATACTGTTATTCTGTCAAAAACCTAGACACCTGGCCCCTAGTGTTTATTGGCAACATGGGAGCCTGGAGGGAGCCATCATTCACTTGCTTAGGCTTCCTCCATTTTTTAGATTCTAGGACTTCCCTTCACTGCTTGTTTCACATGGTGAATCCCTCTGTTCTCCAGGACCTTGCTATCTACCTGTTATTGATGGGGACCTGTTCCTAAATGCATATCTTTTAGAAGTTTGTTCTCATTTTCATGAAAATGCATGAAATTATAGAGTGTATATAATGAAATATGGACTCAGCTCTAGTACCCAAAGGTTAAAATATTGGTACGGCTCAGAGACATAAAAAGCAGCATTGAGTCACAGGAAAAGAATGCTCACCTATATCCCTGAAGTTTTTTTTTCTGTTTTGTTTGTTTCTTTTTGGAGGGGAGAAGGCAAGGAAATTGGGGTTAAGTGACTTGCCCAAGGTCACACAGTAAGTGTTAGGTGTCCGAAACTGGATTTGACCTCAGGTCCTCCTGACTCCAGGGACAGTGCTCTCTATTCACTGTGCCACCTAGCTGCCCCAATCCCTGAAGTTTTAAATAGAAATTATATATATATAGATATAGATATAGATATAGATATATATATATATATATGAATGGAGGCTGTATAAATTAGGGATAGTGCAAAATATGGAAGCATAAGTAAGATTATATTTTAGATAATTTGGAATAAAAATGCAATATTACCATTTATATTTTCCCCTCTAGTCAATAATCCTTAAAGTCATTTCACTTTGTTCCTTTATTTGTTGGAATAATTTCCTTTTGATTCAATTAAAACCTTTTTCTCAATAGGTAGTCCCAAGGGGGGAAAAACAATTCAATTCAAGATTGACTTTGAAGTATGCAGTCAGGAGGGTTTTCTATTATGTCCCTAAGTAATTCCATATTTGGAACAGATAACTCCAATTACTCCGTCATAATACTCATTAAATATCCATATGCTTGCATAAAATAGAAATATTTATTTGATTTACTTAATTTTCATTTTATGTTTTTCATATTTTAAAGAAATTGCATTTCCATAAGCCATGGCAGATGGGGAGCAGGTGAAGGTGAGATGAAATATATGAGGGACCTAGTTTCTCTTCCTTAAACACAACTCAAAGATTGAGTCTCAAATTTGAATTAGCAAGTGAATTGACTCTACAAAAAGGGACACTATGAGCTCTGCCTATTAGCCTCCAATATCCTCCTATAAAGCAGCAAAGTTAGAGGGTGACTCTTCCCAAAACTCAATGCTCTGGGACTTCAAGCTGTATACCTACTGCTAAATAATAAGTGAATTAGTTGAGAACTAGTTAGTCTAATCTTAGGTGTGATGATTCACAAAGCGGCTCCAGATACTCTACAGTTGGGCCATATTTAAAGTCTGGGCCCCCTTCCCCATGGACTTCTCTACATAAACTCTGTGGATGTCTTAAAATCATAGAACTACAAAATATAAGAGCTGGAAGGGCTTTTGGAGATCATCGAATTCAACCCCTTCATTTTACAAATAAGGAACAAATTTCCTTTTAAGAGCAATGGAAATGATTTGTCTTTCAGGACAATTGCATTTTAAAGATGATTTGTTGTTGCTAAGTCATTTTAGTCATGTCTGACTCTTTACTACCCCATTTGGGATTTTCTTGTCAAAGATACAGGAGTAGTTTGCCATTTCCTTCTCCAGCTCATTTTCCAGATGAAGAAACTGAGGTAAACAAGGTTAAGTGACTTGCCCAGAGTCACCCAGTTAGTAATGGTCTAAGACCAGATTTGAACTCAGGAAGATGAGTCTTCCTGACTTCATGTCTGGCCCTCTACCTACTGTGCCATCTACCTGATCATGTAAGGTGATTATATGACCTTATCTCCTTCATTTTAATAGATATACAGATTTAGAGCATGAAGAGATGCTAAAAGCCAAGTCCAATTTCCTCATTTAACAGAGGAGGAAACAGACCTAAGGACCTCTATTTGCCAAAGGTTTCATGGGTAAACAGTGGAATCAAGTTGTTGTTTTTCCCCCTACATACCTTGATGCTGCAGTCACTTTTGTAATAACTTTTTTTCTATATAAAGTTATAGGGGAAAATGGAACAGAAGGAAAAGCCCCCACAGGGAGGTCATATGGTTAACTTTTTCTACTCTTAGTTACATGTGCATGAGCCCATGTCAGCCCTCCTAGACCTCCTCACCTCTGATTTTTAAATTCCCTGAGTACATGTCTACCTTTTGAATGATAGACTTTTAGGCTATAGTTTTTAAGTTCCTAGACCTATCCTAGTACCCCATGAAAAGCCAAGTAAAGATTAGAGCAAAGAAAGGACCTAACTTGTTTATTGACCATTTCTAAGTTGGGGATATTTCCATTAATTTCCTAGCAATATTTGCCATATATTCATGACAATTCTCTAACTGCCAACCTGCTCTAGAAAGTTTGATCTTACCCTACTCACCCCTCAAATTCATAAAAAAAAAAAAATTCATCTATTTCTCATCCAAAGTCAACCCTGTGTGGCAAGAGGCAAGAGCTAAAGCCAAACCCTCCAGGATTTCATTTAGAATCTCGCCCTTTTCATGCATTTCTGCTAATGCAAGAAGCTAGAGATAACTCTCTTGAATCTCCATGTATGGGCTAATCCTATGTAAGTATCTAGGCAGCAGAAAATATCCCTATTTCCTCTAACATCTTTCCTCAATCTCATTAGTCCTTTATATCTCAGGTCTTGCTCCAGACACAAATATATTCAAGAATCTATCAATTTCAGATATTATTTTGCCAAAGGGAAAAGATAGTTATTTTATTTAGATATGGACTCATCCTTGCATACTAAGGAAGGATAGGACATAGATGAAGAATTACTTATGGGAAGTAATTTTTGTCAAAACATTTAATATCCCCCCTCCAAATATAGAAACCTATTAAGAAGGATTGCAAAAGAACAGATGATAGAACATTGGATCATGGAGCTTGGAGCCAAGATTTAGAATGGGAATAAATGCAATTTCCAACCATTTTATAATGGCAAAAAACTAAAAAATAGAAATAATGGTACTCATAAGGATTAGGGATGATGTTGTGCAAACCCTTAATTTAACAAATCAAAAATTAAGCCAAAAGGTATTACTTAGGTCATATGGGTATCTAATTGCAGAGGTGGGAATTGAATACTAGCCATCTGCCTCCAGAAACAATGTTCTTCTAATGATACCAGACAGAGAGCTGGGGTCTCATCCTGCTTACATCACTAATTTCTTATTTAATTTTAAATAAGACGTTTAAACACATCTATAAAATGGAAAAAATATCTTTCCTAATAGCAAACTGTAAAGTTTAGGATACAATTAGAAAACAGAAAAGAAAATGATTTGAAAATATTAAGCAAAAATTAGGTTCTTTAAAAGCAAATTAAAATACTTGTGCAATATGTAAAATAATTTTCCTGGCAACATAAGTGGATATATTTGCACATGAACAATATGATGTATTTGCACCATGTACAAATGATGCCATTTCCAAAGAAACTGTATAATCTCATCATTGTCTGAATGAGGCAAGCAAGGGAAGATGGTAAATAAGATTATACCACATTCACAAAATGGGATGCAGAAAAATTCTTGCAAAGAGTATCCTTCAATTTTTATATAATTTGGCCAGATTGATTGAGAAATCAAGAAATATTAACAAATATGTGAAGTATGCAAAATTCATTTAATGATTTTTACTACTTCAGACATTTCTGTTTCTAATGAATTGAATCAATAGCTTTTTTTCTCCTTACAAAATGTAATGATGTAGGGGTGGCTAGGTGGGGCAGTGAATAGAACACAGGCCCTGGAGTCAGGAGGGCCTGAGTTCAAATCCAGCCTGACACAACACAAAAACTAGCCATGTGACCTTTGGCAAGTCATTTAACCCCAATTGCCCTTCCAAAAAGCAAAAAAAAATGTAATGATGTAGAGGCAGCATGGCATAATAAAGAAAGTGATGGAATAACAATTAAGTAACTAGATATCTAGTATTGAATTGGCTACTGGCTGCCTATATTCTCTACAAGTGGGTTTCACTAACTTTGTACTTTAAAATTCAGCCTCTTCTCCCCATGTAATTTCTGTCTTCAGGGGATCATGCAGTCCTTTTTGAGAGAGAAAATTTTGATAGAGTTTGCTTACATACCTTCTCTGTAAATCTTTTTTTTAATTAAATACAATATAATTGCTGGATGATAATGGGAATAATGATACACGGTGGCTCATGACCTATAGTCTCAGAAAACAGAACTCCCTAGATGTTCCTAGAACGCTAAGGGAAGAGTAGTAACAGTCTACCCTCTAGAGGCTTTTAACTGTGAAGGTTAGCATAAGTTGGAGGAGTAGTCCTAGAGGATATGTTATAGATTAAGGAAGGTTGGGAGAAAATAGATATTATGACAGATCACTTCAGGCTACCAAAATTTAACAGTTACTGAAAAACTGGCAACCTATGACCTGTTTGTCATAATTACACATCAGCAGCCCATGATCTTTCATGAACTGGCAGATTATAAATTACCATCCTACAAAAAGAGACCTCAAGATATCCTTGAGAACTTAATAAATGAACTATGCTGGAAAAAGGCATAATTACAGACCAAATTAGTTCTCATGATCATTCAGAAAACACTCATCATTTTTTTTGAAAAGCTTAAGGACAACATTTTAATAGATATCACCATCTCAAATAATCATGCTCAACGCTGTATGGAACATTGAGCTTTCAAAATATAGACACTTATAAGAAAACAAAAGTCAAAATCATGTTGAAAGAGAATAAGGTAAATACTATTCCTGTCATTCTGTTTGCTACTAAAGTTGAATGAGGATATTTTTGGTGAAGCTTAGAAGCTTAGCTTACATCCCAATATTTTTTATTTGGAAACAAATACCAGTTATTTTATCTACTTGGGCAATAATCTGTAGAATATTAAATATATAAAAAGGAATAATAGGAAAATAGTAGTATTTGCAGTTCTACTCCTCACTCTGGACTTCACATCCACCTCAGCATTCTTTTCACCCTGGAAAATGTTTTTGCCCTCTCCATTCAAGTTCCTCCATAGAATCTCCATTTGAGGAAATACCCATACCACTTTTCTCATTCTTTTTCTCTGGACCTGTCCACCTTTTCCTCACATGATGATTCCCCCTCCCTCAACCCCAGGCACATTCATGCATGTAAAGGACTTGAGCTTCTTTTCATGTGTTGTCTTCCCCCCACAGAGCATAATCTCCTTGAGGTCAGGGATTTTCTCTCTTTTTGCTAATATTTGTATTCCCAGAGTTTAGCCAGGCACAGTGCTGATAATAAAAGTTTTATCTAGCAATTTGTTTATCTTATTCTAGGATTTTCTATTTGAGTTCCATCAAACCAGATAAGAACGATTTGCTGATATTAATAATAAAAACAGTAACAAAAGAATTATCTACAGTTTTATAGTAGCTTATGGTTTATAAAGCATTTTACATGTATTGTTTTATGCGATATAATTTATAGTTCATGTTACCACCATTTTATGGAAGGATTATGGCATAGTGATAAGAGTGTTAGACATGGCATTGAGAGAGAATTGTGGTAAAATCTTACCTATGACTCTGTAAGCTGGGTGAACAAATTACTTCACCCTTTTCCTAATCTATAAAATAGAGATGATGGTAGTAGTCATAGGGTTGTTTTAAGGCTCAGGGAGATAATGTATTGAAAGTTCTTTGAAAACCTTAAAACACTATATAAATGTCAATTATTATAATTTGAGGCTTACAGAGATTGAGGGACATGCCAAAAGTCACAAGGCACTTTTTCCTTATTGAGTTAATAATCAAAATCAAATGCAGCAGTAAGACTGGAAATCTCAAGTTCCTCACTCTGGTTCATTGTTTTTGTTTGTTTGTTTTTGCTTTTGTTTTCTCCATTATAATACACGAGTACATGCTTCCTTTCTTAGCTAACAAAAGCCACACTGGACCCTAAGCTGTTTCTTGTTATTATTTTAAAGTTTAACTTAAATTATGCACATATTCAAGATTGGGAAAAAAAATCTACTGAGTATTCACAGAGGATATTTTTCATTATGTTTATCAAAGTTCTATTCCCACTCATTTGAATGCAATTTACCATAGTCACAACAGTCTCCAGGCAGGCCTACAGAGATTGGGCTGTGATGTCAAATTGCTATATGAAAACAATTTTGATAAGTCTATGGACACCACATTATAATGACAAATTATAATGACAAAATGGTTTCAATGTTTCCATGGAGACCAAATTACAATGTCAAGTGATGACAAAATGAGGTCAATACATATCTACATAGACCAGACTGTGATGTTAAAAGCAGGATAAGAACAAGTCTGTAAAGACTATCTTATGATATCTAGATAATCAGGAAACAATACCATCGGTGATGTCAAAATAGTAACAAAAATGATGACAAAGGAAATTGTTACAGTTTCCTTCATGATGTCAGTTTTAAAAATAAATTATTAATATAGATTTCCCCAGTAGTTAAAGAAATCTACTGGAACTAAGAGAAAGTTATACTTATCTCCTAGAGCATTCATGTTATAAATTGTGATTTCATTTGAAGTTCCTGGAAATTCAATGTTTAACCACAGAAATTATAGTGAAACACTGGGTAATGTTAAGAAGTAAGGGGATTATTTATTGGAAAGTCTTTTTTAATGTAAACTATTTTCCTTATAGTTTGTTATATTAAAGAACCTTTAGGGTAAAAGTCTAATTCATTCATTTAAGGTTACGAATAGTTCAGAGTCATTTAATATGAGAGCTGGAAGGGATTGAGCAACATGGTATAGTAGAAGATACAATGAACTGGGCATCAAAAGATATGGGTTTGATTCTTGGGGTCCTATTCCCAATCTATGTAGCCTTGATCAAGTCACAAAACCCCCCTGAGCCTCAGTTTCCTGAGTTACCAAATGGGGATGTTAATATTTTCATAATTTATGTCACACAGGTATTATGATTGTTACTTACATATAAACACAAATTCTTACTTAACTTAACAAATACTTAAGTTCATAATTGTATAGATTTGAAGTGGAGAGCCAGAGAAGAACAATCCACATGCCAGGTCAATTAGTAGCATAGCTGGAATTAAAACACAGTTCTTCATGTGGTTGGAAGATTTTTTTGGGAAATTTTTTTAAACTGAAGTTTCTTTGTAATACCTTTTATTTTGCTATTGTGAAAAATGTTAAAATAGTTATCTCTATTTTTGCATTTTATAAACTATAAAACAAATAATTTAACACTTGCTTAATCCTCCTGCTGAGAGTACTGTGAATCCTAAATATTATCTTCCTGGATGCAGATTCTTTTCATTTGTTCTTAAATAATAAATTATATTGATGCAATTTATCTTGAACAAGTGCAATAAATATTTTAATCTAATGGTAATGCCAATCAGCAGAGAAGTTAAATGCAAATGCAACAGAATACATTCATAATGCTTTCTCATCTGCTATCTTGTTTTTCTTCTCTTCGTGGTTTTCACATCAAATCTGATTTCTAGCAAGCAGGGGAAGCCAGGAATGAATATAATATGACCATTATATCCAGTGTGTTCAGGGAGGGGCTTATATGCATTGAGTTCTCATGGGTTAGTGTTCCCTAACCTGACAGTAGAAATAGGAAACAGATAAATCCTACTGATTCTGGATATATAGTTCCTGATAAGGGACTCAGAATCTAAGTATATTCAGATTATTGATTAAGAAACCCAGGAGTTAGAAGGAGATGGAATTTGTTTGGGGTTTTAGCAATACTCATGCTGTCAGAGCAGAGGCCACCCACAGTAGTCCTCATTCTAGTACCATGAGCAAGAACTTCAGAGTTCATCTACTTCAAACCATAGATAATTAAGAATCTACTTTACAGCATGCCCAACAAGTTTGTCTAGGCTTAGATAGACTAGTTGGGGTAAGGGGGTAGAGATGTGATAAACTTAGAACTGTAAGATCATAGATCAACATTTGAGTGGACTTTAGAGACCAGCTAGTCCCAACCCCTCCTTTTACAGATGAGGAAAATGAGAGAGGAGGAGGTTAAGTGACTTGTCTTCAGTGACTTGGGGAGGTAGGTGGCACAGTGGATAAAGCACAGAGCTTGGAGTCAGGAAGATGACTTCAAATCTGCTCTCAGATATTAGTTTTGTGACCCTAGGCAAGTCACTTAACCTCTATTTGTCTCAGTTTCCTCAACTGAAAAATGGGGGAAATAATAGCATGTACTTCCTAGAGTTATTGTGAGAAACAAGAGAGATAATAATTGTAAAGTACTAAGCATAGCACCTGCCATAGAGTAAGTGCTATAGAAATGTTTGTTGTTACTGTTTGTTAGGTGAGTGGTGGAAAAAGCATGTATTAACAACTTGCTATATACAAAGCACAGATGGTACTCAGCAGTGCAGATACAAACGGAAAAGCAATTAAGTCCCTTAAGGTCTCGTATACTAATAATAGGGTGAGATGCCTGATGGCAGCAAAGTATTGGCAATTCTTCTCTAGGTTTAGTTCAATTAATAGAATCGTACTTGTTTCTGATGTTTAACTATTTGATAATTTCAAGAGTTTTGGAGCTGAGTTTCTTCCCTGGGTTTGTTGTAGCTGAAAATTATTAATGCATTTACACTTTGAGACCAAATAGAAAATGTCATATCCCTCTTCATTATCACAGTCTTTGAAAAGCTTGATGGAAGCTATAATGTTCTCCTGGAATTTTCTCTTGACTAAATATTAAAAATCTCCTAAAGCTATCCACATATAGGATTAACTTGAAGGCCTTCACTATCATTCCCTGTTTCCTGAACTTTGGTTCCCAGAACTAAATACAATATTTGAGCTAAGTTCTCAATAGGCCAAAATAAGGAAGGATCCTACTATCCCTAGTATGATTTTTCTCTTAATGCAGCATAAAATTAGCTTATTTGACTACTGCATCACCCCCGTTGTCTCACATTGAGTTTGGAGTCCACTAAAACCCTTAGTAATTTATAAGCCTGTCTGTCCCTATCTCCCCATTTTTATTTGTAAATATGAGTTGTTTAATTAGTTTATTTATTTTTAGTTTTCAACATTCATTTCCATAAGCTTTAAATTTTCCCCCCTCCCTCCACAAGATGGCATGAATTTAATATAGGCTTTACATATATACATTTCTATTAGACATATTTTCACATTAGTCATGTTGTATAGAAGAATTATAACGAATGGAAGAAGCCACGAGAAAGAATAAAACAACAACAAAAGAAATTAATCTGCCTCACTCTGCATTCAGACTCCATAGTTTTTTCTCTGGATGTGGATGGCATTTTCCATCATGAGTCCTTCAGAAATGTTTTAGGTCCTTGTATTGCTGAGAAGGCCTAAGTCTATCAAAATCAGTCCTCCCACAATGTGGCTATTACTGTGTACAATGTTCTATTGCTTCTGCTCACTTCTTACTCAGCATCAGTTCATATAAGTCTTTCAAGGTTTTTCTGAAATCCATCTGTTCATCATTTTTTATAGCACAATAGTATTCCTTTACATTCATATATCAAAACTTGTTTATCATACACTTGATGTGTAATGACTCAATTCCCTCAATTTCCAGCTCTTGGACAGTACAAAAAGACCTGCTATAAATATTTTTGTACATGTGGGTCCTTTTACCACTTTATGATCTCTTTGGGGTACAGCCCTAAAAGCAGTGTTGCTAGGTCAAAGGGCCCACACATTTTTATAGTCCTTTGAGCATAGTTCCAAATTGTTCTTCAGAATGGTTGGATCAGCTCAAACTCCACCAAAAATAAATTAGTGTTCCAACTTTCCCACATCTTCTCCAAAATTTATCATTTTCCTGTTTTGTTATGTTAGCCAATCTGATAGGTGTGATATGATACCTCAGAGCTGTTTTGATTTTCATCTCTCTAATCAAAAGTGATTTAGAGTATTTTTTCATATGACTATAGATAGTTTTAATTTCTTCCTCTGAAAACTGTCTGTTCATATCCTTTGATCATTTATCAATTAGGGAATGACTTCTATTCTTGTAAATTTGACTCAATTCTCTATATATTTTAGAAATGAGGCCTTTATCAAAGATACTAATTGAAAGAATTCTTTCCCAGTTTTTTTTCCTCATAATCTTGGTTGCACTGACTTTGTTTTCACAGTAAATATGAGGTTTTCAACCCTACTGTAATCCAAAGAGTAAAGCTGTTGACAGCTTTGATATAGCCCCGTTTTGACACCCGAGTTATCCCATGGAAGGGTACTTCGGAAAAGCATAGGCATCTATTCTAGCCTTGTTGGCCAAGTTCCCCTTTATTTAAGCTTATGTTCTTGATCCTTTAGTTTAATATTGAAGGCAAGGTGAAGGGCAAGTAGCATTGACTCATATACCTTTATTGTAGGTATGGCTTCGTTGTAGGGATACATAGACTAGTTTGGCCATAGTAACAGGAAGCAACAGTAACTTGCACAACATAAAAGGCAGATTGTCTATTCTCTCTTAGATGGTAATCAATTGACCATCTGATTTAATAGGGATTTTGCCATCTTCCCCTCCACCCGATTCTCTGTCAGAGTGTCATCTTGCTTAAACAGTGTTTGAGTTTTCTCATTGTACCTATTAATTACATTCTTGTGTCATTCTAAAATAGAAGTCAGGGTTTGCTTATCTGATTTCACATAATACCCAGACTTATCAGGGTCAGGGAGAAGGGTATAGGAGATATAGTTTTGCCCAATTTTTCTTGTAGTTTCTTGGTTTCTTCTCAAGGTCTCTCTGCTTAGGGCAATTTAATTGTAACACACTCATTTCTCTCTTAAAGTTCTTTTGGTCTATGTGGCTGTAGTGGGCTTCCTAGGACTGTGGTGTCCTTTATTCTTTAATCTCAAAAAAATTTTTGAACAAATATGACTCACATTGAACATCTGTCTACAACAGTCTTAGGCTCACTTTCTCCTATTCCTTATCTGAGTCCCACACCCTCTCTACTTTCCTAAAAATGTCACTGATTTATGAAATTTCATTTTCATTGTTTAGTATCTATTGGACTCCAGCAATGTGTAGGAATTTATACTAGAATGTAAACTCCTTAATAACAGGGACTTTTGTTTTTTCTTTTTGTATCCCTAACATTAGTAGCCATCATACAGAGCAATTTAAATAAGTTTGACCTACTCCACTTCTGACTTAGGGTAGTTTGCTTCTTTTTGCTTAGTTAGTTTGGTGGCTTCAAGCTACCAAAAGACACTTATATCAGTGCCATATTCACTGTGGATATCTGACCAATTTAGATTTACAGTACCTCAGAATTCCTGTACTTAAGCAATCCACTTGCCTCTCCAGTCAGCTGATCTTCCTGGACATGCCTCAGGTAGTAGGAATCACAGGGGTGTGTCACCACACTAGGATATATATTTTAATAGCCTATTTTCACAAATAAACCAGTATAGTGGCAAGGGTCCTAGTTCATGTTCTGTTTCTAAAATTCCTTTTGTGACTGGAAAAATTACTTAAACCCTCTAAACCTTTGTTTCTTTATCTATAAAACAGGGATATCTTCCATATTTAATTTATAACTTTATTGTTATGAGAACCAAATAAGAAAAAAAAATATGGGGTGTACCTGCTCCAGAAACCACCTTCGAAATCACCACTAACAGATTTAATGAATTGGGACACCATGGCTCTCAGTTTCTAGGGATACTAAAGTGACTCTATATTCCTAAAAGTACAATTTATGTTTGTTTTCATTCAGTTATTTCAGGCATATCTGACACTTCATGACCCAATTTGGAATTTTCTTGGCAAAGATATTGAAGTGGTTTGCTATTTCCTTCTCTAGCTCAATTGACAGATGAGGAAACCGAGGCAAACAAGTTTAAGTGACCTGCCCAGAGTCACACAGCTAGGAAGTATCTGAGGTCACATTTGAACTCAGCTTATCCCTAACTCTAGGTCTGTCATTTTATCCACTGTGCCACTTTATGACCCTTCTACTATTTGTCACTCATTGGTATCAATTAACTGAGACAAAAGCATTTATTAGGAACTCTTATTAGTAGACAACTCACACATGGGCAATAGAAGCCCACCCCTATACCCCTCTTTAAATGTTCATTTTCTGTCTGTGATTGTATAGCTCGTGTCTCAGATCCCTGCTTAATGCAGTGACCCCTACTGGACAAAGGAGGTAAATGGCAAGGTGGTTGGCAATGGAGGGATGAAAGAGGTGAAACCAAACAACTCATTTATCATGAATCTACTATGTATGTGCTAGGCATTGTGCTAAGTATTAGAGACACAAGAAAAGGGGGGAAAATAGTCATTGATCTCAAGGAGCTTGCAGTCTAATAAAAATGTAAAAAACTACATTGTTTACATGTAAATAAATATGTACAAACAAGATATATACAAGATAACTTGTAGATGATCAACAGAGGGAATGCATAAGCATTATGGGGGATTAAGAATGGTTTCTTGCAGAAAGTGGAACTTTAGAAGTCAATGAAGCTAGAAGGTAGAAATGAGGAAGGAGAATTTTAAGCTTGGGAAACAGCTAATGAAAATGCTCCGTCTGGAGAAAGAATGTCTTGCAAGGGGCTCATTATTACTGGATGGCAAAGGGGAAGCTAGGAGCATGTAAGATGTAAAAAGCCTGGGAAGATGGCAAGAGGCCAAAGGGTAGTTCTCATAATTTTCTAAGGATGAACACATTTTGTAAAGGAATAAAAACTCAAGTCAATAAGCATCTATTAATCACTTAGTGTGTGCCAAGCACTGTTCTGACTACTAGGTATGACAGACATACTGGATCACAGAATATAAGAGGCAAGGAAGGTATACAGAGAATGGAAAGTAGGAAGGTTCCAGATTTTGAAGACATTTAAATGGTGAACAGAAAAGCTAATATTTGATCCTGAAGGCAATAGAGGGCCCCTGGTAAGAAGGGGCCAGATTATGAAGAGTTTACATCATACTGGGGGAACATAATATGTACATACAAAAAGTATAAACAAAATATGTACAAGTTAAATCGGAGGTAATTTTAGAAGGAAGGCACCAGCAGTCTGGGGGTCAAATAAGAAACTATTAAATACAAATACAGGAGTCAAGAAAAACATAAATATATGGGAGCAATTGAATGGAATTACATAAATATTAAATGTTAGTATTCTGATGAGAGGAAAAGAAGCAAATGTCTTCAGAAAACTAATGTCATCCAAGGATAAAGAGGAAGCTAAATAATAGAGAGTCTTGGAATGGTTTTGTTATTTTTTGATGATCATAAAAGAAGAAAGTAAAAAGAGGGAAAGAAAAATACACCAGGGTAGAAAAGGAGAAAAAAGGAGGTAACTTAGTATCTCACATGATCAGAGTGCACATATAGAATACTATACCATCAACAAACAGATAGGGTAGGGTGGCGGGTATCACTTGAATTTCATTTTCACCCCTATAGTTCAAAGGAGGGTAGAACACAGACACACAGACACACACACACACATACACCAAGCAAACAAGAAATGCATTCAACTCAATAGAAAATTAGGAAGAATTTCAGAGTTGAGCAAGGAATGAAAGGTAGGGTAGCTAAGAGGCCTAGTGGATAGCATCTTCCTGAATTCATATCTGACACTTACTAGCTGTGTGACCCTGGATAAGTCAGTTAACCCTGTATGCCTTAATTCCTCTTCTATCAAATTAACTGGAGAAAGAAGTGGCAAACCATTCCAGAATCTTTGCCAAGAAAACCCCAAATGAAGTCATGAAGAGACAGACACGACTGAAACAAGTGAACAACAACTTAGATTGTTTTATATATATATATATTTAAAAAAATATATATATATATATATATAGAGAGACAGAGAGAGAGAGAGACAGAGAGAGAGAGAGAGAGACAGAGAGAGAGAGAGATTCATGGAATAATTAATAAATTTGGGATGAAACTATAATTTTGTTTTAAAGAGAAGAAAATAAATGACATAAATGGGTGATATTTGTCATAATTGACATAGTCATACTAGCAGCTGGGGGAATCAGAAGAGGCTTCACATTGGACATGGTACATATGCTGAGCTACACATTCTGAGGGTAGGAGGTGGGGAGAGAATACATTCCAGACATGAGGAACCATCCATGGAAAGCTGTAAATAGAAGGGATATAACGTTGTGTGTGAGGAAATGCAAGTAGGCTAATATGACTGGACCGAAGTAGTGTATAAAAATATCAGAAATATAAGATAGAGTTAGGTTTTGAAGGATACTTAATTTCCCAAGATAGGTATTTTATCCCAGAGGCAGTAGAAAGCCACCACGGCTTTATGAGCAGGGAAGTAACACAGTCAGACCTTTGATTCAGGAATATATCATTATTAGTTATGTGAAGGATGGATTGGATTGGGACTGAAAGCAGGCCTACCAATTAGGCAGCTATTGCAATAGGTTAAGAATTAAAGGATTATAAGAATTAGAAATGACAGTTGGACAATTCAAGGTTAGCGCTGTGTTAAATCACTATCTAAATAGATTTTTTATTTTAAGAATTCCTCAGATTGTTCATCAGTTGAAATATCCTTTGTCAGAAAGAATTTTCAAGACATTGCAGCCTCTTCCACACAATTCCAGAGTGATATTTCCAAAGTGCACATCACCGCTATCCCTACTTATCCTACCGTGTTTCCCCGATAATAAGACACTGTCTTATTATTTTTTTTTTTGGACAGAAAAACAC
>NW_027186304.1:88480005-88550005 GCF_028583685.1 Petaurus breviceps papuanus
GAGGGCTTATTTTAATGAACATTGACAGCAATTTTAATAAACAGGTAAATGTGAACAAAAAAATGTACCTTTATTCAATAAGCAAATCACTGGGGAAGAACAGGATGATGCGCTCACTGCTGCAGCTCTGATTGGATGCAGCTCGGAGTGCGGCGTGCGTTTCACCCGGGGGGGGGACGGTGCATACAGAGGGTACCATAATGTAGCGTGTAGCGCAGGGGATCACCTTCACTACAGTAGCAATCTCAATAGGGCTTATTTTCGGGGGAGGGCTTATTTTAGAGGAATCTTACACAGTAAGGGGAGGGCTTATTTTCGGGATAGGTCTTATTATCGGGGAAACACGGTACTATCCATCTCTTTCTCAATAAATTACAAATATTTTCTATTACTTCTAGAATCAAATATAAATTCTTTTATTTGTGCATTTAATGTTGTAATTAGTGGGTTTTCTTTTACAATTTACTTCATACTGGCCTACAAGCTGTTCTCACTCAGAATTCTTCATCTCTTACTCCTCTGACTTTACATGGGGTATTCTCCATTCCTAGAATGCTTGACTTCCTCATGATACTTGGAATAAAGAACAGACTTGTATCGTCAGCACTTTGCATAGTGCCTGATAGGTAGTAAGTACTTGTTGATTAGACAATTTATGGAAAAACACGAATAAGAAGCTACAGGATGACAAGACATAAGGGATACATTCTGCATCATTGGCATACTGACAAAATAATGTATCTTCTCCAGTCTCAATGCTATTTTCATTCACTTTGATCATTCTATTTTCATATATGATAAACTGTAGAGCTCATATAAGAAAAAATTTATTTCAACTTCATCCAATTTCATAAATTTGTTCTATTTTTTTAGTCATGTTATTTAAATACAATAGTCTAGAAAAATACCAGTAATTTTGTGGGAAGGAATTTGGTGTAGAAAATGTTCTCCTAACTACACTTGGAACGCATCCAATAGTTGATTCATTTTGACAAAGTGTATTTGAGATGATTAATGCACTAAGGAATTTTTTAAAAAATAAATCAGATTCACTTAAGTGGTAGATTTAAAATAATTTCTATCTTCTGGGAATAAGTAATAGAGAAAAGTTCATTAATATGGTATTAATAATCAGGAAATTATATGATCATAAGGTCAGCTGAAATGAGCACATTTTCATAATTATAAAGAGGCATTTTATTAATAAACTTTTTCTTTTCAGATGCTGCCTACCTAAGTTCTTAGGCATACAGTTAAAATGGCAAAAGACATACACATTCATTATTTTAATTCACTGAGATTACATGAATAGGCTATTAATATTTTAGAACTTTATATTTCTCTTTCTACCCAAAAGTCTTGTTCTGATGTCTCATCCTGCTTGTGTAATGAACCTGCATTATCAAAGGCTAGGTCAGTATGGCAGTAGCTTCAATAAGTCTTACCAATTTTGCAAAGCTTTTAAGGAGCTGATTCTATGTCCATTGCCCTAGTGGGCATAACTATTTCTCTCTCTGCAGTGGCTCACTTATCCCAACACACCCTCAAAGCGAAAGGTCTGGATTCCCAAAGAAAGACTATGTGCATAAAACTATGGCATATCCTCTCAAGATCCTTGAGGTAATACAATTGGGAGGGGTAGGGATTTATTACTACTTCTTGACAATGTATTTCCTGAAACCCATCTAGGGTCTTTCCCATTTAAATAAAATCAACCACCATGACACCATCATTTCTTAAAGATAAAAATTTAATTAAGAATAAGGAAAAATTGAAATCACACTTGTACTAATACAGCCAGTGTTCATGAGGGAAAATTCTCTCATACCTGGAAGAAACCTAGAAGGTAGGAGGGAGATAAATGAGTGAGGAAAGCCCACCTCAACGTTAAACTGAAGGCTTTAATATCCTTAGTTTCCTCAGGAACAATCTACCCTAAATGAAGTTTCTCCTCCAGTAGAAGTTCCCTCTCTGGTCTTCAATGCACCCCACATGATCAAATCTGTTCTTTTTCCTATTCTCAAATTGAGAGTCACAAATTATTTTATTTAGCTCACCATAACCCTTAACAGAATCAAGAAAGTCTTTTTGTGTTGTAGTGGCAATCAATTCTCTTCCTAGAGAATTTTAAATCTCAACATGTTGTCTCATCTGTCTTATCTCAGGTTCTTCTAACGGTAAAGCAGAGGTCAAAATAAAACTATTAAGGTGGTCTCTCTGTATGGTGCTGATAATCCTACTCAGCTTCTCATTTGATAGTATTCTTCATAGTGTAATCAGAGTTCAGCCAATCAAGCTTATTCTCTAGAAGATCCAGAATTGGTCTTCTCCTTTGTGTCTCTCTCAAATCAGATGTGGAAGTAGAGAGCAGTGGTTCAAATTGCATCAACATTCCACTTTTCCAATCATCATACTTCTAAACTTTTCCTTAGTCAATCCACAAAGGAAAATAACATCCATATTTAATATTCCCTTAGTTTCCAAACAGTTATAGAATATAACTGAGATAAAAATATATATGCAAAAGTAGAAATAGATAATACAGGTATATTTTATATACAGACATATATACATATAATTAGATGTGTATATATGTGTCCATATACATACACATATTGCAACAATTTACGTTAGAAAATTAAAAAAAATATTCTAGTTTAGGAAATATATAATAAATGAAACATTCCAGGAGAAGAACTCAAATTAGAACTTAGAGCCAATTATTTTCCATATTACTAACTTCAAAGCTAAATGTTTATTATTATTAGAGGCACTAAAAAAGAAAAGCTAGCATGGAAATCATTGGACTAGGAAGAGAATGGAATTTGAAACATGATAAAGTCTACAAAAACACTGAGGTCTCAAAGCTTTAAATAGTAAACCTTGGGACTATGGGATAAACCATGGGGCTCACATTTATGAATAAATGGTTTATACAGGTTCTGGGTCAATGATATCAAAAGAAGCAGATACACTGTAAGGACAAAGCAAGTTACAGTGATTTCAGTACATATATGGGTCAAGGATTAAGGACCATGAAGTCCAGAACATTCTCCATCCTGTTCTAAATCCAAATTTGATCCACATAACAAAGAAGTTAGTGAAGTAAAGAATAAATAAATAAATAAATCCTGTGACTTTGATGACATTGTTGTTTCACTTAAGTAATTTAACTAATTCTCTGTCCTTAAAGAGTTGTTCTACTGACACCTTAAACTCTCAAAATGTCTAAGACTGATTTTATTTTCCCTGGAAACTAGCTCCTTCCTCACTTTACTATTTCTGTCAGTTCTGACACTATTCACCCAGGTAGTGGATATTGTAAATGTTGGTATTATTGTTCATTCTTTCCTATCCCTCACTTTTTCATTTCCATTCAGTTCTTATGTCCTCTTTTTTTTTTTACCTCTACGATACCCTTTACATTTCTTCCCTTTATATTTCCAAAGACTTTCCCCCACATGACATACGTAGACTATACCTTTCTAATGGATGTCCTCCATTCATTATAATAATATCATAATATCTTTCATAAGCATAGATCTGACTATATTATACTCATGCTGAAAAACCTCAAGTAGCTACTTATCTCCTAAATAAAGTTTAAACACTGCCTGTCATTCAAGACACTGCAATTAGTCACAGACCCCTCCTTTTCAATTCTGTAAATTTTTATTCCTCTGGATATTATCTCTGGAACTTTATAGTTAAATGAGACTAACACATGAGCACATGTTGCACACCATCACCTTCATGTCTTTGCTGAAAATGCTCCTTATTCCTGGAGTCTCTTCATTTCCCTTCTTTAAATGGTAAATCCCTTCCTATATTTGCAGACCTAACACAAAGGTCACATCCTCCAGGAAGAAATATTTCCCTAATCAGTTTTCCATAAAGGCTTTCCTTTGAATTCCTGTGCATGAGGGAAGATGAAGTATATGGGGATTCATGTGATATAAAAGCAAAAGATGTCGGTTAAAAAAAAACACAATTTAACGATCTTCTCCTATAGCAATTTTTTGTATTTCTACAATACACTTAGAACATGATTCTGAAACAGACACCTCTCCTCCCCTCTTGCCTTTTCCTAGGTTACCTCAATCATTCAATCTACTCCCAAACTGGCAAATTTGGGGTTTACAAAGGAGATTGTTGTTGCTGTTCAGTTGTTTCATTCATATCTGACTCTTCATGACCCCCTTTTGGTGTTTTCTTGGCAAAGATCCTGGAGTGGTTTGCCATTTCCTTCTCCAGCTCATTTAAAGATGAGGAAATGAAGCAAGTAGAGTTAAGTGATTTGCCCAAGGTCACACAGGTTAGTAAGTATCTGAGGCTGGATTTGAAATAAGGAAGAAGATGAGATTCCAGACCTGGCACTTTATCTACTGTGCCTCTTAGCTTCCCTTTACAGAGGGGGTAGCCACTGCTAGCTAGAGATTTTGGTGAAGGGGATTACTCTCCTACTGCTGCATAGTTTAATTCCTGAAAATTCCCATTGGTATGTTTACACTCTAATAAGTCAATCAAGATGAGTTCCATCAATTCTTAATCAGAAACATTTATCAAACTGGAAGCAAAGCAAATCAAGAATAACATAACATTCCACAAACAGGGACACACATTCTCTCACTGATGCCTAAAGTGTTCCTTGCATAGGGGCATGTGCACAAATTTGCAGAACTATATATACCTCTCTGTGAACTCTATACTTCTTTCTTTACTCTCCTGATGCATTGCATCAATTCTCGGATGATTCCTTATCATGAGCCACTTTTCTTCATTCCAGCAAAGGTAGTGTTACATTCTTTCAGTAAAAGCAGAAGCCCTAATTCTGGGCTCTGCACAGCTTTCCCATGTTTCCTTTCTTGCTTGGTCTCTAATGGATTCCACTGCACATACAGTATATTGGTAGCAAGTAATGGGAAGCCTTCCTTCTCCAATCAGCATTGTTCCAAGCAGCAAGCACCTGTGCTGGCTTCAAGTCTTAGCTAAAATCCAACCCTCTACAAGAACTTTTTGAATTCTCTCTTAATGCTAGTACCTTCCTTCTGACATCTCTAATTTATTCCATATTTATCTTGTCTATTTACATGTTGTCTCACCCAATTGACTGTGAGCTCCTTGAGGGCAGGAATGTTTTCTTACTTCTTTATATCCTCACATTTAATAAGAATAACTAGCACATAATGGGTGTTTAATGAATTATTTTTCACTTAACTTGATTCAGATGAATTTTATGAGGGACAAATTTGAAGTCTTATATTTGGACTTAAAATAATGATTTTACAAGTCAAGTTGGTGCAGATATAATTATATGACTAGAAACTAAAACTTTTTATGACGAGGGTAGAGTTCTAAGTTTGTAGGGAGAATATTTTTCTGGTCTAGACACTATACTATTTTATGAACCCTATTTTTATATATCTCTATCTATCTATCTATCTATCTATCTATCTATCTATCTATCTATCTATCTATCTATCTATCTACCTATCCATCTAATCCAGAATAGTTCCCCCCTAAAGGCTTATTAAATACTTTCTAACACTCTGCCCCCCACCCCAAGAAAGTGAGAGATGTTTTCTTTACTTCAGAAATATTGAGGTCACTTTTCCCGCCCTTTGGCTTAATGTCATTAGAAATTTAAGTAACTCTGAATTTGATCACAATTTCCAGTCTCTAAGTTAAGTCCTCTTATCCCCTTTGCTGTTTCACAATGGACTAACATTGTAACACCAAACTTGTATAGGCAAAGGTTTCTTGGCTCAAGCTATCCCCAAACCCATGAAGATTAATGCCCTATCTAAAATTAAGCTGTTGTGTGAGTGGTTTAGGTAAGAAAAGTCTTGAGAAAAGGCTATCAGTCAAAATGCTGATGACATCTACGGTATTGAAATAAATGGCTGATGAGGCACACCATGTTGAAATAAACATCCATTTCATCTCAATGTGCTACATCAGCCATTTATTTCAATACTATAGATGAATGTGATATAAATAATAGGGTTTATCAGAGGTAGTTATTAACCAACCTTGTAAAAACGTAAAATATGTGTATGCACACTACATATGTTAGTTGAAATATATATATGTCTTTTTCAGAGATCTCTCAGCCCTCCTCTCCCCCCAACCTCTATATCCAGGGATTCAGGCATTGTGATGTGAAGACTCATATTGTTAACTATGAATCAAATGCAACATTGTCACCTATGAATCAAAAAACTCCTTTCAACTCAACATGTTTGGATCTCATTTTCAAGCCAATTAGCTTATTTAATGCAGGCTCCGGCCACATTTAACACACTTTATCTTGTTAACTGTCAGCCTTTGATAGCAAATTTCCACCTTCCCATACAGGGTTTTCCCTCCCTCTTCCAACATGTCCCACTTAAACAGTAAAAGGAATCAAAGGGAAACAGCCACCATGAAGCAAAAAGAAAGATCTCTTCTAGTCATTCTCCCTATAGCCATGAAAGCTAAGTAATGTGATTACAGGATCCATTTATGGAAGACAAGAGCAGGGGAAGCAATAGTCCTATAGCCTTCCTGCTCCAGAAAGCATTGATACTATCCTGTCCTGTTCTGGGTGGTGCCCTGTTTGCAAAAAATGGATACTGACAAGTTGAAAAGCCACTAGTATGGTAAAGGAACTCAAAACCAGTTAATAATAATAATAATAATAATAGCATTTATATGGCACCTCCTATGTTTCAGACACTGCGATAAGCACTTAACAAATACCTCATCTGATCCTAAAAACAACCTGGGGAGGCAGGTATTATTATAATTATCTCCATTTGAGGAAATTGAGGAAAATAGAGATCAGATAACTTGCCTAGGGTCATAAGGAACTTTTCTGAGGTGGGATTATGAACTCAGGTATTCCTGACTCCAGGCCCAGTACTCTATACTATACAAAGATTGATTAAAGAAATTAGGGATGTTTAACTTGAAGAAATGACCTTTTCATATTGAAAGACAGTGAAAGATTGTCATGTGGAAGAAGGAAAAAAGCATTCATACTGGCCCTCAAAGGCATAGAAATTATATTTAGACAAGTTTCAGCTAAATGTTAGAAAACGCTTAACAATTATAGCTATCACAAAGCAGAAGGGACTGCCAAGGACAGTAACTCTGCCATCACAGAAGGACATCAAGGGGGAAACAGTATCAGCTGTAAATTTGTAGACAGGCTTCAGGATCTCAATAGGGTTTGGAACAGATAACCTCTGAGGTCCCTTTTTGCTCTAAGATTCTGAGCCTGGGAGGCTAGTTTTATATTTCCAATACCTATGTGACCTTAAATCTATCACTTGAGCATTATGTATTTAAGTTTTCAAACCTGAAAAACATGACATTTGAATAAATGATCTCTAATATCCTTCACTGGACTAAATAAAATTTTATAATTTTTTTTAATTTCAGAATTTATTTATTTTTAATCTTCAACATTCATTTCCACAAGATTTTGAGTTGCAAATTTTCTCCCCATCTGTCCCCTACCCCCCACCCCAAGATGGCAAGCATACTGATTACTCCTTCCCCCAGTCTTCCCTCTCATATATCTCCCCCAATCCCTCCCCTTGGCCTCTTCCCCCTTACTTTCTTGTAGGGCAAGATGGATTTCTATACCCCATTGCCTGTATATTTTATTTCCCAGTTGCATGTAACAGTGATTTTTTTTAATATTTGTTTTTAACACTTTGGATTCCATATTCTCTCCCTTCTTCCCTCCTTACGCACCTCTACTGGGAAGACAAGCAATTCAATATAGGTTATACATATGTAGTTATGAAAAACATTTCCATAGTAGACATGTGAAAGACTAACTATATTTCCTCCATCCTAGTCCACCACCCCCATTTATTTTATTTTCTCCTTTGACCCTGTCTCTTTAAAAAGTATTTCCTTCTGACTGTCCCCTCCCCCAGTCTGCCTTCCTTCTATCATTCTCCCCCTTACCCTCTTCCCCCATACTTTCCTGTAGGATAACATACCCAATTGAGTGTGTATATTATTCCCCCTTTAAGCCAAATCCAATGAGAGTAAGGTTGACTCATTTCCTTTCACCTCCCTACTCTTCCCCTCTGATGTAATAGCTTTCTTTTGCCTCTTTTATGTGAGATAATTTACCCTATTCTATCTCTCCCTTTCTCCTTCTACCAATATATTCCTCTCTCACCTCTTACTTTTATTTTTTAGACATCATCCCTTCATATTCAATTCATTCTGTGTCTTCTAGTACACATGTACACATGTATCTACAAACACATATATGTATATACACACCCACCTATACATACATATATGTATATATTCAAACATATAAATATATACATATATGTATATACACACACAGTGTATTCCCTTCAGCTCTCCTCATACTGAAAAAAGTCTCATGAGTTACAAATATCATCTTTCCATATAGGAATGTAAACAGTTCAACTTAAATAATTTCCTTATGATTTTTCTTTGCTATTTACCTTTTCATGCTTCTCTTGATTCTTGTATTTGAAAGTCAAATTTTCTGTTCAGTTCTGGTCTCTTATCAAGAATGCTTGAAAGTCCTTTTTTTCATATAATATCCATTTTTTCCCTTGAAGGATTATACTCAGTTTTGCTGGGTAGGTGATTCTTGGTTTTAATCCTATCTCCTTTGACCTCCAGAATACCTTATTCCAAGACCTTCAATCCCTTAATATAGAAGCTGCTAGATCTTGGGTTATCCTGATTGTGTTTCCACAATACTTGAATTGTTTCTTTCTAGATGCTTATAATATTTTCTCCTTGACCTTGGAACACTGGAATTTGGCTATAAAAGGAGTTTTTCCTAGAAGTTTTCTTTTTGGGATCTTTTTAAAGGGGTGATAGGTGAATTCTTTTCAATTTCTATTTTATCCTCTAGTTCTAAAATATCAAGGCAGTTTTTCTTGATAATTTCTTGAAAGATTATGTCTAGGCTCTTTTTTGATCATGGAGTTCAGGTAGTCCAATAATTTTTAAATTACCTCTCCTAGATCTATTTTCCAGGTCAGTGGTTATTCCAATGAGATATTTCACATTGCCTTCTATTTTTTTCCTTCTTTTGGATCTGTTTTAAAATATATTGATTTCTCATAAAGTCATTAGCTTCTAATTGCTCCAATCTAATTTTTAAGGAATTATATCCTTCAGTGAGTTTTTGAAGTTCCTTTTCCATCTGGCTAATTTTGCTTTTTAAGTCATTCTTCTCCTCATTGGCTTTTTGGACTTCTGTCATTTGAGTTAGTCTATTTTTAAAGTGTTATTTTCTTCAGTATTTGGGGGGATCTCTTTTAGCAAGTTGATGACTTGTTTTTATTTATTATCATTCAACACTCTCATTTCTCTTTTCATTTTTTCCTCTACTTCTCTTACTTTTGTTCTTTTTTGCTTTTTTGGAGGGCAGTTGGGGTTAAACAACTTGCCCAAGGTCACATGGCTAGTAAGTGTTAAGTGTCTGAGGCCAGATTTTAACTCAGGTCCTCTTGACTACAGGGCCAGTGCTCTATTCACTGCACCACCTAGCCACCCTTCTCTTACTTTATTTTCAAAATCCTTCTTGAGCTCCTCCATGGCCTGCAACCAATTCATATTTTTCTTGGAGGCTTTTGATGCAGGAGTTTTGACTTTGTTGTGTTCTTCTGGTTCTGTGTTTTGATCCTCTTTGTCCCCTCAAAAAAGAATTCTATAATCTGACTTTGCTTCCTCTATTTCCTCATCTTACCACTTGATTACTTGACTTTTGAGCTCTTTGCCACAGTAGAACTCTACTTACAGAGTGGAGAGTGCTATGCCCCAAATTTCTGGGGCTTTGCACAGCTATTGTCTGAGGTTCTTCTAGGAATCTGCCTCAGAACTGTGATGAGGGAGGGCTGCCTCTCTGTAGCCTCAACAACCTCTGCCATGCCAGTGCTCTTCCTCACCCCAAGACTGCAAACCAGATCCAAGCAAGGCAAAGCAAAAGAATTCTGCTTCAGTGCCAGGAAAGAGATTCCAACAATTGCCCTCTGGTCAGTCACTTCATTCCACCATGATCTATGGGACTGGACCTCTGGAAGTAGCCACCATTGGAGCAACTGCAGCCACTGGAACCACCTCTACTGCCTCAAAGGTAGGGGCTGGACTGTGCTCTTTTATTACCCTGTTCCAAAAGAGTTCCCTCACTGACCTTTAACTTTCTCTTTGACATTTATGGGTTGAGAAGTCTGGAAACTGCCACAGCTGCCAGTGATGTGATCCACTGAAGTCTGCTCTGGCCAGTCTGTGCCACCTGTCTGGACCTGCGCTTTGCTCCCAGCCCAGTGGGATAGACCATTACTGTTGGTTTGTCAGAGTGCTTTGAGTGGGAGATTTGTTTCTGTCTGTCACTTTGTGGGTTCTATAGCTCTAAAATTTGATTAGATTAATTTTTAGGGGTATTGGAGGTAATTGGGGATGAGATCAAGTAAGTTCCTGCTTTCACTCCACCATCTTGAGTCTGTCCACCCTATAATTTTTTAAAATTTATCCTTTAATGTCCACTCCTGATAAATTTTTTTTCATATTTTATAGGTTTAGAAATTAACTATAGTCACTTTCTCTTTCAAGTTCCTGGAAAATCAAAGTTTGATGAATTAGCTTTCGCATCCACACAACTTCCTGGACATCTCCACATATTGTTTTTCATACTCCTCCCAATCCCCATAATATTTTCCATCTCTCCTTTCTCTATTGAATCCCCCCCATTCAAATGCAACTTCTTAGGGGCAAGGACAGTCTTAATTACTTGTATTTATATTTCAGTGCTTAGCAAAGTATCCAGAACAGATAGTAATCACTTAATAAATTACCTATCTATCTATCTACCTATCTATCTATCTATCTATCTATCTATCTATCTATCTATCTATCTGTCTGTCTGTCTGCCTTGTACCTATCAATCCTTTTACTCCTGCGGAAAAGATTAGAATAAAAAGCCCACAATGATCATTAGAATGTTGCCAGTAACAGAATTGTTATTGTTGTTTATTTGTGTATAATTCTTCATGACTCCTTTGGAGTTTTTTTGGCAAAGATATTGGAATAGTTTTTCATATCCTCTCCAGTTCATTTTACAGATGAGGAAACTGAAGTTCAGTGACTTTCCCAGGGTCACACAACTAGTAAATGTCTGAGGCTGGATTTGCACTCAAGAAGATTAGTCTTCCTGACCTCAGGGCCAGCACTGCATCACCATAATTATGACAATATAATTCCTACCATTAATTAGTATTATCACAATGATGACAGTAATAGCTTACAGTACAGTAGCTACTCTTAATGTACTTAGCAATGTTGAGAGAAGATTAAATGTTCTCAATATGCATCTCACAATAATTAAGTTCTTGAACTTTATTCAATCCTTCTTACTTGTGACCTGAACTATTAAAATGGCTTTCTAATTGGTCCTCCTGTGCCTCATATCTCCTCTCTTCATCCCATCATCCAAATAGCTACAAAGATAAATATTAATAATCCATAAGTTTGACTCTGTCTTTTCCCTGAGCAAATGCCTTTAATGGTACATAATTCACATTGTGGATGTTCTTAAATGCTAGTCTATGGAACAGCTAGGTGAGAAGTAGATAGTGTACTAAAATCTGAAAGACTCATCTTCCTGAGTTCAAATATAGCCTCAGATATTAGCTGTGTAACCCTGGACAAGTCACTTAACCCTGTTTGCCTCAGTTTGCTTATCTGTAAAATGAGCTGGAGAAGGAAATGACAAACTTTTCCAGTATCTTTGCCCAGAAAACCCCAAATAGGGTCACAGAGAGTTAGACACAACTGAAAAATGACTAACCAATGACTAAACAACAATAAAACACAAGCTCCTTAGACTGGCATTTAAGACCTTCCATAATGTAACACCAACCTTGTTGGTGTTTCCACATAAAGTGATTAGTTCATCTTAAACTTAATTGTCTTCTTCTATTTCCATTTTTTCATACCACCACACTCCTATTCCCATGCTACAATATACTTCCCCCATATCTCCACATGTTGGGCCATTTTTCTCTTCATTAGAGACCAGATCTGATGCCTCTTCAATCATTGCATCTCCGATGCCTCAATGTGGAAGTGATCCCTCCTTCCTCACATTTTCCAATACACATTATCAAGACCTCTTCTTTACTTCTTTATGTTCTGTTGCAAGTCATACTTCATACGTCATCTTCCTCTCCATATATTGTAAAATCCTGTTGACCAGTGTCTGCAGCAGTTTTTCTTTTTATCTCCAGCACTTAGCACAATTCTATGAACATAGTGAGCATTTAAAAATTTAGAACGCCTTTAGCATCATGGAGGGCATACTGATCTTATAATCAGAACATCATCTATTAACTGTGCAACTCTGGGGAAATAATGTTTCTCAATCTCAGTTTTCTTTTCTGCAAGAAAGAGGTATTATTACACTGTCTACAACTTCTTAAAAATGCTAAGAAGAAAGAATTTTGTAAACTTTAAGAGTTAGAATAATGAGTTACTCATTAAATATTTATCTGTTTCAAAAGCCAATCATGGAAAGACATGTCGACTCACTGAATAATACCACTACTAATAATAACATACCATCTTTAGTACATACAAAGATGCTGCTACTGACCTTTCTTCAGAAGGACTTGAGTTGCAGTATGTGGTTATGCAAGAGAATAAAGTTAACTGGCCCACATGGGTACTGAACTCCTGACCTTGGCCTCATTAGCACTGAGCAACTAAAGAAACCAGCAGCTTTCATCGGCTATAAATTCACAAATGTTCATCCCTATGTATACGTCTATTCCTAGATTGTAATTTGGGGTCTTTTTGCTTTGTTTTGATCAGTTTCCACCACTTTATCTATATCATCATCATCATTATTTTCAAAATCATCATTTTTATGTAAAAGCCTTAACAAAATCAATTGCAGGACATATGTTATAATATCTCATTTGGTAACAGTACTATACTTTTAGAAAATGATACCATTTACTGGGAATGCTATCCCTGCAGCCCTAAAGGCAGGTGCACTATGTGAGAAGGTTTATATTTTGTTACCTTGTAGAAAAAGTGAGAGGTAGCACAGTGTAGAGTGGCTTGCAAATACCTCAAAGGTAGGAAGACCTGGGCTCTATTTCTTCCTCTTAAACATAATGTCTATGTGCCCCAGGGGAAGTCACTTAACCTGTCAGTCCTCCAGGCAATTCCTTAAGACTATAAGTTAAAGAGAAAGTGCTAACCTGCTTTGGTAGAGAGAATTTGCTCAACTGGGAGTTACCTAAACCAATAAAATCAAAAGTTTAGTATCTATTCTCTTTTGAAAATGTAACAGTTTCCTTATAATTTGTACTTTTATTTGATAGATGCATTTTGTTATGTTTGCCATAAAACCTACATGATCACAGAAATATAATAGAAAATAAAATGCAAAAATCAAACGAACACATTTGCAGGGAATGCATACTGGTTGAAAGACACTTCTAACCACTGGAGAATAGAAGTTTCCCCCTCCCTACCCCAACTAACCTGAAAATGATTCATTTTTTAAAAAATATTTTTTGAATTGAGGTTTGACCCCATATTGTCTATCTTTTGAGCTACTACTTCACCTATTAATAATGGAGGACTTCTTAAGTCCTTGAAGTTTATTATTCCCCTCCTTCTCCCCAAGTGCCAAGGAAAGCAGCACATATTTAGAAGACACAAGACTAGGGTTATGGTGATCTCTTTGACTGTAGAAACCAAGTTCTTTGTTTAAAGGTAGGTATGATCTATAAAGTTATTGAACACACAACCTTGACCATTTTTTCTAACATTTTAAACCAATAATCATAACTATATATTGAACCCCAGCCCTTAAAGACACTAAGTATTTAGTTAGCAGGAGTATATGTATAACACAACAGAAAAAAAATTCAAATACAAAACAATAAATGAAAATTTGAAAAAATACATCTTCTTTTTGTTAGCTATCCACTTATCTAAATATTTTCAGATCTACATCCCCACAGAGAGAAAATGTTTTTATTCATCACCCAAGTAGGACAATCGCTGTGAATCACAACATCTGGCATTCAGTGTTTTAATGAGTGACTTTTTAAAAGAAATGTCTATCTGCCTGAGGTCTGCAATGCAATTAAACACATTAGCACTTTCTCATTTATTCGGTGGTATTTTTCATGAGAAAATGTGACTGGTGCAAGCTGTAAAGTGCTTGCACCTTTGGCCGATTAGCCAGAATACATTTGTATTCTGACTCTATTATAAATGCTTTGATTGAATGACTTCTCTAGGTAGCATTTGTGCATTTATAAACATTTCTCAGTGTCTCCTTGAAAGATTTAAAGCTGTGCTCTTCATGGAAGCAAGTTGCCCATACTAGTTTATAAAGTCAAAGACTCCATTTGTCAAAAATGAACTTTTCAGACACTGCATTAGAAAATAGGTTTGTGATTAATGTCAGTGATAGTCTTGAACTGTCCATATCATTTTCTGCATGTTTTAATATTAAAATAAACATAAAAGGAATTTGAAGAATTCATGAAAGCAGCTTAATGCATTTAAAGTTTATGCATTGTTTGGTAATCAGATTAGGTAGTTTGTTAATCACCTTGAATTGATAATGACTTTTTCACATCAATCACATTAATTTTTCTTCTCTGAAAGAAGGTACTATCATACAGCTCAAGAGAGTTCAACTTCAAAATTTAACCAAAAAATCCCTTTAACTATAAAAATGATAATGCCTCTTTTTCTATATTTTTAGAGTTTTAAAAACATATTTATACATTTAGTAAAATGTCTTCTGAATATTTAGCATCAACACCCCAGCACTGTTTGACTAAAAATGGTATTTAAATTTTTGTTGATAAAACCTACCCTCCTCCACAGATTTAAAACCTACATTAACTCATAAAGTATGCAATGTGTTGCTTCAGAAATGTGTCCTCGATAAGATGTGACATGTTTTATTTGCATGAAGAATTTGGTATATAAAATATGATTATTAATGTTATGAGAGTTACTAACTTACTTTTTTATAAACTTATCTTAACCTAGTTGGAATTCTTTTTTTTCTAAGACGTTCAGCATAACACCTTAAAATAAACTCAACTGTGCAAAGCAGTTAATTGGGAAATTCCAAGTACTTCTCATCAGGAAGATTTTCTAAAGTACTAGGATTGGCTCTAATTGAAACACTGAACTTCATATGCCTTTTCTTCCCCCACCCATCTTTTGTTTTCCCACGATGCAAGATTACACACACACACACACACACACACATACACACACACACCACAGAGTGTGTGTATATACATACATGCATACATATATATACATACATACATGTGTTTGTATAGAGAGATAGATAATTTCTGCTGATTTAGGTATCTTATGTCAGGGCAGTAAGTATGTAATTAGCTTTAGTTTAAGTGATAGCAACATGCTATAAATAAGATTCTTAATTGTGTTTGCAAGATTAAAATTCAGTCTCATTGTTTGTTCCTCTTATTTCTTTGGTGGCATTATGGTACATTCGCATTGCTACCTCTAAATGAATGTCAACTTGTTTTACCTCGACTGCAGCCGATCGATACTTCATTAGGCTGAATTGTCTTGTGCCCATGCAACCTTGAAGCTGTGGCTTAATTACCACCCGTATTATGCAGTGGCTCAGAGAGCTGTGCTCAGCTGTGTCAGTTTTGAAAAAAAAAAAAGTCATGCTGTTGCCTATATTTAGGAAAAATAGACACTTGAACTAAAGAGCTGTAATATTTGATAAGTTAACCATATTAAGGATTTTTTAAAAGCCTCTTTTTTGAATATGCAAATGAAATTGAGTGGTTTCCTGTTTTAAAACTGTTGTATTACTAAACTCTTAAAAAATAACAATCTTTGATGTTCATGATCGCCCTGTTGTGAATTTAGTATAATTTTAAATTACTCACAAAGTAACATTAATCTGAAAAAGAAGAGAGGGGAAAAGTGCAGTCAAATGGCAATCATGACAAATGACATCCCTTGTCCAAGAGTCATTTTTCCTCACTAGACTGATTTGTCATCCTCACTTTTGACATTTTTCATCCTGCTATGAAATCACATTGACAGAATAAGATATTTCTACACTTAACAGCAGGCCACAGAAGATGGTCTCAGACCTCCATTTATTTTTTGGTTGGCTGTTTCAATTTTGATTTTTCAAGCTGCTAAACCTTGGCACATACAAAACTTATCCCTAGCCAAGAGTTATCAGTGAGGCACCATCCCTGAAAGATGGCTGCTATTGTATATGCAAGAACATATTTTCACTTTGAAAATGGCTCTGTCTGTTGTTCACATTTCTACATCAGGGCATACTGATCCATTCAAATTTTGGTCACCAAAGTAATGACACATATTTGGCAAAAGTGTTGCTGAAACTTCTATTCTTTACCTTGATTTAAGTGAATGGTGAATGTCCTGCATCTGAGACTGTACTAACAATGATCTAGAATAGACTACTCAACAAAACTATCATAAACTGCTATATTAGAAAAGAAAATACTCTGAATAAACAATTTGGTGCAGAATTGAGTGCAATGTTTCAAGGTAATAAAGAAGTAGAAGGACTTAGTTCAAAGTCCAAAGTTCTGAGTTTATTTAAAATCTTATAGAATTTTAAGTTTAATCGAATGAATGAATGAATGGATGGATGGATGAAAAACATTTATTAAGCATTAACTATCTTCGCAAGAATATGCTCAATTCTGGGGATGAATATATACAAAAAGAGAATTAGTTACTGCTTTCAAGGAGACTACACTCTAATTTGGGAGAGACAACAAATAAAATAGAATCCATCATCAGAAGTGCTCATTCAAAAGAACTCTGAGTTTAGGGTCAGCATTTAGTTTGAACCTTGTCACTAAAATTTTTGACTTGTGTGATGTTGGGCAAGATGTTTAATTTTTCTGGACCTTTGTTTCCTGAATAGTAAAATAAAGCTGAATCATTCACAGTAGTACAAAATATTTGGTCATCTTGGGGGCTTGAGGTGAGGTCAGTCAATCAATGAGTACTTATGAAAGATCTCCATGTCAGACATTGCATACATAATCAGTGATACTTTGCTTGGTAGTTCTAATATAAAAGTAAAATCTTGTCAGGCATAGTTTGGTTTTAATGAATCTAGAGTTAGAGGATAATTTTAAAAATAGCCCTATAATCTAATATATCTAACTATTTTCATTGTTCATTTGTTAATTTATGTTTTATTCCAATGTATAAAGAGTAGAACTTAATGTATTTGTGGATTATGCATGATGCTACTCTGTGTTTTTATTCAATTATTTGTTTTCCATGATGGGCATCACATTTTTTATTTTTATACAAATTTACACCATCTAAATATAGACTACGTTACCTTGAAGAACAAGTTAAATACTTTGGCACTTGGAAGTCTCTAATCAGAGACTAGAAGACAACTTGTATGGGATGTTGTAAATAATAATTATGATTTGAATGGGAGATTAGATGTCTTCTGAGAAAACTTCCATTTCTAATATTATTTCATTAGGTGGAAAGAAGCTTAATCAAAATAAGAACTTAGGGAAAGTGTCCTTTGTGAAACAGAGCACGAGGAAGATTAGAACATTTGGGTATTTTGATATTTACCAAATGACCATGGTATGAGGGGCAATAAATTTTTTCAAACTTTCATTATTTCATACTTTTTACCATTCTCTCAAAGAAAATAACTTCTGTAGGGCAGAAATAGGGAAGAGTAATGGAAATATCAGTCGTTGTTAGAGTATAGAATGTGCCAGTGTATGGAGACTTGGGGTCTACTATGTGCAAGACAAGAGAAGTTTTATGAAACTATTTTGCCTTTATCTCCTTTGTTTTCTCAAATAGATATTTCTCAGTGCTGTTATCCAGCATAAAAAGTGGGAGCTCTCCTATTTCTTACAGATATACATAGGTACTACATAGAGGTTAAGGTGATAACTGGAAAGAAAAAGATTATTAGTAGAGAGAAGATTCATTATTCCCATTCAAAAAGCATGTACAGGAAGTATTCCCCCAAGCTCAGAATAGACTCCTCATTTCTCCATCAGAGAATCATCTTTTTTTTTTTCAGAATTCAGTTCAGCTTCTACTTTTTTTAAATGAACTCTTTTCCAATTGGCCCCATTTTAGTGAACTTTTATCTCAACTTTTATTGCACTTCACCTACATTTTAAGCTACTGGAGGGCAGGGTTTCAACTGGGGCAATGAGGTGGCATAGTCCATAAAGCACAAAATGTGGAGTCAGGAAGACCTGAGTTTAAATTCTGTCTCACACACTTAGAAACTCTGTGACCCTGAGCAAATGACTCAACCTCTCTGTGCCTTAGTTTCTTCATCTGCAAAAATGTGGCTAAAAAGAGCACTACTTCACCTACCTACCTGTTGTGAGGATCAAGTGTGTCATCATTAGAAAAGTATTTTTGCAAAATTTAAAGCTCTATATGAATATTAGCTAATACCTTCTTTGCATCCTCATGAGTGCCTTGTATATATTTGGTATATAATAAAAGTTTGTAAAACTGATTTGAAGGAGAAATGATGGAAATATGTGAATATTGAGAAAGAAAAAAAATATAAGAATGAAAACCTAAATTTAGATCATAAAATTTTGTCAATAGATATCACTCAGGAGATTATCAGTCAGGTTTAAGGCTAATTAAGATCCCATTACTTAAATAGACTCCATTATTTGAAGTGTTGTTTCCATTCATGGAATATGATCTATATCAATGGATATACTAAGCTAGTATATCAGAAATGTAATAACTTGGGATGTTAGAAAGTACTTTCTCAAAGTTCTCAGTAACTTAGTGGCATTTGTAAAGACTGGTTTGGATTTAGACTTTTTTTTAAATCAAAAATTCATTAATGAAATTTCTTGTTCCATTATTGTAAAAAAAAATTGTTCTACAGGGAGGGCTAAATGTTTTTTCATGGTATTGTACCCTGAATATTATTATACATATAGACGAAGTAGCAAGTACACAGAAAGAGATTTTTTTCCAGATTATATATAATTCATTCCATTGTATCATTTTCCTTGTAAAACATAACAATAGGTTTACAATATTAAATTTGTGGTTGTAGATGCTATTTCAATTTTCAACCTTTTAATACTGTATATATGACATTTTACTCAGGATAATTAATTTTTTATTTTATTTTCTAAACATAAATATATAGCAAAATATAAATTCTATGAACAACTTATTACATTAAAATATTCCTTATATTTCACCTGTTTATACTCTTTTATAAAAGATACTCTTAATTAAGGTTTTGTGCTTTATGAAACCATGTCAAATCATTTAATAAATATTTATGGGTTATTTGCTGTAGTACTAAAATACTTTGTTACAAAATTTTCTAATCCATGGAATTTATGTGATTGTAAAAAGCTAATTTCAGACTTACTGCTTTATTTGGAGCCAGTGATAAAGTTCAAAGCATCACAATGTCACCAATAAGGTCATTTTGTTTTAATATTTTGTACATTTGTGTTTGAGAGAGACACAGAAACTGAAAGAATGTATGGTCTGTTTTACCAAAAAAAGGATAATAATTTATAGCAATATCAAAAATTCAGAAATATTCATTTTTGAAAAGATGATAAACATTTCAACATTCTGAAAGCAAGCCTATTTAATGGGTAGTGTGATTATAGGAAGGGCTTAATTTGATATGTTCCTGAAAATGATGATGTCTAGAAGGATTCTTACCAAAGAGAAGATTGTTTCCTCGCTTTTATGGTTGTTGTATTATAGTTACTTCTGTATGTGCCTGTCTCCCACCCCCTTTCACCTTTTCCAACTAGATTCTATGCTCTTTGAGGTCAAGAACTATATTGTTTTGTTGTTGTTGTTGTTTTAATTATGTCTTCCCAATGACCTAGTACAGTGTCTTGCATTTAGCTGACACTAAATGCTGGCAGAATTGATTATCCTTTCTGATCCCCATCCTCCTTTCTTATATTGTCTCTGTTCTGTGGCAGATTATATGTTGTTAAATAACAATGTAATATGTCTTGATATAGAAGTTCACCTCAGCGGGAAAAAGCATTCACCCACTTTTGTCTACCCATTTCAACTGATTCTTATCCTTGGTTTGAAGTTTAATGAAGAAGAAACTGCTGTATAATTCATATTCATTAGAAAAAAATGCAGGTTTTAATTAGGAAAATGACTTAATTGTGGAATATTTAAAATGAAATAAAGTTTAACACTTTAGAATAAAAAAATGACTCCACATCTTACCAAGGAGAGTATCTTGTGGACATTCTTAAATGGTTAAACTAAACTTATTTGGATTCATAACATATTTTGTGTAAATATCTCAATATACTTCTGCAAGATTTTGAACCATTACCACTTCAATTCATTCACATTACAATAGAGTCTCAAGAAATTTTCTCTAAAGAGTTTCCTTCTCTTTTCCCTTTAGTTGTGATGACTTTTTATTAATATCCTTTAGAGTTTTTTTTATGTTTTCCCCTTAAATGGAGTCTAAGAAGGACCTATGTTAGCTCAAATTATGTAGTAGTTTTCAATCTAATGACTTTCATAACTACAGCCTCCTTCCTAGAATCACAGAATTAATAGGAACCTTGAGTCCTTTTAGTCCAAACCATGCCTGAAAATGAACCTGTTCTACAATGCATACAAGTAGTCATCTAGCTTTGACTTGAAGACTTCTGGTTAGCAAGCAAGCAATTATATTTTGAGATACCTCTGGTTTTAAGAAGTTTGTTTATTTGTTTCTTGAATGAAACTTGTTTCTATAAATCTTCTTTTAATTGCTGTTAGTGACTCCCACAGAGACTAAATAGAACAAGTTTCCTATTTCTTTTTTCATATTTCTTCAATGTGATGACTCTTCAAAAATGTGAAGAAATGAGGGCAGCTAGGCGGCACAGTGAATAGAGCACTGACCCTGGAGTCAGGAGGACCTGAGTTCAAATCCAGCCTCAGACACTTAACACAAAACTAGGCATGCGACCTTGGGCAAGTCACTTAACCCCAATTGCCCTACCTTCCCCTACTCTGAAAAGCAAAAAAAAATGTGAAGAAATCTATTATGCCTCCTCTATACACACACACACACACACACACACACACATCTTCTTGAGGTTAAATTGCTCCAGTCAATCCTCATACAATATGGTCTCAAGTCCCTTTAGAATCCTAGTTGCCATTCTCGGAATGTTCTCCATTTATCAGTGCTCTCCCTAAAATGTATTACCCAGAACCAAACAATATAATTCAGAGTTTGCCTTGCCAGAGTTGCATACATGTCACCATCATCTCCCTTTTCTTGAACTCTATACCTCCTTTGATGCATTTGGTTTTTTGGATTCTTCCTCAAATAGATCTTGCTATACTCAAAAGCCCTAGATTGTTTTTTTTTTCAGGGAAAAAATACTATCTAGGTAGGTCTGGCTAATTTTTTAATGTTCTTTGAACTCATATATAATTGCGAAGATTGTACTATTGCTAGGCCCTAGGTGTCAGAAATTATTCAATATTTTGTCACTGATTAGCCCACCTATGTACTGGAAAACTCCTGTGTACTGGTTTAGGCAAGGAATCTAATCCTCGATTTGATCATAATAATTTTTAGCAAAATTCATCTAATCTAGATATGTGAGGTTAGCAAATGTCCTAATCAATCTCCTTATGATTGATAACAGGAGATGTGGCTCCACAATCCAGGCCACCCAATGACTGACTCCCCCTAAAATCCATAAACAATAATAATCCCCTCTAAAATGTGTCTAACAAGTAGTCTTCAAGTCTTTGAAGTTATCTAGAGGGGGTAACTAATTATATCTGAGGGCAGTCCATTTGACCTTGCACGATCTCTAAGTTGTAGATTCATTCCACTTGATGACATTATTATTTTCTCTTTTCAATCTCTATCCATCATTCCTGGTTCTTGGACCAAACCAAAAGTATGCAATCATTCCTCCCCATGACAATCTTTCAAGTATTAACCACAGTTATCTCATTCTCCATTTGAATTTCCTCATCTTTAGGCTAAATATCCCTTCAAGTTTGTCATTTTATACTTGACCTTTGTAGTCATTTTCTAAACATTCACTCACTGTTAGGGGGGCATCCCTAAGGTTCCAGTTCGAGGACATTAAGAAAAGTATCATAAGTATTTTGTACCAACTGATCCTTTTCTCCTTTTTTCATCTCTTTGGGCAATAAGCATAGTAGAAAAATAATTGGGTCCAAGGATAGGCGCACTTTAGTGAACTTGAATTCACAGTTTTAAATTACTTTGCAGAATTGCTGAACCCAATTCTTAGCTCCACCAACAATGCATGAGCATGTCTATTTTCTCACAGCCACACTAAGCTTTCCTATTTCCCTCTTTTGTATTCTTTGACAATCTTATAGGTATGGGTTGCTTTAGTTTTCACCTCTATAATTATTAGTGGTTTTGGAAAATTTTTATTATGTAATTGATAGCTTGGATTTATTTCTTTGAAAACTGCTCGCTCACAACCTTTGATCACTTACCTAATGAACTATGGATCTTAGTCTCAAAATTTAATTCAATTACTTATATATTTTGGATATGAGAACTTTTAGAGGTCAGCTTACTAAAAATGATTTTTCTAAATTGTTACCTTCTCATTTTAACTACGTTTTGTTTTTTGCGCAAAAAGTTTTTAATGGTCAATAATAAAAATTGTCCATATTTTCTGTGACACTCCCTATCCCTTGTTTGGTCATGAACATTCCCCCCATCCATAGATTTCAAAAGTAATTTCTTCTCTTCTCAAGTTGGTTTATGAAGCCTATAGTTTCCAGGACATGACATTTTAGTCAATGAGTTCATACCTATTCTTCTTCCTAACCATTTGAGATCTGATGGCCAGAAGTTTGGGATGTTCATTAGACTATGACTGTCTTTCTTCTCTATCACAAATTGTGGGAGAAAGGGGTCACTTTCTCCCCAAGATTCTCACATTTTCTGCCACAATAACCAGTACCTTTCTGTTGGTAATAATCTGATTCATAATAAAATATTTTGATCTCCTAGCTTTTTCAATATAACTTTATTATGTGTTAAGTTAGGAAGCTATTTTTGACTCTGCTTTTGACAAAGAATAATGAATTTCCTGGATAATTAATGCCCCTCTTCATTACCCTTAATATTCAAATGGATCTATCATAAAGATAGAATGCCCTCTAATGAAACAGAAAGTAACCAATATGCATTTCATCCATGTTTACCCATAATTCCAATACACACACATACACACACACACATAGTGCAGTAACAATGTTAAGACCTATCTTGTTTTCTTCTGATACCTTCAGCATTATACTGCAACCAGGAAACAAATTCCTATTTCTTTTTTTTTTTTTATAAAGCAATCGGGTGTAAGTAACTTGCTCAAGGTTACACAGCCAGTTATTTCTGGGTGTGGTGCTGAGTATCTGAGCCCAGATATGATCTAGGTCATGCCGACACTGGAGCCGGTGCTCTTACTCGCTGAGCCACCTGGCCGCCCTGAAATTCCTATTTCTTCAAATCATTTTTCCCAGTCATACTGAATAGTTTTCATTCTTGAATACCCCAGTTTCCAAAGAATAAATGTGCATGATCCAGTGGGTAATGGTAAAGCATATGATGATTGAAAGCAACTAGTAACATATTATCAACATGTATTGTAAGGCATATATGATTGAGGAAATATATGACCAGAAACATATGATCAGAATATGACCAGGTGACCTGGTCAAGTTCAAGAGTGTAGTTAAACAGATAGACATCCACAGTACTACACCAGTAACTACAAAATTTAAAAGTAAAGTGGAAAATAAAACCTAGATGAGGGCTTGTAGACGGATTCTCCATAGAGGATATATAGAAGAATAAGGATAAGAATCACACAGAGTGACAGATAATAAGTGGGTTGTTATTTGTACCAATAGAGTACTCACATTAATGAGTTCATAGATCAATTGAAGTGTACAAATGTTGAAGGACTTAGAAATGAATAGACTGTATTAGACATTGATGGGGTGAGAGGTAGAATTGTTAAACTATTTTAGTAAAAAAATAACACTTATGGAAGAGCATCCACAAAAAGGGGTTTATATAGTGTACCTCAAAAAAGCATTTATTTCAAAGGGATAGAAAGAAAAGAAAAAATAAAAGTACGGGTGGAATGGCATTCTAGAGAGAGAAGATATAATCACATGAGAAAACCTAATGCCCAAGAGAGGTAAACATGGTGGATAATATTTATATGAAAATGAAGGGATAGAGAAAGAGAAATAGCAATCCCTTGGAAATATACTACGTTCCACCTAGACAGAAGGAAGAAATAAAGAATTTAGGGAAAATCACACACCTGATCTAGAGGCATAATATATTAAAAATGGAAACTTTCAACCTTCTTGATATCTGGTAGATAGTTAAGCATCTTCTGGACATGGTCAAAAGGAGAACTAATAAATTGTTGCTTTTCAGAAATGATAATTTTATTCTGCAAAGGGATTAAGGACTGACATTCTGTATCTTTTGTTGATATATTAGGGGAAAAATAAATTGGTAGCTAAAATATAAATGAGAAAATTAGGAGAAAGTAACAATGCCAACTTAGAAATACAGAGGAGGAAAGCCAAATAAAGCATAATACATCTCAAATTCATAGAGAAGTCATTTTCAAAGGGCTCAGAGAAAGGAGGTTAAGAGACTATGGCCTAAATTTTTAAAGAGGATGTCAGTACAAGAGAGCTAGTAAGCTCTTAAGACTCAAAGGGTGATGATGCAAACAGAAACCATTTCAATGAAAAAAACAATTGAAGCTTTCTTAAGAGGCACAGATTGCACAGAGAAGTCATAAATCAACTTAAAGTTTAGAAATGCATGTATAGAAAATGAAATCCTAGAGTATAAATAAAAGAATGGCTTAGTAAGAATAGAGTAAGGAGTAATAGTGCCTGGCACATTAGTAGGCTCAATAGAAATGCTTATCCCATCTTCTCTCTGTGTGGACTCATCAAGGAAAGAAAGCTCAAGGAAAGAAAAAGAGAAAGAAAGAGACAGAGAGAGAGAGAGAGAGAATGAGAATGAGGTTGGCAAACAATGAAGGCAATGTGTTTGCTCTAGGAAGCAAAATGATGATTATGAATACCCAGGAGGGCTTAGTCAAGAACAAATAGGTTTAATTTAGTACAATAATCATTTTTAAACTATCAGTTGCATGCAAGGCATTGTACTAGATACTAGAGACAGAAAGAAAAAAAATGAGACACATATGAGTAACCATGTTTCCTTTCTTGACAAGAGCTAGGAGAACAGTAGAGCAAGGAAATATGGTAGACAAAGTTTAACTAAGCTTTGTCAAAACATCTGGCAAAATTTCTCACACTTTTCTTATGAACAAGATGAAGACTTATGGACTATCACCATTCTTAAATGGTCAGTTCAGTAAATTCAGACCAAATGAATCAATCAACAAATACTAATTAAGCACTTATTAAGAGACATAAAAATAGAATTGTAAAATGCTTTTAGAAAAAAAGAAATAAAGAATGATTTAAATAATTGAAAAGATATACATTACCCATGGTTAGGCAATAACAATACAATAAAAATTATCACTGGAGAAGCAGAATCAATGTAACAGAGTAGAAGCAAGGAGTACAGCAGAGCTCCCCTCTATAAAACTCCTAATAGATCAAGATAATACACCAGATTAAATACTGATGAGGAAATCCAAAAGAAAAAGTAACAGTGAATCATTTGTCCATCCCAAGTCTTCATAGGGAACAGAGGAATCTGTAGAAAAGGGAGACAGGATTAGTCCAGGAAGGGAGCATTGCAGTTAGATCCTATGCACAAAGGCAAGAAGAGGTCTCAGATCCCTATGAGGACACACCAAGCCCTTAAGAGATAGCACAACTGGCACAGAGGCCAACTGCCAGCTTTGTCACTCACTATCCAGTTCTAGATTACAGATCCAGGTCAGATTTAGAAGAGGACATATATCTGGGGTTAGTTTTTCCTTTTAAGGAGACCCTGGGCTCAATACCTAGGAAAGAAGAAGCTTAGAAATAAGTACCAATTATGCAGCTCAGACCACAGAAAGAGAAAGTGTCTCTGTTGCAACATTTAGCTCAGCCTTCAGAGGAATAAACAGCATAGGAATCTCAGATCAAAGAGGAACCAACAATTCTATCATTCTGAAACAAATGAGCTTTCAAGCTAGCTGAAATAACCTAAGTCCCTCAGGAATCTACAACTGCTCAGAGTGAAACTCAAAAATTTGTAGATAAGGGGAACAACAATCAGACTTTCCCCTGGATCAGGCCACTTTTGGGAGCGCTGAAAGCTTGTTCCTGTCTCTCATAAACATTCTGCAGAAATAAACTTTATGTTTCTTTTCATTGCAGTATTAAAGCTGTTTTCTGCTTTAAACTTATCTTGCTCTTACTTTACTATAATTTCTATATGGTAGCTTTTCAAATGAACTGGTAAACAAGACTAATCATTCTTAAGTAGAGTTTCTTTGAAAATTTAGCCAATATGCCAGTGGTAGAGGAGAAGAAAGTTACATCTGGAGAGATTGTTTCTTTACAAATATGTTTATATAAAATACAAAAATGAATCAATATAAATAATAGAAGTTAAGTGTACTTATAATTTGAAACAGTATTTGTCATTAGCCAGTAGAAAAGTACATATTTTATGTCATAACTAGTTTTTCATTTCCATCAATTGGTTAGGTAGCCAATTATTTTTTTAATTAGTTTACATTTCTCATCAAGAAAACTTATAAAAATTCTTCTACCATTTTCTACCACATATTTGTGGGAGCAAGAATTTTCACATTATTATTGATTTAAATAAAAATGCAAGAATAAATTCTGTGCTGAACCAGATTTAAGATATTTGTCTAGTGTTGAGCCAAATATTGCAAAAAAAATCAAATAAAAAAAGTTTAACATTGAAATTTTTTGTATATCATTACACTATGTTAAACATCGTCCACATTATTTATTGGTAGATTTTGGTAGACTTTAGTCTTTCATAGCTATGATGAATGAGGAGCTTTGGGGGGGGGGGTTCATTGTAAGCACTTAATGAACAAACCTAAAATAATATTATGTGTAGTCTATTAAACTATCCTCAGGATTCACAATACATTTGTTGTTGTCATTATTGTTATTGAAAAGTTTTCAAGGAACAAAAATATTGGGCAATACTATTTTAAGGTATTGATTGGGAGGACTGGTGGGAGGCAAGAAGACCCATTAGGAGATTATTATTATAAGATAATAGGAGCATAACAAAGAAAAAATAGATTACATCAGAAAGAAAGGTATTTGTGTAAGATATTTTGTAAATAGAATTGGTAGAACTTACTAACTGCTTGGATGTGAAAAGATGGTTGGTTGTCATCCTTTGTTCTCAAAGAGGACCAAAATGACATCACTATGTTAGAGTCAAGTTGCAGTTTGTCCAACCATAGCTGATTAGATCAATATGAGCTTGGAATGCTCTACAGGTTGGGCACAAAGAGTGCATGTAAACATTTGGGATGGATTCATTAAATTTGCACATCTCATGTTTATTTTGAGCCATTTCAATTATGCTTTGCTCAAAGAGCACAGCACTTTATCTGGTGAGAGCATGCCATGCTTGGTAGTCCTGTACCAGTGTCTCCGATGTCATACAATCAATTCCAAAGTTCTTAAGAGGGACCTTGAGAGTGTCCTTGTTATCACTTTTTTCTGACTGACATGTGAGTATTTCCCCTGTGTGAGTTCTCCATAAAATAGTCTTCTAGGCAAGCATACATTTGGCATTTGAACAATATGGGCAGCCCATTAAAGTTGTGCTTTCTGCAGTAGAGTTTGAATGCTTGGAAGTATAGTTCAAGAAAGGATCTCAGTGTTTGATACCTTATCATACCAGGTGATCTTCAGAATCTTCCTAAGATAATGAAAATGAAAGTGATTCAGTTTCCTGGCATGGCACTGGTATACTATCCAGGTTTCATAGTCATACAACAATAAGGTTAACACAATGGCTCTGGAGACCTTCAGTTTGGTAGTCAGCCTAATACTCTCTTCTCCCACACTTTCCTTCAGAGCCTCTCAAACACTGAGCTAGCTCTGGCAATGTGTATGTTAACCTCATTATCAATGTGTACATACCTGTAAAGTACACTACCAAGATAGGTGAAATTATCCACAGCATTCAAAACTTCTCCATTTGCTGTAAATGATGGTTCTACATATAGATAGTGTGGTGCTGGCTGGTGGAGCACCTGTGTTTTCTTGGTATTAATTGTTAGGCCAAAATTAGCACAAGAAGCAGAAAATTGATCCATACTTTGTTGAATCTCAGCTTCAGAGGCTGCAATGAGTCCACAATCATCTGTGAAAAAAAAATACCATACACCAGTTATCCCTCCAATTTAGTCTTGGCTTGTAGCCTTTTCAAGTTGAAGAATTTACTATCAGTGCAGTAACTAACTTGATGGGAACAAGCATACAACCTTGTTTCACTCCATTGGTGAATGGGAAAGCACTAGAACACTGTCCATTATCCAGAAGCAGAGCAAGCATGCCATTGTGAAATTGATATACAATACTGATGAACCAAGCAAATTTTATCATAACTTTCCATAAGCTCTCATGACTGACTGTATCAAAGGCCTTGTTCAGATAAGTAAGGAAGATAGAAAAGTCAAATATCTCACCTAAGGTTAAAACACAGGTGCTGCCATTGAAAAAATATGGAAATCAATAAAAGTATCTAGGGAAAGAACAAGAAGCCACATTTTTGTCACATTGAAGAATTGGAATAATATCTAGACAGTGTTACTTCTTGAACAGTGGAAATTTGGACCTAGATTTCCAAAGAAAGGTCAGAGGTAGAGATATTTAGAGGGACGCTTGCCACTGGATCCTTTATACCATTGTTTCTGTCATGACATTGTCCGTATTACTTGAGGTGCCAATTTCTTTCAAGAATTTTAATAAGCTTATGATACTGGTAGTAGCATACTAAGAAAAATGGATTGCAAAATAGGAAACATTTGAGATGTGGTTCCATAAAGCTTCAGAATGAGAAGGGATCTCATAGTCTTGTGAAGTTGATATACTTCTGACATACAAAATACTGGTGCTTAACAGGATCATGTCATTCATTTGGGATAAGCAATTATTTGTTCTGTTTCAGGGAACCATCAGGAAAAAGCACATCAGGAATAGCTGGACAGACTAGGAAGATCATAAAGAAAATGCTGAAGAAATAATTTCCTTGTAAAGGAAAAAAAATAAGTTTTGACCAGCATGATAAGAAAACATCAAGACTTTTAGCAAAGTCAAAATAAAAATGTAGGGGCAGCTAATTGGTGCAGTGAATAGAGCACAGGCCCTGAAGTCAGGACCTGAGTTCAAATTCGAGCTGAAACTTAAAACAAAAAAACTAGCAGTATGACCTCAGGCAATAACCCCAATTGCCCTACCTTCCCCCTACAAAAAAAGAGCAAAATAGAAATGTAGATCAATTAGCAAATATTTAACTTGCCAAAACTAGTTTGACCAATTATTTCTGATCATAGAGGGACACGTTTTCTACAAAGTCTACTTATAATCCCAAGATTTGAATTTGGATGGTAATATCACACTTTTTCCTCCTAAAAGGCAAAATTGGCTGTTTTAAGTTTTCTTAACATTCAATTCTTCTGAGTATACCATTCATAGAAAGGGTGTAAATGTTAGTAGGGGTAAAAGAGTCAATAGGCAGGCAGGAGAGGGTGCAATGATATAAGAGACTTATTCCTGGAAGTCAGGTATATACCTCATGCTAAAAAAGTAGAGGGCTAATAGGATAGAATGTTTTATGCCTTGTCAGAGGAGAGGATCCTGTACAGTGTTTTTACTTAACTGATTTCCATTTTTATGAGAGCATTCAAAAAGGAGGAGAAGTGGTCTATTTGAGAAATTATTATAAGTAAAGACAAAATGTAACCGTAAAATATATTTTTTTATCTTTCAATACTTTTTTTAAAGAAACACAAGGTTTATCTATAATAAATTCTAGTCAATAAACATATTTTATTATATAATTATAATTATATAATATAATTATTATGTATCGAGATATATAATATAATTATTATATATTATGATATAATATATGATATATTATTTTTATAATTATATATTATAATGTATAATATATAAGTATAAAAATAATATATCATATATTATTATATATAATAATTATATATTATAATATATAATATAAATATATTATTATATATAATAATTATATATTATAATATATAATATAAATATATTATTATATAAATTTATTTATTTATAAATAAAATTAAGGGCCTACTTTGTGCCAGGTATGAAGTACATTTCCAAGGCCTTTATATATGAATATCATTTCTATCATGCTCCAGGGTGCCTCACCAGTAACCTACAGCTCAACAGAACCTTACCCCTACCTTGACAAGCCCCATGCAGCCCATCCCCTTCCCCATTCCCTCCCACTTTCCAGCTATTCACAACTGCCTGACACCCTGGGACAACTCTGAGGCTGAATCCATATGTACAATCAGAGCCTACCCAAAGTCAAACCTCAATGATTAATACCTTGTCATACTCTCTGGGATTCTGAACCTTAGGCTACATTATTCAAAACTAATTCTTCACCCACAATTCACTGCTATCTTTTTCCCAATCACTTAAATCCAACCTTCCACTCTAAAGCTATTTAACCATCCTGTAGTTCTTTCTGGAATGCCTGCTCAATTGGTAACAAATTAGCTTTTGTCAAACCTTTTCCTTTCTTACTCTCTCCATTATCTTGCACTCACTGGGTCACACCTCCTCCTTCCTGAAGATACAGCTTCCCTAGCTATCCTTTCTAGCACTGGTTGTACTTTCAATTGTAGTTGCTCAGTCATTTCCAGTTGTTTTAAACTCTCTGTGACCATATTTGGTGTTTACTTGGCAAAGATAAGAGAGTGTTTTGGCATTTCTTTCTCCAACTCATTTAACAGTTGAGTAAACTGAGGTAAAAAGGGTTAATTGACTTGTCTAGAATCACACATCTAGTAACTGTCTGAGGCCAGATTTGAACCCAGTAAGATGAGTCTTCCTGACTTCAGGTTGGACACTCTATTTACTGTTTCACCTAACTGACCATACTTGTATTCATATTCCCTAATTCACTGATTGCAATGAGTGGGTTGAAGTACTTCTTGACTCTCTTTGCCAAGCTCTCCCTCTACCACTATTACTCGGTAACATCTCAACCTTTGAAGTTAATTCAGTCAATATTTGTTGTCCATTGACTTTTAGGACACTTTCCTAAACTTCCTCACTAAGGAGAGTTCCTGACTCATATTCTTTATCTCCTTCTCAAATCCTGCCTTCATTCTAAAAAAACTTTAAAATAAATATTTAATACCCTAATCTTTCAATTCCTTGACTTCCTCATTTCCTATGACTTATTCCTCCTCCTCACCCTAGTTATGCTTTATTAGCTTGATCTTGCCATCACCACAAATCATTCCACATTCATTCTTATGAACTTTAAAATTCCCTTATCTCATTAAAATCTGTTGTCATTCCACCTCACCCTCTTTCTTGCAACTCCCAAGTCCTAGTTTTTAATCAATCCTTCACCATTCAGTTCTTTCCCAACCCATTATCCCTGCACTTAATATATTCTCTTCTCTTCAAAATCTTCACCCTTTGGTAAGCCAATTCAATTCCACACTATTCTTTTCTCTGGATTACCTTTACTCTTTTTCCTGTTGTATCTTTCCCCATGGTATGCTGAACCTTAGTTTTGGATTACTTCTATCATCTACTGTATTCACTATTATGTGCTGCTGAATAAAGTAAGAGAAAATCATAAAACCATGATGAGTGAGCCTACTACAAATTTATATTACATTACATCTACTGGGCCCTCACTGTAGCCAGGCAATCCTTTTATATATCCCTAAGTGGTAAAGTGGATAGAGCACTGGACTTGGACCCTTACTAGCTATGTTATCCTAGATAAATCACTTAACACAGTTTGCTTCAGTTTCATCATCCATAAAATGAGTTGGAGAAGGAAATGGCAAGGCACTCCAGTTCATAGAAATATCAAGAAGAGTCACACTGAAAGGACTGAAATGACTAAACAACTGAAATGACTAAACAAATGAGTGTGTATAGGATATGGCATATATATGAAAAACTATAGTCCAAAATAATATATGACAGTTGAGTATAAATTTGATTATTATCTTTATGCAGATGATTATTTTTTATCAAAAGTTTTATTAATTTCTAGTTTACATCATTCATTTCTGCAAGATTTTGAGTTACAAATTTTCTCCCCATTTTCCCCCTACACCCCACCCCCAAATAGTGATCCCACTGGATATCCCCTCCTCTAATCTGCTATCTCCCATATCTTCTCCCATACCCCCTCCAACTTTCCAGAAGGGCACATTGGATCTCTATGCCCATTGATAATAGTATATATATATATATATATACATATAAAACATTTGATTTTAAAACTTTGAATTCCAAATTGATTCTTTTCCTCCCTTGTCACCCACCCTTACTGGGAAGATAAGCAATTCAATATAGGTTGTAAATGGGTAGCTACGCAAAATATTTCCATAGTAGTTATATTGTAAAAGACTGACTATATTTCCCTCCCTCTTATCCTACCTCCCACTTGTTCTATTCTCTACTTTGATCCTGTCCTTTTTCAAAAGTGAGTGCTTCCAACTTCCCTCCCCCTGCCCCAGCTTGCCCTCCCTTCCATCATCCCCCTTCTCATCCCCTTCCCCCCTACTCTCCTGTAGGGTGAGATACCGTATTTAGTGTGTATGTCATTCCCTCCCTAAGGCAAATTCAATGAGAATAGGTTGACCCATTCCCTTTTGACTTTCTGTTCTTCCCCTCCTTTGCAACCATTTTCCCTCATCCACCTCTTCTACATGAGATAGTTTACCCCATTCTGTCTCTCTCCATCTCCTCTCATTATATTCCTCTCTCACCTCTTAATTTCACCTTTTAAGTATTATCCCTTCTGATTAAACTGGTCCTGTGCCCTCTCCCTATATATATATATATATATATATATATATATATATGTGTGTGTGTGTGTGTGTGTGTGTGTGTGTGTGTATACATATATATACCTGTATACATATATATACACATTCACATATGTATTCATACACCCAGATACCCTCCTATATAGACACACACACACACATTTCTATTCCCTTCAATTATTTTCATACTAAGAAAAGTTTCACAAGTTACAATGATCATTTTTCCATGTAGGAATGTAAATAGTTCAACTTTGATAAGCTTCGTATGATTTCTTTTCCCTGTTTACCTGCTCATGCTTCTCTTGCTTTTTGTATCTGAATGTCAAATTTTCTATTCAATTCTGTTTTTTTTTTTCATTAAGAATGCTTGAAAGTCCTCTATTCCATTCAATGACCTTATGTTCCCCTGAAACATGATACTCAGTTTTGCTGGGGAGGTGATTCTTGGTTTTAATCCCAGCTCCTCTGCCCTCTGGAATATCAGATTCCAGGCCCTTCAATCCCTCAGTGTAGAAGCTGCCAGATCCTGTGTTATCCTGATTTTGTTTCCACAATATTCAAATTGTTTCTTGCTGGATGCTCCTAATGTTCTCTCCTTGATCTGGGAATTCTGGAACCTGGCTATAAGAGTACTAGGAGTTTTCTTTTTGTCATCTTTTTCAGGAGGTGATAGGTGGATTCTTTCAACCACTATTTTGCCTTCTGGTTCTAAAATATCAGGGTAATTTTCCTTGAGAATTTCTTGGAGGATGATTTCTAGGTTCTTTCTTTGATCATGGCTTTCAGGTAGTCCAATATTTTTTTTAAGCAATTGGGCTTAAGCAACTTGCTCAAGGTTACACTGCCACTTATATCTGGGTGTGGTGCTAAGTATCTGAGCCCAGATTTGATCCCCAGGTCATCCAAACACTGGAGCCGGTGCTCTTACTCACTGAGCCACCTGGCTGCCCCTAAGCAATTGGGGTTAATAACTTACTCAAGGTTACACGGCCAGGTGTTTTTGGGTGGGTGCTAAGTGTCTGAGCCCAGATTTGATCTCCAGGTCATCCTGACACTGGAGCTGGTGCTCTTACTCACTGTGCTACCTGGCTGCCCCAAGTACAATAATTTTAAAATTATTTCTCCTGCATCTATTTTCCAGGTCAGTGGTTTTCCCCATGAGATATTTCACATTGCCTTCTATTTTTTCATTTGTTTGGATCTGTGTAATGGTATCTTGATTTCTCATAAAGTCACTAGCTTCCATTTGCTCCATTCTAAATCTGATGGAATGATTCTCCTCATTGAACTTTTGAGCTTTTTTTTCCATCTGACAAATTCAGCTTTTTAAGGCATTCCTCTCCTCATTACCTTTTTGAGTCTCTTTTGCCAATTAAGTTAGTCTGTTTTTATAAGGTATGATTTTCCTCAGTCAGGTTGTTGACTCTCATTTCGTAATTTTCTTGCATTGTTCTCATTTCTCTTCCCAATTTTTCCTCTACTTCTCTTATCTGCTTCTCAAGGTCCTCTATGTCCTGTAACCAGCTCATATTTTCCTTTCAAGCTTTTGGTGGTGTTCTTACTTTACTATTTTCTTCCTGTTCCATGCTTTGATCTGTTTTGTCCCCAAAATAGGAGTCTAATGTTGAATTCCTGTTTGCTTTACTTCCCTCATTTACTCATCTTGCACTCAATTACTTGACTTTTGGGCTTTTTGCCACAGTAGGTCTCTACTACCAGATAGGGGAGCTTCATATCCAATGCTACGGTTTTCTCAGCTGCCGGAGGTATTAGTTGGGTGCCCTCTCTGAAGCCTCCACATTCTCTGGCAAGCTGGTCACACACCCCAGGACCTTCACCCTAGACTGCAATCCAGATCCAAGCAAGTAGAAGCAAGAGCAATTACTCCTCATACTGGTCACTTGGTCCCCCTACAGTCTGCAGGCCAGGAGCTGAAGCTGCCACGTGGCAGCAGCTGCATGGCCACAGCACCTCAGTGGCTTCTCCTTCCAGGGGATAAAGGCCAATGTACTCCCAAACTACCAGATCCCAAAATCCACACTTCACTGACCTCTCACTTTGTCCTTGGCATCTATGGGTTGATAATTCTGGAAACCGCCACAGTTGCTGGTGATCTGAAGTCCCTCCAGCCAGTGGTTAGTCAGGCCCACCCTAAGGCTAAAACCTCCGGCTTGGGGTAGGCTCCTAGAGTACTGAGCTGGCTGCTCCTTGCCAGCCTGATGGGCTGTCCTCAGTGGGAGGTTAGCTTCTCTGCGTCATTTTGTGGGTTCTATAGCCCCAAAGTTTGTTCAGAGTCACCTTTTACATGAATTGGAGGTGGTGGGAGCCAGAGCCTAGTGGAAGTCCTGTTTCTATTCTGCCATCTTGACTCCGCCCCCTGTGCAAATTATTCTTATATGTCTAGCCCTATTCACTCTTCTGACCTCCAATCCAAAGTTTCTAACTGCTTATTAGACATTTCAAAATGAATGCCCCATAGACATCTTATATTCTACATGTCCAAAATTGAACACATTATCTCTTCTTTTTTCCTAATTCATTCTCTCATATCCAACTTATTGCCAGGTCCTATCAATTCTGCCTTTCATAATATCTCTTATATACCTTCCCTTCTTTACTTTGACGCTACCAACACCCTAGTTCAGATCCTCTTCACATCATGTCTATATATTATCACAGCAACATAATGGTTTATTAAACTTTTCCTCAAGTTATCTTCCCACTCCAGTTCATTTTCCATGAAGAAATCCATTCAATAATCTCCAGTGTCTTCCTTTCACCTCTAGGATTAAATATAAAATTGGTTTGCTTTTTCAAATTCAGAATTTAACACTTCTTGCCTCTCCCATTTTCTCACAGCTTACTCATCTCTTATCCTCTATGATTCAGTGGCCCAGACTTCTTTGCTTTTCTTTGCACTGTACACTCCATCTTCTAATGGAGCATTTTCACTGGCTGCTCCCCACGTCTGGACCTGTCTTTTTCTCGTTTCTGCTTCCTGACTTCTTTCAAATCTCAGCTAATGTCTTAAGGGCCACCTCCGGTCTTCCTGATTTCTCTTTCCACTGCACTCAGATGGCTCCAGAGGGGAAAGTGAGGCTTATGACACTGCACATTCCTCCTTCACTTAAATGCAATTCATCTTCATGATGTCATGGTCCTCTTTGAGAACACAGGACAAACAACAACAACAATGTCCTACTTTCTTCTGCAGGAAGCTTTCCACAGTCCTCCTTAGTTTTAGTGCTCTTCTTCTAAGACTATGCAAATATATACATATAGATAGACAGATATACAGATAGATATGGATATGGATATAGATATGGATATGGATATGGACATCAACATTGATATGGACATAGATATAGATATAATGTATATACATATGTGTATATGCATGTGTATATAGTTTGTACATCATCATTTGCATATTATCTCCCCAGTTTAAAAAATGTTTCTTGAGACCAGGGATTATTTGTTTTTTGCCTTCTTTGTATCCTTAGAAGTTGGCACTGTGCCTGGTACATAGTATGTGCCAATTAATCTATGCTTATTAATTTAGCTGAGAGGATGACTTTTAAAATAAATATTTGCAATTTTCTAAGTAGAATACTTAAATCGTCAAATTTGACTACTGGAATAACATTGTACTCTCAAATCTGCTCATTAGATTTAAATAGTTAAGAAGATATGCACAGAAAGCTAAAAAATCAGACTTTTAACTACTCATGCGTTTCCCACTAGACCCACATCAACCTTATTTAGTTCTAAAGAGGAGCACAATTTATACTGTTTCCCACTGACTACATTTAAATATGCATCTATTTTGAAGATCTGTATTGTAATTCTTGTTTTGACCCTGCTCTTAGAAATGGGTGACTTTAAGGGGAAATGATGTGTAAGTCAAGAAGTAGACTACTTTATCTTACATGGATGTCAGGGGGAAATTCTAGTTGAATAACTGTAGCAGCAAGCACTCTAGCATACCCAAGATGGATTCTAGCACAGGTTCTTTGATCTGCTTTTCTAAAGGAAAGCAGCTCAAGAAATGGTTAACAATCTTACTTTAATCAAACATATATCCTTTACCTAGTTCAGGGGAAAAGTCGGCACCTTGAACTTCAGAGAAAATACAAACAGAAGTTACAAGCAGACAAAAATACAGACAGAGAAAAAGACAAACAGATACGACTTCCAATTGTCTGACCATTACATCCATATCTAGTCAGTTACCAGAGAGAGAAGCACCAACATCTGAGTTTTCAAAGCCAGGGGGCTCAATAGCTGCCCAGAGTCTCATCTGGCCAAATCACACAACTCTTCCTATAAGTGAGCCCCAAAGCCTCACCTCAGAGGTATATATAGCCTTCTCCAGGGTCAGAGAATATCACAACCCTCATGACCCACTTAAGTACAAAGTAACAAAAATTATTCCTCCTAAAAAACAAGCCTCCTGTCACAGGCTCCATTTGACCACATTCAGCCTATTTGGGGGCAGAGTTTATTTTCAAATCAGAAAACATCCTCAAAGCCACCTAAGCCTATTAAGGAGCAGGGAAGATCTTCAAATTCCTATTACCATTACAGCAACTTGTAATGGTGATTTTAGAATGTTTCAAAGTCTGTTTAGATAAGCACCCTCCAAATGTGATATAATGTCATGCAATAGGAAGCTAGAATTATTTAAATGCTAGAAATTAAACCTTAATATTATTTTAATCGCAGAGCACTAATTTAGTGGGTGCCATATTTGTTGCATATATGTAGACTCTTACATTAACATGTACATTAATGTGTGCAACAGACACTGCATGCTTAAATAATGGCACATTAAATACTCTTTTACAAATAAGTGTGTTGCTTAAATGCCAGCAAAAGAAACAAAATGATTAATGAGAACTGAAAAAGAAAGATGTGAATAGGTAATGCTAGATATACTTAATTATGCAGTTATCATCATTGCTAGCACTTTACATATATTTCCTTTGATCTTCACAACAACTTTGGGAGGTAGTAGCTGTCATTATCATTATTATTATAGTTACTATTGGTCTACAAATGAGGAAACTGAGGCTCACAGAGTTTCTGTCTTGCCTAAGGTCACATGATTAGTATGTGTATGAGACAGGATTTGAACTCGATTCTTTTACTTTCCTCCTTGCAGACTTTCTGCTTGTTACTAAAATGATAAAATGTAGCCACTTTGAAGTATGGAGTTCAAAGCTTTCTCTACCAGGGCCTGGGTATTCATCTGATCAGTACTTCATGTCTATTATTGGAAGTAAAATTCTTAAAAGTTTTCACTCATGTGAATTGTATACATATATCAGACATGTATGTTGAATGTATGCAATATGTTTCTTATAGTATATTATTGATTATTTTTAAATTTTCTTAACCTAAAATAGATCTCTAAGTTAATTTTGTGTATGCTTTCTTCAAGGTCATTTATTTTCATTTCTATATAATTCACATAACTTTCCAAGACAAAAGAAGAGGTTTTTTTTTGTTTTGAGAAAATCAAATTGCTATTGTCTCCATTTTTGTAACTAATTCTATTCTGCATAATTACCAACATTTTGTATTACTGCCTAAAGTCACATTTATTTGTCCTTAGGTTAAGTTCATAAGTTTAAAAGTTCAACTTTCCTATAATGACCATTTTTAATCTCTAAGTTTAAAAGTTCAGTTGTCCTATAAATCACTTTTAATTAGAGATAATCTGTTATATCTCTACCACTAGCTGTTGTTGCACAATTAAAGGAAATGTGTTAACTACATATCTTTAGTTATTCTTTTAGGATTCAGGTGGGATCAATCAATCAGCAATTTCTATGTAACAAGTTGAGAGGAGGTTTTGCTAGCCTTACATTTCCAATTTCCAACCAATCATATTGTTTGTCAGGACCATAATGCCTCTGCCTATTATTATACCAATTAGATTATTTTCCCCATCTATGATGCTGCCTTCTACTTTTTGGATCCTTCTTTTGTCAATAAAAATGATTTATCAGCCCTCATTTGAAGTCTTAGCTAGCTGAGGAGGCTCAGACCCTGTTTGTTGGCAAATTCATGCTTTGCTAACAAATTGGTCATGTTCAGACCATTGTGCCTCAGTTCATCTTAATTTCAAGCATAACAATTGGTAATCTTGAAGGATAAGGGGATAGAGGCTGGTCCCCAGAGGCCACTTCTTAGGGCACTCACCCTAAAGTTCTCTGGTGAAATTTTTCCATAGGGATTTCTGTATGAAGGATTGCAATGGAGACCTAACTCTGCCCTTGGTCCCAAATCTTTCAAACCAAGGTAAGGCTCCCATACTACTAAGAAAGTTGCAACTTTGCATGTTTGTCTTAGTATAATATACTGCTTATGTTTTCTGCAGTAATTGTTTAGTAATAGTAAAGAGATGAGACATTTGGAGAATTTTTTTTTCTTTTCAAAGGGTGCTTCTGGCCCAAAGGTATACAACATAAGCACCCCTTCAGGGAAGTCATTACAAGACCCTTGGATAATTTTATTCTTTAAGGGAAGACCATGGTTCAAGCTAGATGGATATTTCTCATTTAAGAAAGGTTTGGGGAAAGCCTGGAAACAGGGAAACATTCCCAGTTGAACAGGTGTAAATAAAAATAGATCAAACTTTACCCAAGACACATAAGAAAAATCCCAAATCTGGCCTTAAAAAGGACTTTCATTTGTGCACACTAAATTTTTTAGGAACCTTGACATTGAAGTCTAATGCCTTTGTGTATTTTTGTGACAACAATCTCTCCTTTCATTATATTTTGTTAGTGTAGAGAAAGAGAGATGGTCTCCACAGATTGTAACCTTATACTATCCTATAAATTGAGTATTCATATCAGTAAGCAGCAACACCAATGGTCACTTACTACTGAAGACTTGTGCATCTCACAACCTTCTCATCACCAACCCTTTCTTCTGTTTATCTTAACATAATAAAACTTTGTGGATGCACCTTGCAGCAAGCATTGGCATTTAATAGACTACAGGAGCGTAAGGAGAAGAGACAAACAGGATGTGGGAGTGATGAAGGTGATGTGTGGTACAGAGTGTGGACTTATCAGAGACTTATCTTTTCTAAGCTAAATATTTGCCTTTAACCAAAACAGTGGCAACAAGTTAAGATGACAACCAGAAGACAACAGATTAGACTGCTTTTCTGAGTTGGAACAGTTTGTTGCTAACCTGAAGAGAAAGCTGATCCAATACATATTTGGCAATAGTGGAGCAAAAAAGAGTGGACTGCTTTCAGAGATTTGGTGTGCAGCACTGCATTTACTCAAAGCTTAGAGATATGCAGAATGAAATTCAATTTCATGCTAATAATAACAATTCAAACCACTTCTATGATGCCCTGAAGGCTATCAATGGCACAAAGATATATGGTGCATCTCACCTACTCAGTGCTGATGGAGCCACATTGAGTAGTAATAAGGACATGATACTGGAGAAATGGGCTGAATGCTTCCATAGTGTTTTCAACAGACCATCATTAATCAATGCTGAAGCCATTGACAGTTTACCTCAGGTTGAAGGCAATCCCTGTCTAGTCAAATTTTCAACTGAAGAAGAGGTTTTGACTATCATTAGGCTCCTCTCATATGGCAAAGCAACTGGTGCTGATTCTGTTTCAGCTGACATTTACAAGGCAGGGGGTCCATTGCTCATACAAAAGCTGACTGAAATTTTCTAGGTTATTTGGCAAGAGGAGGTTATCTCCCCAGGAGTTAAAAGATGTCTCCATTGTCCGTATTTATAAAGTAAAAGAAATAGATTGTCCTGTGACAATCACAGTCATGGGGGAAAGGGTCCTCTCTCCTAGTTCTCACTGGCAAGATTCTTGGCACAATCATTCTTAATAGGCTGATCCTTTATCTGGAAGATGGACATCTACCCAAGAGCCAGTGTAGCTTCAGAAAGGGTTGAGGAATTGTCAATATGATATTTGTTGTCAGGAAATGCCAGGAGCAGAACAGAGGTCTGTACACAATGTTCATCCATCTGACCAAGACATTTGATGCTGTCTCTCACAAGGGCTAACATCAACATTTTGCTGCCCAGAGAAGTTCATTGGGATTATATGTCAATTTCATGACAGTCTGCTTGCTTGGGTTCTGGATAATGGACAATGCTCTCATGTTTACCTAGTCACCGATGTAGTGAAACAAGGCTGTGGGCTTTCTCCCATACTTTTTAACATGATGTTTTCAGCTATGTTGTCAGACGTCTTCTATTAAGGCCAACACAGCATCAAGGTCAGCTACTGCACTGATAGTAGATTATTTCCCTTGAAAAAGCTACAAGTCAAGACTAAACTGGAGAGATAGTTGGTACATGATTTTTTTGTTTGCAGATGATTATACACTCATTGCAGCTTCTGAAGCTGAGATGCAGCAAAATATGGATTGATTTTCTGCTGCTTGTACTAATTGTAACTTAACAATTAACAAGAAAATCCAAGTGCTCCACCATCCAGTGCCACATTAGTCATGTGTGGAACCATTGGTTATAGCAAATGGTGAAGTTTTGAATACTGTGAATAAGTTCACTTACCTTGGCCTTATACTTTACAGGGTTGTACACATTGACAATGAGGTCGATGCAGGCATTCTCATAGGTAGCTCAACTTTTGGGAGACTCTAAAGGAAAATGTGGGAGAGAAGTGGTAGTAGATTGACTGCCAAACTGAAGGTCTACGGAGTCATTGTACCGACCTCATTGCTGTTTGGCTGTGAAACCTGGACAATATACCAGTATCATTCCAGGAAACTGAATTACTTCCATTTGAATTATTTTAGGAATATTCTGAAGGTCACCTGGTAGGATAAGGTACCACACACTGATGTCCTTTCTTGAATTAAATGGTCAAGCATAGAAACTACTACAGAGAGTACAATTCCAATGGTCTGGACACATTGTTCAAGTACCAAACGTATGCTTGCCTAAAAATACTATTTTATGGAGATCTCACATGGTGGTCAGAAGAAGCAATACAAGTACACCCTCATGGTCTCTTTTAATAATTTTGAAACTGATCATGTGATGTAGAAGATACTAGCACATTACTAGAATGTCGTGCCCTAATCGAAGAAGGTGCTATGCTGTATGAACAAAGTAGAATTGAAGTGGTTCAAAATAAACATAAGATGCGCAAATGTTCACGTGTGATGCTTGTGCCTGACCTGTGGTAGAGCATTTGGAGCTCATATTGGTCTGATCAGCCATAGCTGGACAGAATAAAACTTGATTTTAACATAATGATGTCATTTTGGTCCTCTTCAAAACCAAAGGACAACAACCTTTGGGTCTTTAAGTTTTTTTTTTTTTCAGGTTTCAGGAAAGCCTCAAAATGTTCCAAGATTGTCCTATTACATGGTGTCTGCTGGTCCCTTTCATTATGCCCAAATCTCCTAAATCTGTTGGGGTGAGATCTCTTATGCAAATTTAGGGCTACTATTTCTTGTTCTCTTCACATTACTCTGTCCTTGGGGCTACCCAAGAATTCCCTCTCCTTTTTCCCTATTCTCTTTCAAACCAGCTGTAATGTTAATGGGATTTAATATCTTCCTGCCCATTAATAGGCCTCATGTGGAGCCCATTGATGGAAGCTTGCTCAGTTGGGAGTTTGCTTGTAGGAAAGCTTTCACATAGTTTGTTAATTTCTAATTAGGTACTGAGTCACAAGGGTTGTGATGCTTTTTGGTTCTGAGAAGTGTATAAATACTCTGAGTTGGTATTTTGCTTTGGGGGCTCACTTGTGTGAAAGGATCTTGTGAATCCCTGGTGGCTTTATGTTCAGAGATTCCCAATTGCTCAGATGTAAAGGTTCTCTCGATCCAGGGATGTATGTATAGATGTTTCATCTATAGATTGATTGATTCAGGCAGTCAGAGCCCTGTCTCTTGGTCTTTATTTCTCAGCTTGTGTTTTCTCTGTTTGTATTTTCTCTGAAGTTCAAGGTGCTGACTTTTCCTCTGACCTAGTGAATATAATTGTGGTTTCAGCACTCTGTCAGTCTGTTCTGTCCATGTTGACTTGTGATTGTGTTACTTTGTCAGACAGAAACATTCTATCTGTTGAACTGTTACTTCAGACAGAAGCACTCGGTCTGTTGAACTCTGTTACTTCATCAGACAGAAGCACTCTGTCTGTTGACTTGTGTTGAGTTCACAGGCAGAAAGTGAATTGATGATAATGTCTGCAATGTGTGTGAATATTGCTGTAATTCTGCTAAGCTTAATGTGGGTAATTACTCTTGTGGCTCTGTTAAGCTTTGTTTACCCAGGAAAAGAAACTTCAAAGGGCTTGGAGTGGACTAGTCATCAGTTTGAGCTGGAACAGGAGATGGAACAGGAGTTGGAACAGGAGCTGAGAGTTGCCTACCTGTGAATCCAGGTGACAGTTGGGTGAATTTAGGCAAGAGTGTGGAAGAGGAACAATGGAGTCTGGAAGACAGCCTGGAGTCAAGATGAAAGAACCTTTACTTGAGAATTTAGTGCTGACTGACAAGATTAAGACTATATGACCTAGAGGTGGGAAACCTTTGTATTTAGTACTTTGTACCACTTAAAGATAATTACTACTTAATGATTACTGAATTAAGGATGATTGGAAGCCAGGCTCCAGTCAGGATGGAAGAAGCTTTAGATGGGCACTTTATATTGATTGATTGAGATTGTGACTTACTGAATGATACCTTTTGCTCAAGACCATGTGAACATTTTAGTAAGAAGTTGCTATGTTATATATTGTTGTGAATGTTGTACTTTGGTTTCTATGAATGTTATGTTTTAGTTTACTGTTTAATAAATAGAGACTTCATAAGACTATGGGATCAGAACCTTAAAATTATTCACAGCACCTGTCCTCAGGAGAGTTGCTTGTGCTTAGCTTTATACCATCTTAGCCCAATACATGGAGGATCTGCTTCTTACTCCAGATGTTGAGGTTTATCAGGACAGTTGTTATCTATTAGTAGAGCTTCACTAGAGACCATAAAGTCTGGAATAGGAGTCAAAAGTTCAATGATGCCTTCCACAGGTGAAATATGTGGGTTTTATTTTGGCTGTTGGGAATCATTCTGTTTCTCCTAAAGGTATTCAGGTTATAATTTTCTGCACCCACCTTTAAGCAGCAACTGTCATCAGCTAAATATTGCAGGCAGTGGATTCCTTCATTCAGTGAGATTACCAAGCCCCTAACTCAGACTAAATATTCTGTTCCAGAACCTTTGCAGCTTGACCATCAACATCTCTCCATCCTTTCTGAGTGCCTTATCATCACCTTCTCTAGGAGTTCCAGATTACAGTAAATCCTTCTCATTTTTTATGCATGAGCAAAAGGGAGTGGCCTCTAGTGTCTTAAACCAAACATTTAGACCCTCTCTGAGTCCTATAACTTATTATTTTACTAAGCTTGATGCTGTAACTGCTGGACCACCACCCTGCCTATGGGTTGTGACCACCACTGCCCTTTTGGTAGAGAAGACTTATGATTAATTTTAGGATCCTCCCTAAATAATGCAGTGACCCTGAAGTCAAGCTCCTCATAATTCACCACCAAACTTAGACTTTTTCATATCAGAGGTTTGCCAAATATGATGTAACTTTGCTTGGTAAAAATAATATCACTCTCAAATGCTGTGCCTTTCTTAATCCTGCCACATTTCTCCCTGATCTGATCTGCCAATCTCTGAGGAGCCACTGTATGACTGTACTTCAGTAGCAGACATGGCTAAAAAAACCTATGCTGACCTTTCTGACATCTCTTTGCTAAATCCTAATCATGTTTTGTGTACTGACAGATCCTCTTTTATGAGAAATGGTGTTCACTATAGCAGTACTGCTGTAGTTTCTGACCATGACACTGGATGGCTTCACTACCCTATAATCTCAATGTTCAAACTGCTGAGCTTGTGGCCCTTATCACTAGGCATATCACCTAGCCAAGAAAAAACCACAACAATTTATCTTGAGTCATGATATGCATTTGGTATGTCTCATGCTGTTGGGATTCTCTAGCTACAGAGGACTTTTTTTTTGACATCTTCTGGTAAGGTCATTGCTAATGCAGATTTCATCAAAGATCTCTTATTGGCTTTGAGGCTTCTCACTGCCCTGGCCATTATCTATTGTTTGGTCCACACTGGTGGAACTTATTCTGTTTCAAGAGGGAACCACTGTGCTGATACTGCTGTCAAACTTGTTGCCTTTGAAGGCCCTGCACATATTTTTAACCTCTTTCCTTTTTGTAATGACAATCTCTCTCTTTCCTATGATAACTCTGAAGCTGAGAAGTGGAAGCAAGGTTTAAGGAAAAAGAGGTTACCAGGGTCTGGGTGACTAAAAAGGGCAAACAATTCTGACTCCTGAATTTATATAATCAGGTGTATCTATATGCTTACAAGTAGGGTCATTTTGACACTTAGGGAATTGTGGGTTACAGTATGAGGACTTGGGTTGCCCCTGGTACAAACCCCATAGCTACCCATGTGGGTACCTCTTACCCTACTTGCCAGGCATTTAATTGGCATACCTCTCCTAATGTTGCCTGTGGTGGCCAGTTATTAATACATATACCCTTTGAACATTTGCAGGTTGGTTTTATCTTCATGCCTAAGTCTGCCAAGGGGCATCTAATCAGTGGATAGAGTACTGGGATTGGAGTCAGGAAGACTCATCTTACTGAGTTCAAACTTGACCTCAGATGCTTACTAGCTATGTGACCCTGGCCAAATCACAGCCCCATTTGCCTCAGTTCCTCATCTGTCAAATGAAATAGTAAAGGAAATGGCAAGCCACCCCATTATCTTTGTTAAGAAAACACCCATGGGGTCACAAAGAATCTGACATGACTGAAACAACTGAATAACAATAAAAATGTCTGCCTATTACAAGGTCTGCCTGGTTATCATTGACCAACTCACCTGATGGGTGGAGGCCTTCCTGGGTTCTTAAGTCACAGATATATTCATTGCACAGATACTTCTGAGAGAAATTGTCCCCTACTTTAGCCTACCAGAATGCACTGACTCTGACAAGGAAACTCACTTTACCAATTCTGACCTGAACCAGATATACTATTGCTAAGGAGTAGTCATTAGGAATTTTCTAGTGATAAAATAGGAGGAGGGGTTATGAGTCCTCCATTCTGTTTTCCAAGCAATCATATTGTTCCCTATACCTATTATGTTTCTGACATTGTAACCAATGTATGATTTTCTCCATCTATGATGCTATAGGATTTGTAACAAATCATATTATTTCCCCCATCTATAATGGTGGCTTCTAATTTTTGTTGCTTCCCCTTTTTTCATAAAAAAATGATATATTCTTACATGATGTCTTAGTTAGCTGAGGAGGTTGAGTCCTGTTTATTGACAAATTTGTACTTGCACCACCATGTGGCCAAGTTACTCAGGTCCTCAGACTATGTAACATACTCAACTCCTCACTCTCTCTCTTACTGCACATATTCACTTAGTCACCAAGTCCTCTTGATTCTGTCCTTGAAATATCTGTCTTATAGCCTCTCCTCTGACATTGTTATTATTATGGTGTGAGCTTTCATGACCTCATTCCCATAGTACTGTAATATTCTTCTGATTGGTCTCCCTTACTTAACCCCCCCCCACTCCAGTACATCCTCCATTCAGCTATCAAAGTATGTTCCTAAAACCTAGGTCTTAAAGGTACATTGCCATCCAATGCATTCAGTAAACTCCAGTGACTGCTTTGAAACTTTGATTATTTGCAGAATTTCCATATTAGTATTGTCTTTTAAAGCCTTTTATTTCTCATTTCAATTATCATGGAGCTTTTTTTTATTTTTATAAGATATCTAGCAAGTCTGCATTACTTTCTTTTTCATTGGTGATTTTTATTTCATTTTTGTTCACTCTATCATAACTGCACATTAAAAAGAAATACTTAACTTCTGTGTTTATGAGTCTCACTATTGGTTTATCTCTTTTGGAACTAAGCTCATAGCCAGGGGCATACCAGCTCTCTGAGAAAAAAAAAAGTGCCTACAACACACTTGTAAATTTAATCTACATTATACATTTTCTCCATCATTTTCTCAAGTTTAGATGATAAATGAAACAATAAAATAAGCCCTGATTTACAGTGTTTACTGATTTTTGAGGTGTATAATGCTCACACTGAAAAATTAACAATTGGTTTTAGTATAATCCCACATTATAACCAATTTTTTTTTGGACATTTTATCTTTCATCTTTTTTTCTGGCATTTCTTGTAGTGTGTTTTTAATTTCCCTTTTTGCTCTTGGTCCATCCATCTTTCACTGCTCTGGTACTCTTTCTATAACAGAGCTGCCTAAATTTGGATGTCCCTGCCTGTTCAAATCTGGTCTCCAAATAATTCCTTTCCCAGGGTAAACTTTATGGGAAGAGTACTAACTCCAACTTGATTTCTAACTCCTTTCCTGAAGAGATAAAATTCTACTCTTTCCGTCTGTATTCTGCCCTCTGTTTAAACTCCATTTCTTTATGTTCATAGGGGGAATCAATGATTTGCACTCATTGTGTATCTTGTGAAAATCTTAGTCAAAATCAGCTTAAATCACTAGCATGGGAGAACACCAAAGTGCCCACAACTACAGCCTGATGCAAAAAATGTGAAGTTTATTTGTGCTGACTTGTAGTCTGTCATAGTGAGCATTAATTATTTATTATATCTGATTATGTTTTCAGATTTTTTTTAACCTTGTCCAGTGTTCTGTCTTTTTATGTCAGGGACTGTGTTTTAATTATTCTAAAGAAATATTCTAAATTATATCTTAATTCATATTACCTTCTTTTAAGATTTCCAGCCAAACATGTGAACTATTTTTAAGTTTTAGTATGGGTTGGGGAAGGTATCATGCATTTAGTTCTGATAGCTTATTTTGAAAATTATTAAAAATGACCAAAAATGGACATAGCTAATGTTGGATGAGCTGTGGTAAGACAGGAACATTAAATGTATTACTGAGTTAATTCAACCATTCCAGAAAGTAATTTAGAATTATGCTGAAAAAATAACTAAACTGTGTTCATCAAATCAGAGATAATATTGGTAGTTATATCCTTCTAGAATTGTTTTTGGGAGGCAATTGGGGTTGTGACTTGCCCAAGGTCACATGGATAGGTTTTCTGTTAAGTGTCTGATATTGGATTTGAACTCAGGTCCTCCTGACTCCAGGGCTGGTGCTCTATTCAATATGCCACCTAGCCGCCCCAAAATTTTTTTAAAAAATTAAGAAAGAAAGCCCTCCATGTACACGAAAATCTTCATAACAGCACATTTTATAGTAGCAAAGATTAGATACAAAATAGATGGCCAGTGATTGAAGAATATACAACACATTGTAATTACTAAATTTGAGTATGAATTAGTGTGCTACTAAAAAAATGAATGTGAAGAAATCAGAAAAATATATGATTAAATCTTTAGTAAAATAGTAGAACCAAGAAAATTATATATACAATTACTACAATGATATAAATGGAAATAATTTAAAAAAATAAATGGAATTGAACACTCCAATTATAATGACCAAGGTTGACAGTGGAAAAGAAATAAGAAAATCTATTTAACTCCCTTCCTTATTAGCAAAGGTAAGATGCTATAATTTTGAAAATAAAAAACCAATCAAACAGTTGTTTAATTGTTCAGTTTGTTGACTTTTTTTTTCTTTCTTAAAAAAAAACTTTGTTTTAAAAGATGGCTCATTAGATAGGGGTGAGGTAAAAGCATAGTTGTAAGTGAATATTACATGATATCAATAAAATTTAAATTGTACATACCATTCTGGGAAACACTTTAGAATTATGCAAAAACAATAAAGTGATTTAATTCCCATATGGGGGAAGCTAGGTGGTAAGTGCATTGAGCACCTGCCCTGGAGTCAGTAGGACCTGAGGTCAAATATGGCCTCACACACTTGACACACTTACTAGCTGTGTGACCTTGGGCAATTCACTTAACCCCAGGTTCCTTGCCTTCCCCACTCTGAAATAAAAAAAAAATACTTTCAGTTTGGGGGCATCTAGCTGTCACAGTGAATAGAACACTGACCCTAGAGTTAGGAGGACCTGAGTTCAAATCCAGCCTCAGACACTTAACACAAAACTAGCCGTGTGACTTTGGGCAAGTCACAACCCCAACTGCCCTGCCTTCCCCCTCCAAAAAGCAAAAAATAAAACAATAAAATAAAATTCCCATATGGTTTGACGTAGAGATCCCATTGCTAGGCATATATGATAAGTAAGATAAAAGAGTTAAAAGTTCTCTATATACCAAAATGCATATAAATCCTTTATGGTGGTCATTTTGTGGAAATAAAGAAATAGAAACAGTAAGTGTCCATTGGTTGGTTGGGAGATGACTAAACAAATTTTCTTGGTTCCTTTGTAACAGCAAGCACCCCAGCATCCCCAGGGTGGCTGCCAACCCAGGTTCTTAGATCCACTTTTCTAAAGGAAAGCAACTCAACATGGGTTCACCATCTTGCTTTAATAAATCAAACCTATCACTTACCTAATTCAGGGGGAAAAGGTCAGCACCCTGAACTTCAAAGAATACAGAGGTTACAAACAAACAAGAAATCCAGACAAACATGTCAGCAGACAGGCCTCAAACTGTTTGACCATTACATCCATACCTAGTCAGTTACCAGAAAGGAAAGCATCAAAATCTGGATTTTTCAAAGCCAAGGGGCTCAACAGCTGCCCAGAGTCTCATCTGGTCAAATAACACAACACTTCTCAAAGTGAGCCTCGAAACAAAGCCTCACATCAGTGTTTATATAGCCTTCTCCTGGTTCAGAGAATGTCACAACCCTCTTGACCCACTGCCCAATCACAGAACACCAAGGTGTGGGTGTTCCTGAAAAACAAGCCTCCTACCACAGGTTCCAGGAGCACTTAAGCCTAACAAAGAGCCTAGGGGCAGGGAAGATCTTAAATTCCCTTTCCCATAACAATGACTAAACAAATTTTCTTGGTTGCACTTATTTTACTAGAGATTGATTCATATATCTTTTCTGATTTCTTCATATTCATTTTTTAGTAACACATTAATCCATATTCACACTTAGTTATCACAATGTGTTATGTATTTTCCAATCACTGGTGATCTAGTTTGAATCTAATTTTTGCTACTATAAAATGTGTTGTTATAAAGATTTTCATGTATATGGGGCCCTTTCTTTATATATATATTTGTAAATTTCTAGGAGGACATATCTACCAGTAGAATCTCTGGTTTGATGAACACAGCTTAGTTACTTTTTCAGCATAATTCTAAATTACTTTCTGGAATGGTTGGATTAAGTGAATAATTCAATATTAATACAATGAACTTAATGGGATATTAAAATAAATAGGAAGAATTAAAAAAAAAGGATAAAACTTATATGAACTACTGTAGAGTGGAGTAAGAACTTAAACAATAAAATACATGACATAAATCATAACATGATATAATGACCAAGCCTAATCATAGATGAGATATAAGAAAATAGATCTCCCTCCTTTCAGTGGAGATATGAATGGATAATGGGTATGGAATGCTGCATATGCTCAAAGATGTGGTTGATATGTCAGTTTATTTTATTCAGCTTAAAGAAAAATCCTTCTTATAGTGGAATGGAGAAGGCTAAGTGAGCAGATGATATGGAGAGTATATTCAGAAACAAATGTAATATATAAATAAAATGCATCAATAAAACAAAATAGAGAATTTTACCAAAAAAAGAAAGTTAAATGATATGCCCCTTCTTTCTGTTAAAAATAAAATTATATTTCTGAGCCAAAGTAGTAATGTGAAAAATTATGATTGAGTTCAGCTCCCATAAGAAATGTCCCTATAAAAGAAAAGCATGAACCGGATAAAATTATTATCAATCAAATCAAAGCAGAACACCTATAAGCACTTCCTTTCAGTTGAGGACTACACAAGATAGCCAGAAAGGTCTGTGGATAGTTTGTTTGGAGCCCTCCCAAAGATGCCTAATGCTAGCACAATATCCACTATAATGCTTCCTGAAGCCATCAGGGCCTGGCTGTGACTAAAATCAAAACAACAACAACAAAAAACAGTATATTGTCCGGTCTACCTCCAAAATATTGGCTGGTTCCCCAGCAAGGGACAAAGTCAGCTTCTGGTAGGTAAATGACTAGGGAGATAGAGACAAAACAGAGGCATTAAGGTAGTCTATACTCTGTGTGTGTGTGTGTGTGTGTTGTTATCTAATATATGGTAAGTCTATACTCTGTGTGTATGTGTTATCCAATATATGGTAAGTCCACTAAAGGGAATCAAGAATATAGAGACAAAGGTGAGGCACCTCAGGGCATAAAGATGACATAATATCTAATATTCAGCAGGGGATTTGGGGGCCTGTGTCAAGAAACAAAGCAATCTATCGGTGATTTTACAAAAAGGACATAGGGAGCTGATGCCAGTAACAATGCTGGTACATGAATAAAAAAATATATATCTAAGGACTGAGACAGATAGCAGGATCTAGTCCCACCTTCTTGTATAAGGGTTTCAGAATAAAGGGTGGAGAGAGACTGGGAATCCATCAGTTAACTGGATTGTAGAGGGGACAGGATCGGGGTGTATTAACTCTATTTAGGAATTCAAGAGGAGGCAGAACATAGCTCTATCACAAAGTCCCAATTCATGAACTGTTGTTAGAAATGTGAGCAGAAAAAACTCCAAATACAACCAAGAAATTAAAGGGGTTATGAGAATTGTAAGAGGTAAGTGGAAACAAAAATAACTCCACTATAGTACAAGTAGAGTCATAGAGCCACAGATAAAAATAATTGCTTGGGCACAAGGACTCCAAGAGAAAATCAAAGAAATATAGTAAAGGATGGCAAATGCAACTAGAAATCTTGAGGAAAGGAATGTAAAGAAGAATACATATCTGATAGTAAAACATGAATAACATAACAAAGTAGTGGACACATTTAAAATTGAATGAAAAAAAAACAGAATTCAGCATTTAAATGACTCAAGAAAGGTTAGAATAAATTGAAAAGTGAGAAGATTATGCGAGAGTTTTACAATGATAAATAATTTACTTGGAAAACAAGTTCAGGAAAAATAATTTAATAATCACCAAACTCCCTAAAACCTGCCAAGATCCATGGAAACAATAAGGAAAAATGGAAATAGGAAGAATAAATTGATCATCTCTTTAATGTAATTGCAAATTTGAGAGCTTCTAAGTCACTGTGAGTGTATTACAAGCAGCCAAAAAGTACTTAAAATACTAAGAAACCCCAGTAAGAGTCAAATAAGACTATTCTGTGACTATGACAAAGAAGAGGAAATCTTGGAGTATGATATCCTAAAATCCCAAATGGCAAAATATAAATTATTCTGCAAGCATAAATATAAATGTCCAGGGAGGAAATGGATCTTTGACAGAATATTGGATTTCAAGAATTATGGATAAAAAGAACAGAGCGAGATAGAATCTTTGAAATACACAAATAAGAAACAAATGAACCTTAGGAAAGTTAATACATTTGAGGAATTAGGAGATAAAAGATGATGAAGTACTTAAACTCAAATAGGCAAAGGAGACAAATGTGCCTTCAGAATTCCACTTTCCTCAAGAGCCTGCTAATCATGGGTGTCTGATGGAGCAGTATTCTGAATTCTCTTATCTTCTCCTTTTATACTATTTCACTTGGTAATCTCATCAGTTCTTATGGACTAAATTACCATCTTGATGATTCTCAAATCTACTTTATCCAGCTCTAACTGTTGTGGTTTAAACCCAGGGATACCAAAAAGCTGTTGAGGTGGGGCCTCTGCGTACCCATAACTGTCTTGGTTTCATGATGTGTTGCAGTGGAACGGTCTCAAAGAATTGAGAGTCAGACCACCTCTAATCCAAGTATAGGCATTTATTGAGATTGACACCTCTCATGAAGCAAGCTAAGTTCCAAGAGGAACCAGCAACTTTAGAGAAAGCAAGATGGATTTTATAAAGTAAAGATGCAATGACATACATAGAATAGAGGAATATCATTAATATTAAAAAGGCAGGAGGAGTTTGTTAAGGGATTAGGTAATGGAAGAGGGGTCCCATCTATGGTTCTGTGGTTAAACATTCTGGTCATTCTGCCCTCCAACTGGTTAGCTATTGTGGTCCTGTCTTGGGCTAGATGGATGATGTGATTGTGACTGAATACAATAACACACCTGTTTCTGTGGGAATGGGTCTGGGGCAGTGATCAGGTAGAGGCAGTAGCTAGGTTCCCATCATATGGACATACCTGCTGTTTCTGTGGGAACTAAGAGTTCAGGGACCCCCCTATTGTTTTAGTGAGCAGTAAGACATATAGAAAGAAGTTAGGACATGGGGGGAGCAGGGCTGGGGCTAGGTAGGTACAATGGGCCTACTCTTCAGTAGGGATAGGCCTATAATGAAGTTAGAATATTGGGGCTCATGGCAGCTTTATTAGGATTCCATCATAACCTTTATGTTGACCTCTACTCTTGTCTTTCCAACAGCCTTTGAAAAATGATTTTGAACTAGATGCCCTTAAACTCTACCTATCCCAAACTGAACTCATTATCTTTTCTCCAAAACCCATTTCTCTTCCTAACTTTGCTGTTAACATTGAGGATACCACTATTCTCCCAGTTACCCAAGTTCACATGTAGGCATTATCTTCAACTCATCACTCCCCTATATCCAAACTGTTGCCAAGGTCTTTCAATTTTAATTTGATAACATCTCTTCTATAACATCCCCCTCTCTCCTGTAATATTACTCCCAGTCTAGTATAGGTCCCCATCAACTCACCTCTAGACTGTTGCAATATGTCTCTCTAGTCTATCATCTACGTAGGTGTCAAAATAATCTTCCTAAACTCAGGTCTATATGGCTCCTCTTCCCCTACTCAACAAATTCCAATGGCTGCCTATCACCCTGAGAATAAAACATAAAATCATGTGTTTAGTATTCAAAACCCTTCTTAACATGCCTCCCCCTGAAGTCTCTCCTTATACTTTAAATCCTCAGTCCCCATGTATTCTGCAATCCAGTGACAATGGCCTCTTTGCTTCTACTTGGAAAAAAAAAAGCCATTCCATTTCTCAATTCCAGGCAATTTCAGTGTCCCTGATGTCTTGAATGTTTTCTGCTTCCCTTACTAGAATGTTTTCCCTCATCATCTCTGCCTCCTGGCCCAGCTAAAATCCTACCTTCTATAAGGGGTGAAGTGATGAGACCTATTCTATAGTACAAGAAACCTTTCCTGATCCCTTTTAATTCTAGTACCTTCCCTTTTTTGATTACTTCTGTGTATCAAGATTGTAAATAGTCAGGACGGCTAGGTGGTGCAATGAGTAGAGCTTCGGCCCCGGAGTCAGAAGGACCCGAGTTTGGTTCCAGCCTCAGACACTTAACACCTATACAAAAATATTAGCTGTGTAACCTTGGGCAAGTTACTTAACCCCAATTGCCCTCCAAAAAAAAAAAAAGTGTGTAAATAGTCATTTGTATGTTGTCTGCTTTATAGGACTGTGAGTTGCTTGAGGGCAGGGACTGTCTTTTGCATTTCTTTGTATTCTCAACTCTTATCATAGTGTCTGGCACATAGGAGGTACTTAACAAATGTTTACAGGCTAACATTTGAGTTGGTCCTTGAAGGAAGTTAAGGATGCTAAGATATGGAGGGAAGAGGGAATAAATTCCATGTAAGGGGCACAAACTGTGTAATGCATAGGAATGGAATGTTGCGTTTAGGGGTATAGTAATTACAGCAGTTTTGCTGGAACAGAGAGTCTGGGAAACAGAATAATGTACATTAATTCAGAAATGATATTTTATTTCTGAGGCAATAGAGAACTACTGGAGTTTTACAAGTCAGGGTGTAACACAATCAGACCTGTGCTTTTGGAATTTTGATTAGCTAATTGTGTAAATCCTAGAATAGAGAGGGGAAAAATGATAGGGGGAAACAAATTAGTAAGTTGTTGCAATAGTCTAGGGTGATGAGGGCCTACACTAGGGTATTGTTTGTGTGGGTGAAAAGAAGGGGATGAATTTGAGATATTGAGGATCAGCAAAACTTGGTATCTAATTGAGGAGTTAGGGAGAAAGAACATAATAGAATCAAAGAAGGGCTAAGATTACTGCTCAGAGTGGAAAGGATTGTGAAAGTAGATGATGGAGAGATGGTAGAACTACTTAACTTTTGTTTTTCTCTTCTTTTCTTGAGCAAGATGGACAATCTTTGAACTAGAAAGGATAAGACAAAACAGCTAATAGGAAACTGATATCCAATATATAAAGGAATATAGTAAGAGAACACTGAGCTGCCATTCATGACTTCAAGTCACCAAACCCAGACAAACTTCATCCTGGGGTATCGAAAGAATTGGGTGATATTGCTGAGCCACTGGAAGCAATCTGAATGATCCAGAAGAATGAGAGAGATACTATAGAACTGAAATAAGGAAAATGTTGGATGTATTTTCAAGAGATTGATAATGCAGCAAGTGTGAGTGCTGGACTTGGTGTCAGAAAGTTGTAAGTTCAGACATTTTCTAATTGTGAGACTTTGAACAAATCATTTAAATGTTTTCAGCAACAGTTTTGGGGGCGGCAATACTAGCACCTACCATGTAGTGTTGATATGAAAGGCAATTAGATATCCCTATAAAATGTTTGAAATTTCATAATCATTATAATATACTGATTATTATGATTATCCTTAGAATTATCATTAGCTATTACTACTCTTAAGAAGAGGCTGTGGGGCAAGTAGGTAGTGCAGTGAATAGAGCACTAGCCCTGAAGTCAGGAGGATCTGAGTTCAAATCTGGCCTCAGACACTTGCCACTTACTAGCCGTGTGACCTTGGACAAGTCAGTTAGCCCTAATTACCCTGCTTCCAAAAAGAAAAAAAAGGAGGTTGAAAACATTAGATTGAAACAGATCACAGATTATTGGAAAATTCAAAAGCTTATTATTAAAAGGATGGTTAATTAGCACTTAAAAATAGAACTATTAATTACAGAAAGCTACCATCTCAACATCAAGAATAGGACATGACAGATGACCCCCTTTATCCCTTTTTTAATAGGGTTCCTAAAATGAATATGTTGTTGATGTTATTTTCTTGATTATAGTAGAACATTATAGTGATATTGCTTTTTAATGGAAAAGATGGAGAGATATGAGCAAGATAATAATTGTAGTTAAGTGGTTTCAGAACTTGTTTGAACTGTCAGACCTAAAGTACAATCATAAAGGGCTTGATCGTAAAGGGCTTAATCATTAAGGTCTATTTAGAAGAACTAAGGTCACCAAAGAAGTGCTCTAGGGATCTATAATTAGACCCATGTTATTTAACAATAATTTAAATATAGGCATAGATAGCATGCTTGTTATGCTTTCATGAGACACAAAGTTGCATAGTATCACTAGTTCACTGACTAAATCAGAATTCAACAAACTCGTAATAGACTAGAATATCAGCTCAAATAAAATGTAGTGAAATTAAGCAGGGATAAATATAGAGCATTACATTTAAAAGAAAATGAACTTTTTAAGTACAAGACAGGGTGAGTAAGGCTAAGGACAAGTTTGTTTAGCAAGGACATGGGGACTTTGGCAGGTTGCAAACTGAATGATTTCACTATACATGATGGCAGCTAAACAAGCTACACTGAGAGACATAGTGTCTATAGGTAAATGAAAATTTTATTTTGCTCTACCCTTAGTATTGTGTCCATTTATGGCTTCCACACTTTATAAAGGATGTTAGTAAGTTTGAGAGTGTCCTGATAGTGATATCCAGGATGGTGAAGAGCTTCAGGATAATGCCATACAGCTAGACTCTAAGCAATGGAAATAATGAATGCTGTGAAGTCATCCCATTTTTTACATTGGATTGGAACCAACTACCATGTCATACATAATTATAACTCAGAATAGTGTGAATTCTAATACATTCAACAACTTCAACACAAATTACTATCTAGTTATTTTTTTTTTGCTTTTATTTTGGAGGACAACTGGGGTCAAGTGACTTACCAAAGTCAAACACTAGTAAGTGTGTCAAGTGTCTGAGGCCAGATTTGAACTCAGATCCTCCTGATTTCAGGGCCGGTACTCAATTCACTGTGCCACCTAGCTGCCCCTATCTTGTTATTTTTTAGATATTTAATGTTCTATAGCATTTTATGAAGGAGGATAAAATAACTGTTTTTTGGATTTAAATGTCAGGAAGTAAGAACAACTTCTGTAGCCTCATTCAAAGCATCTTTGATATAACTCCAGTAGTACAAAAACCAACAAGGATGATATGCACCTCATCTTCTTCCCACCTATTTAAAAAGTTGTTCTTTAGCATTGTAATGGATTAATACTATGTCTTACTGATTATGAGAAACAGTTCATTCTTTGATAATAGTTTAGTTAATAGCCAATCTGAGGCAAGCTGGTAGCTGGTACAAGCCAGTAGTGAGGTCCCACCCATGACCTCCAACCCAACAACAGTAGCATAGTGTTTGCTTCACTTCAGCAGCAGAGTGAAACTTTAACATAAAGTGAAAAGTCATAAAACAAACTGGAAAATGAGCAAAAAAGAAAACTTGACCATAGAAATTTACCATGGTGACAGAGAGTACAAATTTAAAAATAATTACCTGTGAAGAATCAAAGAAAAATTTGAATTGGTTTCAGGCACAAAAAAGAACTCCTAGAAGAGCTCAAAAAGGATTTTAAAACTCGAATAAGAAAGTTAGAAAAAGGGAAAAAGAAATGAGAGTGATGAAAGACAATTATTTAAAAAGAGTAAACAACTTGGTAAGGAAAGCACAAAAAATGGGGAAAGATATACAAAAATTGACCAAATAAAACACATCCTTAAAAAGTAGAATTAGCCAAATGGAAAAGGAGGTACAAAAATTCACTGAAGAATACAATTCCTTAAACAGTTTAACTGGCCAAATGGAAAAGGAAATATACATGCTCAATAAGGAAAATAATTCCTCAAAAATTAGAATTGAGCAAGTGGAAGGTAATGAAACATTACAAAACAATAAAACAAAATTAAAACAATGAAAAATTATAAGAAAATGTAAACTTTCTCATTGGGAAAACAACTGACTTGTAAAATAGATCTAGAAAGAAAAAATTAAAGAATTATTAGACTATGTGATAGCCATGATAAAAAAAAGAGCTTGGATATCATATTTCAAGATGTTATGTAAGAAAAATGTCCTGATATCCTAGAACCAGTGGGTAAAATAGAAATCAAAAGAATCCAACACTTGCTTGCTGAATGACATCCCAAAGTGAAAATTCCCAGGAATATTATAACCAAATTCAAGAATTCCCAGGACAAGGAAAAACTACTCTAGACATCCAGAAAGAAACAATTCAAATATCATAGAGCCATAGTAATAGTTACACAGGATTTATCAGCTTCTACATTAAAGGTCCAGAGGTCTTGGAATATGATATTCTGCAAAGTAAAGGAGGTAGGATTATAACCACAAATCACCTACCCAGAAAAATTGAGTATAATCCTAAAGGGAAAATAATGGATATCTGATGAAATAAACACTTTCAAGAGCTCCTAGTGAAAAGACCAGAGTTGGACAAAAAAAAATGGCTTTCAAATATAAGACTCAAGAGAGGAATAAAAAGGTAAACAAGAAAGAAAACATAGATTCAATAAGGTTAAACTGTTAATACTCCTTCATGGGTCGATGACACTCGTAACTTTTATTTATTTATTTTTGCTTTTTTTTTTTTTTTGGAGGAGAGAAGGCAGGGCAATTGGGGTTAAGCGACTTGCCCAATGTCACACAGCTTGTAAGTGTTCAGTGTCTGAGGCTGGATTTCAACTCAGGTCCTCCTGACTCTAGTATAGGTGCTCTATTCACTGTGCCACCTAGCCGTCCCTGATGCTTGTAACTTTTAAGATCTTTATCACTATTAGAGCAATTAGAAGAAATGTAAATAGAGGGTGTGAAAGTGAGTTCACTATGATGGAGTGATAAAAAAATAAAAGGTGAGAAAGAAGATTGCACTGGGAGAAGGAGGAAGGCAAAGATAGAGTGGGGTAAATTATCACACAAAAAAAGAGTAACAAAAGAGCTTTTATAGTTGAGGGGGAAATGGAGAGGGTGTGGTAGACAACACTTGAATCTTACTCCCATAGGAACTGGCTCAAAGAGGGAATAACATACACATTCTGTTGGAAATAGAAATCAATCTTACCCTAGAGGGAAACAAAAAGAGATGAGGATAAAGGAAAGGTAGGTAGGAACTGATAGAAGTGAGGATCAATTCGGGGAGGCAATGGTCAAAGGTAAAACACTTGTGAGGAGGGACAGGGTGAAAGGTGTGAGAGAGAAAAAAGACAGAAAAGGAAAAATAGAGTGTAGGAAAAGACATGATTAGTTATTGCAAGCATGAATGAGAATGGGATGAACCTACATATAAAACAGAAGTGAATAAACAGAATAGATTAAAAAACAGAATTCTATAATATGCTGTTTTCAAGAAACAAATTGAAACACATAATCACACACAGAATAAAGGTTAGGAGTTGAGGTAGAATCTATTGTGCTGAAGTAAAAATAAGAAGAGGTAGTAATCATGATCTCAGACAAAGCAAAAGCAATAACAGATCTAATTAAAAGAGATAAAGAAGTAAACTGTACCATAAAAAAAAGTAAAAGGTACCATAGGCAATGCAGAAATATCAATATTAAACACATGTACAGCAAATGGTATAACATCTAAATTTTTAAATAAATTAAATGAATTAGAGGAGGAAATAAACTGTAGAACTAGTCAGGGACCTCAACTTTCCCCTCCCAGAACTAATTAATTCCAACAAAAAAAAATAAGAAAGATATTAAGGAGGTGAATAGAATTTTAGGAAAGCAATATGTGATAATCCTCTGGAGCAAATTGGAAGGGAACAGAAAGGAATATATCTTTCCTCCATGGGACATGGCATCCATACAAAAATTGACCATATATTGGGGCATAAAAATGTCACAACGAAATGTAAAAAATCAGCAATGTTAAATGCATCCTTTTTAGATCACAATGCAATACAATTACATTCAATAAAGGACAGTGGGAACATAGATTTAAAATTCATTGGAAATTAATCTAATTCTAAAGAAAAAGTAGGTCAAACAAAGAATCACAGAAAGAATTAATAATAAATTAAAGAGAATAACAACAATGAGACAACAAACCAAATCTTATTGGATGCAACCAAAAGTACTTATGGGGAAATGTATATCTGTAAACACTTATATCAATAAAAGACAGAAAGCAGATCAATGATTTGAGCATGCAACTAAAAAAGCTTTAAAAAGAACAAATCAAAACTCCCCAACTAAACAGCAAATTTAAAATCCTAAAAATCAAAGAAGAGAGTAATAAAATTGAAAGTAAGAAAAACATTTTAATAAAAAAATTGAAGCTGGTTTTATGAAAACAACAACAACAATAAAATAGATTACCAGTATCAAAAATGAAAAGGTGAATCCAACATATAGAGAAAATTAAAGTAATTATTAATTACTATTTATTATTATAACTAATTACTATTTATTATTACTACTAATTATTATCTATTTGATCCAATTAAATGCCAATAATGTGACAATCTAAGCAATAACAAAGGATATTTACAAAAATATAAATTGCCCAGATTAACAAAAGAGGAAATAGAATACCTAAATAAGTATCTTAGAAAAAGAAATTGAACAAGTCACCAATGAACTCCCAAATAAAAAATCCCCAGTATCAGATACATTTATAAGTGAGTTCTACCAAACATTTAAAAAACAATTAATCCCAATGATATAAGCTATTTGGAAAAAGAGGCCAATAAAAGTCATTCCCAATTTCCTTTGTGACACAAATATGGTGTTGATACCTAAGTCAGAAATAGTAAAATAAAGAAAAACAAAGTGCAATTTCCCTAAGGGATATAGATGCAAAATTTTTAAACAAAATACTAGCCAGGAGATTATAGTACTACATCACAAGGATCATAAACTATGACTAGGTGAGATTTATACCCAGAATGCAGGGCTGGCTCGATATTAGGAACACTATCAACATAATTGACCATATCAATAACAAAACCAACAGAAATCATATGATTGCCTCAATAAATACAGAAAATGCCTTTGACAAAATATAATATGCATTTCTTTTAAAAACACTATGGAAGGCAGCTAGGAGGCACAGTGAGTAGAATGCCAGCCCTGGAATCAGGAGGACCTGAGTTTGGATCCAGCCTCAGACACTTAACACACAAACAAACAAAAACCTAGCCATGTGACCCTGGGCAAGTTACTTAACCCCAATTGCCCTCCAAAAAGAAAAACAAAACAAGAAAAAAAAAACCCCAAACACTATGGAGCATGGGAATAAATGCAATTTTCCTTAAAATAAGTAGTATTTATCCAAAAACAACAGCAAGCATTTTCAATTGTTTATTTTTTTTTGGAGGGTGGAGGGTAGGGCAATTGGGGTTCAGTGACTTGCCAAAGGTCACACAGCTAGTTTTAAGTGTCTGAGGATGGATTTGAACTCAGATCCTCCTGACTCCAGGCCAGTGCTCTATTCACTGTTCCACTTAGCTGCCCCAAGCATTTTCTGTAATGAGAATAAGCTAGAAGCTTTTCCAGCAAGAGCAGTGGTAAAGCAAGGATGCCCATCACCACCACTATTAAACAATAATGTACTAGAAATGCTAGTTTTAACAATAAGAGAAGAAAAAGAAATTGAAGGGATTAGAATAGACAATAAGGAAACAAAACTGTCACTCTTTGAAGATATGATTCTAGAGAATTCTAGAGAATCAACTAAAAGCTACTTGAAACTATTAACAACCTTGACAAAGTTGTATAATATAAAATAAACCTACATAAATTATCAGTATTTCTATATATAACCAATAAATCTCAGCAACAAAAACACAGAAAGAGAAATCTCATTTAATATAACTTTACTCAATATAAAATACTTGGGAGTCTGCTTGACAAGACAAACTCAGGAATTATATGAACATAATTGCAAGACACTTTCCACACAAATAAAGCCATATCTAAACAACTGAAACTACATAAATAGCTCAAGGGTAGACTGAGCCAATATAATAAAAGTGACAGTTCTACCTAAATTAATCTACTTATTCAGAACAAACCATTCAAACTACAGAAAAAAAACCTTATAGAGCTAGAAAAATAATGATAAAATTCATCTAAAAGATAAAAAGGTCAAGATAAATCCCTTATTAAGGGAATTGATGAAAAAAATGTGAAGGAAGGTGGTCTAGTAATACTAGATCTCAAATTGAATTATGAAGTGGTTATCACCAAAACAATCTGGTAATGCCTAAGAAATAGAGTGTTGAATCAGTAGAAGATATTAGCTACACAAAACATGGTAGCAAATGATTGTTGTAATGTAGTGTTTGATGAACCAAAAGATCTGAGCTTTGGGGCCAAAAAACTCATGCTATGAAAACTTAAAAAAATTTATGTCAGTAATTAGTTATAAACAAACATCTCACACTAAATACTAAGAAAGGTTGAAATGGCTACATGATTTATACATAGAGAGTGATACTATAAGGAAATTAGTGGAGCATGGAATAGTTTATCTGTCAGATCTATAGATAAGGAAAGAATTTAGGGCTGAACATGAGATAGAAAAAATTACAAAAGGAATAATTTTTATAATATTAAATTTAAAAGGTTTTACATAAAATCAATGAAGGCAAGATTAGAAGAAAAGCAGACAACTGGGGAAATATTTTTTACAGCTAGTATCTCTGATAAAGGCCTCATTTCTCAAATGTAAATAGAACTGAGTCAAATTTATAAGAATATAAATCATTCCTCAATTGATAATTGCTCAAAGGATATAAAGAACCACTTTTCAGACAAAGAAATCAAAGTTATTCATAGTTATAATGAAAATGCTCTAAATTACTATTTATTGCTAAGATGACAGAAAAGGAAAGTGATAAATATTGTAGATGGTGTTGGAAAATTTGGAGATGAATGCATTGTTGGTGGAGTTGTGAGCTGATGCAACCATTATGGAGAGTAATTTGAAACCATGCCCAAAGGATCAAACTGTGTATACCCTTTTACCTAGAAATACTATTACTTGGTTTGTATCATAAAGAGGTTTAAAACAAAAGGAAAATAAAGTTATTTATAGTAGCTAATTTTGTGCTGGCAAAGAATTAGAAATTGAGGAGATGCCTATCACTTGGGGAATGACTGAACAAGTTGCGGCATATGATTACAGTGGAATACTATTGTGGTATAAGAAATGATTAGCAGGATGGTTTCAGAAAACCCAGAAAGACTTAACATGAACTGATGCAGAGAAAAGTGAGCAGAAGCAGGAGAACGATGCACACTAACCACAATATTGTATGATGAACAACTGTGAATGACTTTGCCATTCTCAGCAATGTAATGAATGATCCAAGACAATTCCAAAGGAGTCATGATGAAAGATGTTATGTGCCTCCAGAGAAAGAACTGATAAAGTCTGAATACAGATCAAAGCATACTATTTTCACTTTCTTTCCTTTTATTGTCCATATTTTCTTTCACATAACTAATTTGAAAATTTATTGATATGGTTGCACATGTATAACTTATATCAAATTGCTTTCCATCTCAGGGAGAGGAAAAGAAGAGAATATGGAACTCAAACTTAAAAAAATATTAAATTCTTTTTACATGTAATTGGGGAAAATAAAGTATTAAACAAAAAAGATAAGTAAGATCAGATTAACCTTATTGCCTTTTTTAAAAACAGTAATCAAACTGAAAGATTAAATAAGATACAGTTAATAAATCTAGATTTATCATATGATTTGATAAGCACCTCAGAATGTTCTTATAGAAAATATAGGACAATCTAGATTCAATGATAAAATAAAATAAGATGTATTCAAAGCACATTGAGTGGATGGCTTCAAATGTCAAGGATTAATGATTTAATATAAACTTGGTTAGAGGTCTCTAGGCATCTGTGCTTTTTTCCTATTCTCTTTAATACCAATACAATAGCATTCCATTGTAATCATATGCCACAACTTGTTCAGTCATTCCCCAAGTTGGACAAAAACATATATATGTCTGTGAACACATGTATGTGTATATACATGTGTGTACATATATGTGTATACATACACATGTGTATATGTGTGTGTATTTATTCAAGCTTACAAATAACTCAAAATTGAGAGATAGCTAGTAGATAACATTCCGAATCTAAAACTACCTTACCTTAGGCTGAATCTAATAAAATAAAATTCAATAGGCCTAAATTTAATGTTTCACACTTGGGTAAAAAAGAATTCAACCTCACAAGTACCAGATGGATGATGTATGAATGGGCAACAGTTCTTCCACAAAAAGACATGAGGGTTTATAGTGTTTTATAAGCTCAGTGTGAGTCAGATTTATGGTACAGTAATCAAAAACAAAAACAAACAAAAAAAAACTAATATAATCAGGCAATGGATTAACAGGAACATAGTGTCTAGTAATTAAAGGATGATAGCCCCTCTTATCACACTGTATCTTGAAAATTGTGTTCAGCTCCGAGTACCACCATTTAAGGATATAGATATGCTTGAGAACTTTGAAAGGAGGAGACCAAAATGGAGGAGAATCTTGAATTCCAGGATATAGAAGGACCAACTGAAGGAAGAATTTATATTAACCTTGGAGAAGAAAAGTCTCAGAGAAGACTTGATAGCTATTTTTAAGTATTTTAAGGGCTGCAAGACAGAAGACATATTAGACCTGTTCTCTTTACCCTCCAGAGGGCAAAAACAGAAACAATGGATGAAAACTGCGAAGAGGTAAATTTTTGTTTAATTATAGGAAAAAAATTCCTAGTAATTAAAACTGTTCAAAAGTAGAAATTGCCTTGAGAGGTGAGGTGTTCATCCTCTTTGGAGGTCTTCAAGCAGATGCTGGATAAAATATTAATAGTAATAATAATAACAACAATAATGATGGCTATCATTTATGTAATGCTTACTGTGTGCCAGGAATTACACCAAATGCTTTACAAATAGCATCTCATTTTGTCCTCACAACCCTGGGAGGTAGATGCTTTTATCATCTTCATTTTATAGTTGAAGAAATAGAGGCAAACTTGCCCAAAGTCAAAGTTAGGAAGTATATGGGGCCAGATCTGAATTCAGGTTTTCTTGACTCCAGGCTCAGTACCCTCTCCAATGAGCAAACTAGCTCTCTTCTTTAGTACCAATGTCAACTATATTATATTGGAATTTTCTTTGGAGTATAAGTTAGACTCAATAGTTTCTGAGGTCTCCTTAAACTCTAGAATTCTGTTATTCTCTCTTTAGCATCACCCTGATTTATTAGGAGAATAATCCTGTTTAAAAAAAAGGAATTAGGTTAAAATATCATAACCATTTATTGAGGAAGTCACGTTGACTCTTTGTGATCAACTGTTGCTTTTTCTATATATTTACTAAGTATCCCTTTAATAATGCATTCTAGATTTTCTCCTAGGAATTTTAAGTTTAGCATGCCGGCCTATAGTTTGTAAAATCCAATCTATATCTTCTCTCTACCAACCACTCTTTTTTTTTTATTGGGATATGTTTCTCTTTTCCAATCACATGGTAACTCTCTTATTCTCCACGATCTTTCAAACACCACTGATAGTGATTCAACAATCACATCTGTTAGCTCTTTCAGTATCCAAGGTATAGCTAACTTGGGGGGGAGGGGTCAGATTTTTTTTGGTTGGAAGCAAAGCTATAATTTACAAGATTACACATATGTATATGATACTTTTTGAAGGGCTTAATCATGCTAATATTTTACATATTTATGTTCTGGTTCAGTATCATTCACTTTCAAGATGGTTACAAGGAACATTTGACTGAGTTGGCAATGTTGTTCCTCAGCCACAGGAAAGGGTAGCTTAGACAAGACATGACTTAACCCTACCCCTGGAGACTGTACACCTTACCTCCGCAAGACATTAAGCTCCCGCCAATTTCTATTTTCTCTTCTCAAAGATTGCAAACCTCATCTCCCCAGGGTTTTTGATCCCTACCAGCCTGTAAACCAGCGGGTATAAATTCAGCTTCTAATTTGTAATTACTAGGACTACATCATAACAAGATAGATCAAGCATTATTAGGTCTACCTTTATTTAATTAGAGAACACATGCATCTCTAGAACTAAAAGTACTATAGCAAAAAAAAAAAAATCCTCTCACAATGCTTTAAAGTTGCTCTAAAAATTAGTCCATTTGGGGGGGGGGGTGAGGGAAGAGAGAGGTTTCTTTCACATACTGTATAGATAATGCATGGCAGCTCATTATTACTAGCATTAATAATGTTCAGAGCTCTGCATATTTTTCAAGAAAATTTGTTGTTGCTAGAGAAAACAAGGGTAGCACCTTACAGAATTGAAGCCGACAGTTTGCTCTTGAATCCTTACTTCTTCCCTGTGCATACTCCCTATTATTAATGTATATTATTACTTCAAGTATGTCAGAAAAAGAGACAAACAGTCAGAGGCAGAAATTTCTCCCTAATTCACTCTGCCTAGCCAGCAAAATGTAACACAAAATTATTCAGGGGAAAAATACAATTTTCTGTCATCTCTGTCATACACTGATAACAAAGCTACAGGCTAATATGTTTTGATATTTTTGTCACTCGTTTATCATGTGACCTTTCATGCTATCATTAATACAGCTGAGGGACAGAGGAGATACACTGAAATAAGGGTGTGGAGAAGTCAGATTGCTTCTCCAACAACTAACGGTCAGTCACAGAAATTTATGCTTTTCGTCAGCATTGCACTGACTGAAGAAGAGAAATTGTTATTAAAATTTGATATTACTGTCTAGGCTCTGCCATCTAGAATTTGCAACTTTTAGCAATGACGGGAATACTGGAGGGTTAATAAATTTTCCTTTTGAATTATGATATTAATACAATACAACATGCTTGTTCAGATATTCAGGGTATATGTATGAAAAAATGTATTCTAGATATTGGAGCATTGCCTATTAGTCATACTTGGGACTTGCTAAATCCAAGAAGCATATTAAAATGTGTTTGAAATTGCTCTGCATGGGTTCATCTAAAACTGTTGATTTTTTAAAAGTACAAATGAACCAAAATAATGCAGTATTCGGATTATGTTAAGGACAAAGGAAGTTTAATATATTTTGTGTTTTTTCATCGATGATAAATGATACCTGATTTAAATTTGCATTCAGCCTTACACCATTCCTGACAATGGTCTAGATTTTTATGTTGCCTACAGAGGCTGGACTGTTAAAATTCCAATATAAAACTAATTTATATTTGACATTAATGAGTTAAGAAATATTTTATACAGTACATTAGGGCAGAAAAAGAACTTTACAAGGTCCTACTAAAAGCATATTACTTGTGAGGATGACTATTATGTAAAAAAAAAATAGAAAAAATCTTTCATTAACCAAACTGTTCACTTTCTCAAAATGCTGTGATTATTAATATTTAAATTAAGAAAACCATTTTACTATTTCAAATTGTAGAAAAAAATTACTATTTTAAATATATGTATATAAAGCATTCACTTTTTTTCCCAAAGAATGCACCTCTATAAAAAAGGTTATAGATAAAACTATTAGCTTTAGGTATATGCTACAAAATAATTTTAGTACTATAAAAATCATCTTATATGGAATTATGTTTTATACAATTGCATGCCTTTGAAGATTATTTTTTAAATACAAATGAATTAGAAATGACCTTTCTGTATTGAAGAGAGAGAACAAAAAGTAAGAATGTGTTTTATATAGAATTAAGTAGGTCCCAGAGAGACTGAGCATGTATAGTAAATTTTTCAGTCTTATTGTAATATGTATTATGCAAGTTACAAAGCAAATTTTTTGACCTAGAAACAGCTTTTGTTTAGTATTGGATAAAATCTATTTGAAATGGGATGGTTGCTTGAGCTATATTTGAATTTATTATATTACAGATTTATTGCTTATTTTCTAGCTGTCATTATGTTGTAAGATGGTATATTATGGTTTTCTAAATGGAGGAAACCATAGTAAAGTCATCTAAGCTTTATACTTATAAACTAGCTTTACTTACTAAACATATGGAGAATCACTTGGGAATGGCTTTCATATGATTAAAAAGTCCATTTTTAATTTTGATCTCAATTTTGTTAAATTTATATTTACATTTTCAATTCAGAAATATGAAACTTATCTGTGAAAGGCCATATGTGAAAATATCTTGCAAAATATACATTATATTTTAGAAGTTTTAATAACAGAATGTAAACATATTGTTGTAGCAATTAACAAAGAATAATCATGAAAGTGTCAGTTATAATAATTACCTAGTAATTGATTTCACTTTTATGGTTTCTAAGTGTATTGCTGATGAACCTCATTAACAAATACAAACTGTATAATATGAATATATAAAATAAATTAGCACAATATGGCATAGTTGAAGAGGTCACAGGAATAAATTTAAATAAAAACTCTGATCTAACTGTAGCTTTTCATTATACTCTACTTATGCAAGGATTTGATAAAGTGAACTTCTGTATACCCCTCTATCAGTCACAATAACTCTGATCTGAGAAAGAAGCTCCAATGTGAGGATGAGAACGAATTCTATGTGTGCTCGTTTCATCCTCTGAATCCTTCCAACAGATTACTCATTGAGCTGAATTATACCAAATTTATTTTTTTTTCAGTTTTAGATTGAGAGGAGGAAAAGTTCATTCTAAGGAGAATCTAGGGATAGTCTGGAGAAGGAAAAATGAATAATAAAGTCTCTACCATGTAAGAACCAGAAATCTAACATACTGAATTGAGAACGTACCAAATCATTTCATATTGGTTCATTGGCTATCGAAGCAGAAAACTCTAAACACCTTCAATTTTGAGTCACATAGATTCTGTGTATAAATATTTTACAATAATCATTTTAAAGGCAATTTATTAAATATTTTGTAATTAACACCCTTCAAGGAAATTCAATATTAATTTTATCTATACAAAATCGAGGCACTAAATATAGTATTTCAGTTTGCTTTTTCCCATACAAATATTTAGACCATTTAAAGGTCTTCTTTCATTGTAATGAGATTTTTTTTTTGGTGGGACTCGAGGGGTACAGGGGGGAGAGTGAGAAAGGAGAGCAAAGGTAAATAGAACAACAAAATCCTAACTTGAGCCAAGGCTTCTCTCTACAGCTGTCATAAAAGTATGTTTTACTTTAATTCTGGTAGAAATGTGATTACAAAATTATAAAATTAAAGCTTTGTTTCTGATCCAAACATGTTATGTTTAGTAGGAAACAGTGATTTTAAGTCTAGGATTCATGTTTGCATGTAAATAAAGCGAGAGCCACAAACAAAGCCAGCAATCTCACATACTTGCCTTCAGTGGTAAAGGATGGAAAGCCTGCCTGCTACCAATCAGCAAGTGGTTGCTATGGTTACAAGGTCAGGAAATATGCCTTTTCCCCAGTTGTCCAAGGCTTGCACATGTCACTTCTGAAACTATGAATTTTATATACAGGTCAGGAGATGCATACCAAAGAAATAAACAGTGAACTGGACCATAATGACAGCTAACGTTCAAATGTCCTTGAATTTTAAAAATATCTATCCAAACACATTTTGTCATTTTGAATAGGTTA
>NW_027186304.1:88555005-88613338 GCF_028583685.1 Petaurus breviceps papuanus
AGATATGTCCATTCTGATATTATTTATATGTGTGAACTCTCAAACGATTCCTACTAATCTTTCATACTGACTGCTCAAAAGTTATACAAGGTTGGGGATCTGCTACTCAAAGGAAATTGTGAGAAGTGTGTTGGTTTTATTTTTGCAGTTGCACCAAAGATTGCCTCATCAGAATTCTGAACCACAACCTTAGGAGGAAACATTGGAGAAGAGTACCTAGGAACATGAGAAGAGGAGTTAAAAGAAGATCAATGGAAGGGAAAAAATGGTTCTTAAGTGTGAAGTGGACACATAAACTCTCATTCAAACTACCTAATGTCAAGTAACTAGCATGGGTCAAGTTCTCCAGCTCCGCAGAAAGTGGAATCGGCAGACAAGCATCAAATGGGAAAAAGTAGGTACAATATCATAGTTTGTGTTTAAATAGACATCTAAAAATCCCCTTTTTCAACTTTCCTATAGTATTGAGCCAGTCAAAATTTGGATGTAAAACATAGAGAAAGAACTAAGTCCCCCATTTGGGAGAGATTAGCCTTACTGTTGAATGGGTTCACAATCTTCAAAACTTGTGGTTAGGATGATCAGTTCTATCTATTATTTAAAGGTATTTGCATTTTTCTCTTCTCTTTATGAGGCTGAACTTTCAACCCACATCTATTTGAGGATATGCCTCTAACTGCATTTCTGACATCAACAGCACTGAATAACTTTGAGAGAAAAATGAATGGCAAACTAGCCATGCACAAAACCAGCACTTGCCTCTGTATATTTCACATTGAATAAGCACAAAACACCACTTACTATTCCTTTTGACCTACTGTTAGAATACAAATGGGATTGAATTTGGCTCCCTTTTCCTTCTCAATTTGTATAGGAATATAATGGGAGTTTACAGAATTAAAGGGAAAGTTCATTAAGCAGTCACGCTTTCTTTTGTAAACATGATATTGCAATGATACAAATGGACTTTTAAAGAAGACAGTGGGGAAAAATTCACATGTGAGCCTAAAGGTTGCATCTTATTCATGGCAAAGAATTCATTTTAGTGGTATTGAACATACTTTGCTCTTTAAAAATATATTTTAAATTTCTTTTATGGATTTATTTCTGTGTACATAGTGGTTATTCCCTAGAAATAAGTGAATTTTTCTGCCCATAAAGCCAGTATCTCACTCCAACTATAATATAAAGGAAACTGCCATTCAATATCTGACCCCCCCCCAAACCTTAGAGTTAGTGTTAGAAATGTCATTTTAAAATCCAATATGATAGCATTTTTTCTTTAAAATAATTCAAATAAACAAATATTAACTATCCATAAAGGCATTGAGAGAAATTTCAAGGGAAGCTCACTATTATGGAAACATAACTTCTCCATCCTCAGTCAACAAGTAATAAAAAGAGCAAAATCATAGTTATTTTAGTTGCCTTGACAAATGATATTGATTTCTGTAGCTAAATTGATCATGCATCTCTATCAACCAATATAATCAAAACGATTGGGTGAGCCATAACTTCATAGTTCAATGCACATAAACTTTATTTTAAAATTGCAAAGATATGCCAGAAAAGGTAAGTGAAAAGGCTTTTAGGATCTCAAACTTTTTAAAAAATATTTGAGTGATAACATACATTTTTAGGGTTAGCCAGAGTATTATGACTACATAAAATATATTACATAAACATAATAATTAGATAATATAATAATAATTACATAAATGTGTGATTATACTATCAATATGCTTTCAGTGTGAACTGCCTCTGTGATGAAGTCAGGTAGTAAAATCTTGGACAAAGCATCTTCAGGTTATATGTATTAGTATATTTACTTAAATTGAAATGCTATAACACAGTCTGTTCAGAAAGGAGTATTCCAATTTCCCAGACTAAATACCCGAGGAAAGAGAATTCACTTCTTAATTCTCTATCAAAGGAACATGCTAACTTGGAGCTTATGTAAAGGGAATAAAGCAACTCATTTATTATATACCAATTATAGATAGGCAATGAGGAAGATATACATATAAATAATGTAAAGTCCCTGCCCTCTAAGATCTAAAAGTCTGATAGGGGAGATATGAAACATATTTTTAAAAAGCTATACTATTATGTAGAAAAGAGTAATTCCATTGAAAATTTAATAAGCATATACTAAGGCCAAAAAAAAAAAAAAAAGCCTGACGTAACAAATAGAGTGTTCAGTTCTAAAAGGCTTAAAAAAACTTGTGTCCAGATCCTACCTCTGACATGTACTAGCTATAAGACTCTAGGCAAGTCTCTGAACTTCTAAATGTGCCTCAGGCAACTCCCTAGGATTTATTTACTAAGTCATTGATGGATCACAATCTTTCTTTATAGAGGATGATTTCACATCAGGAGTTCCTCCTGCTTATGAAATCAGGTTTTTTAGTCTATTCACACATATGCAATACTCAACATTGGGAATACAAAGATGAAAGTGGGCAGGTCTTACCTTCAAGAAGCTTACAATATTGTAAATAAGTAACTATAATACAAATTAATGTGTGATAAGTCTATTGAAATTGTTCATCAAGAATGATATAAGAGATTTGGAAAGCAAAAAAACCCCTCTACCTAATAGTATTTGGAATTGTTTCTTAGAAGTGAAAGCAGAATTGTATATTTATAGACTCCCACAGATGAAGTTGTAGGGAACTAAGTAGGAAATGGCATGAATAAAAATATGTACAATACAATAAACCCATAACTATAAGATACGGAGCTTGGAAGAGGTCAAAGAGATCGTCAAAATCAACCCCCTTGTTTTCTATTTGAGAAAACTGAAGTCCAAAGGGAAGAGGGTACATGCTCAAGGTAACATAGATTGTAAAGAAGAATCCTTGTTCAAACCCAGGACTTCTGATCTGAAATACAGTAAGCATTTTACTCTGCAAAACTATTCCAGGTATTCTCATTGATGAGAAGTTGGTATGGAATATAAAGTATGTGAGGAGAAACACTGTGAGAATTAGCATAAGTTAACAAAAAAAGTATATAAGTCCTTGAATTTTAGGCCAATGAGTTGGAACTTTATTTATTTTTTTCTTCATTTTTTGGTATTTATTAATTTGTTTGTTTACTTTTAGTTTACAAGTTTCAGTTTGACAGTTCCTTGAGTTTCACATTTTCTCTCCCTCTCTCCCCTCCCCCCCATGGTGGCATAAAATCAAGTATAAGATCTGCAAATACTTTCAAATTAGACATTAATCAGGTTATAAAGAAGGATTGTAACAGATGGAATGAACAATGGGAAAGAGGAAACAAAACCAAACAAGAAAAAGAAAAAGAGCAGGTAGTTTGCTTTAACCTGGATTCAAACTCAGTTCTTCCTAGTTCTTACTCTAGATGTAGACATCTCTCTCCATCATGAGTCTTTTGGGGTTGACTTATAACCCTGAATTGCTGAGAAGAGTATAGTCTATCAAAATTAGTCATCACATATATGTTGTGTCTGTAATTGCCTATAAATTTCTCCTGGTTCTGCTCTTCTCATTCAGCATCAGTGGAACCTTATTTAATAGGTAACAGTACTCCATATAATAATTTTAATAAGTAGAGTGATAGTCAAATGCCTGCAAAAATAAAATTAAGTTGGAAGAAGTAACAAGATAGCAAACCTAATATGATGAAACAAAGTCCCATTATTCACTTAAAATACTAATGTGCTAAAGTAAAAGAACATTCAGATTAAAAGCAAAAAATAATTGTAAAAGAGAAAAGCTCTCATCAAAAATCATGGCACAGAAAAGGAGAAAGATTATCTGAAAATTGTTAAAGGGGGAAGTAATTATTCAAAATACCAATTCAGTACAGTAAAACAGAAAGATTGCTGCTTTTGGAGTCAGAAGATTTGTGTTAAAATTCCACCTCTTACTATCAATATGACCTTGGGCATGTCATACACCTTCTTTGAATCTCAGTTTCCTTATCTGTAAAATGAAGCTTTTTTTTCCCCCTAAACCTATAGTGCTGTGATACTTTCACCAAACTGGTTTTTCTCTTTAATTTGATCTCCAGCTTAATAGCTCTCTTGTTCTATGGTGCTTAGAACTGAATAGTCCAGATGACATGTGATGAGAGCAAAGTACAAAGAGAATATCTTTTCCCTATTTCTGGAAGCTGCCTTAATAAAACCCAAGATAACATTAGTTATTTTTGGTTTTCAGATAATACTGGTGATTCATATGAAGCTTTCAGTCTACTAAAACAGCAGCAACAAAACAGATCTTTATCAGAAAAATAGCTTTCTATCCACATCTCCCACATGTTGTACCTGTGAAGTTGATTTTTGTACTTATTTGCAAGACAATATTTATGCTGATTAAATTTTATCTTACTAGATTCTGCACAATGTTTTAGCCTGTTGAGATCTTTTTGGAGTATGGCTTAACTGTCTAGCATTAGTCATCTACAAATTTGATGAGCAAGATATCCATGTTTTTATCCAAGCCATTAACAAAAATGTAAAATAACACAAGGTTAAATACAAATTCATGAGATAATCCAATGGGAACCTCCTGCCACATTAACTTTAAACCATTAATGACTATTCTTTTGAGTGTGGCTATCCAATCAGATCCCAATCCATCTAATAGTGATATACTTTAGGTAACATTTTTGCACAGGAATGGGATACAATAATTTATGAAAAAAAAACTTTACTAAAATCTAGGCAAATTATATCCATAGCATTCCTTTTATCCTTAAAAAATATTTTATTAACCATATCAGGAAAGATAGTTTGTCATAATCTCTTATTGATAAAGTCATATTGATTTCTCATAATGACTGCTTCCCTTTTTGGATGCTGACCAATTACATCTTCATAGATTTATTATGGAATTTTTCAGGAATAGAAGTCATTCTCAATGACCTAAACCTTGCAGGCTCTAGTCTCCTCCTCTTAAAAAACCCTTTTGATATATGATATTCTATATTTCCAACATTAATAATGTGGATCAGCAATCACATCTGCCCGTTATTTCCATATTTGAGGATATAGTTTATGTAAGGCAGAGGTGCTCTGCACTTAATATGGCCTCTCTTCTCCACCAAAGAGAATGGCTTTGTAATGAAAATGACTGAATCAACATAAATAGCAAAGAATTAATAAAAATCCTATTTAAATGAGGAGTTAACAAGGAATTTATAAGAAGAATCTTATTTAAGTGAGGAGTTGGTTAAAAAAAAAAAGAATGAAATCCATGAAAGAGACGAGTAATTAAGGTAATATGTTTGTTTTATTGTCCATTCCACACCACATCTTCCCCACCTAAGAGAAAACATGCTTTCTTTTCCTCCTCCTTCATTGCACCATCCTACTCTTCACTTGAATAACAAAGGAAAAGAAACAAAATTATTTTGTCACTGAATTACAGACCACAGGGGCAGAAAGAGGGAATAGAAAGAAGTTAGGAAAAGGAACACCAGACTGATACAGAGGCATGAGAGTGATGGAGTCTTTCAATTATACAGACACTAATCAGAACTATCTCAGCTAATAATTTCTATATTTGGCTTGATTAGAAAGAATTAGAACCTCAATGAGAAATCTCCCTCCAAGAGTTTTTAAAAGAAGAGATAAAATCTGGACAAAATCTGACATGTATACTAAATTTATGAAAAATTTCAAAAGTTTAAAGGAAAAATTAATGGGACAGGGCTTTTTGCATCTGAAATCTTTTTTTAGGTATTTTGAGAGAAAAAAATATTGTTTTCTGAGTCATGTAATGACCAACAAGATGGAAGACATTTTCTGTAGTCCCTAAAAATTCTCAAAAAACCAAACCAAAACATAAATAAAATTAAGTGCTAAATAAAGTTAGAATAATCATAATTGAATCCTTGTATAAAAATCTTCACAATGAAAAAGTCTTATGAATCAACAGTGGAGAATGCTATCTTATAATGCATTCATTTGACACCCTTATCGTACCATCACTCATCCTCTGTCAGGGCATTCAAACTAATGGACCAACTTGTACTTTGGGACTCAGCCACCTACAACAGCCTCTGCCAGCATACCTCACCCCATGCTTCTCCCATTGTCCTGTTTCACCAAGTAGCAGACACTGCCATCTACCTAGCCACATAAAGAAGATAGGATAGAGGAAAGCGTAGGAGTGAGAGAATGATCCCTTCTTCCTGACATGACCCTGAAGTCACAGAACCCTAAGTCTACAAAGACTGTTAGGTACATGGCAACAACATGACAAAAAGCAGTAGATGCTTATCCAGCTCAATGAACTAAAGAATAGAGGAAGCTGGTGAAGAGGGCTATCTTGTATAGCTGTACCAGACTTGAAGGAAATGGAAATAGAAACTAGCTGAACCTCATTGTTTCACTCCAGAATCGACTTTGGGCAGAGACATTGAGATAATTGAAAAGTATATTCTGCAATGTGGGAGGTGGCTGAGAAAATTTTGCTGTTCAGTCCTGGGGATAGACCAACAGCATTCCCAGATCAGTTCAAAAGATAAATGAGAGAAGAGGTCAAAAGTAAAAAATAAAAATAGAATTTGTGAATTATATAAAAGAAATACTTAGGAGAATAGAAAAACTTCAGTCTATGGTGGTGAGTTTTTCTAAAGAAGCAAAAGAAAGAGCAATTCATTGAATAATAAAAACAGTCAAGTGAAGGACAATCTAGAATAGAAGAAAAAAGTAGTAATATTAAAAAATAGATGATCTCTGTGTATGAAAAAGCCATTCATCTCAAAAGCAGAGACACCGTAAGCGTCATTTGTCTCCCAGAAAAACATGACAAATTAGAAAACTTAAAGTAATGCAGGAAATAATATAAGAAAACTCCCCCTAGAACTTCGGAATACAGAAAACAAAATACGTTTTTCTTTTTTTTTTTTTAATTTAATGGATTTGTTTATTTACTTTTAGTTTACAACATTCAGTTCCACAGTCACTTGAGTTTCAAATTTTCTCCCCCTCTTTCTCCTCCTCCTCTCCACGGCAGCATGCACTCAAATATAGGATCTACAAATATCTTCACATTAATCATTAATCAGCTTATAAAGAGGGATTATAACTGGTGAATGATCAGTGGGAAAAAGGAAACAAACCAAAATGAGAAAAAGAAACAGAGCAAGTATTTTGTTTCAATCTGCATTCAGACTCCACATCTCTTTCTCTGGATGTGGATATGTCTTTCCATCACGAGTCTTTTGGAGCTGTCTTATAACCTTACATTTCTGAAAGAAACCCAGTCTACTGAAATTAGTCATCACACATATGTTATGTCTGTGATTGTGTACAGATTTCTCCTGGTTCAGCTCTTCTCGCTCAGCATCAGTTTATATAAGCCTCTCCAGGTTATAATGAAGTCCATCTGCTACTCATTTCTTATAACTCAGTAGTATTCCATTATATTCATATACCACAACTTATTCAGCCATTTCCCAGGTGATGGGCAACTGATTTCCAATTCTTTGCCACCAAAAAAAGAGCTGCTATAAATATTTTTGTATGTACGGGTCCTCCTCCCACTTCTATGATCTTTTGGGGATATAAGTCTTGAAATGGTATTGCCAGGTCAAAGGGTATGCACCTATTCATAGCGCTTTGGGCATAGTTCCAGATTGCTCTCCAGAATGGTTGGATCAGTTCACAACTCCACCAACAATTCATTAGTGTTCTAATTTTTCCACATCCTCTCCAGCATTTATCATTTTCCTATTTTGTCATCTTAGACAATCTGACCGGTGAGATGTGGTAACTTAGAATTGTTTTGATTTGCATTTCTCAAATCAATAATGATTTAGAATATTTTTCATATGCTTATAGATATCTTTAATTTCATCTTCTGAGAACTGCCTGTTCATATCCTTCTACCATTTATCAATTGAGGAATGGCTTGTATTCTTATAGATTTGACTCAACTCTGTATATTTTAGAAATGAGGCCTTTATCAGAGACACTGTATGTAAAAATTCCTCCCCAATTTTCTACTTCCCTCTTAATCTTGGTAACATTGGCTTTATTTGTACAGAAGCTTTTCAATTTAATGTAATCAAAATTATCCACTTTATATTTTGTAATGCTCTCTAACTCTTGTTTTGTCATGAAGTCTTCCTCAATCCATAGTACTGACAGGTAAACTGCCCCTTGTTCTCCAAGATTACTTACAGTATCAGCCTTTATATGTAGATCATGCACCCATTTCAACTTTATTTTTGTGAACGGTGTTAGATATTGGTCTATGCCCAATTTCTGCCATACTATGTTCCAGTTTTCCCAGCTGCTTTTGTCAAATACTACATTCTTATCCCCAAAACTGGGGTCTTTGGGTTTATCATACTGTAGATTACTATAGTCATTGGCTGCTGAGTCTCATGTACCCAATTTGTTCCATTGATCCACACTCTATTCCTCAGCCAGTACCAAGTACTTTTGATGACTGTTGCTTTATAATGCTATATAATATAATACTTTATAATAATAATAATAAAGATTAAAATCTGGTATGGCTAGGCCACCTTCCCTAGAATTTATTTTCATTAATTCCCTTGATCTTCTGTACCTTCTGTTCTTCCAAATGAATTTTGCTATTATTTTTTCTAGCTCTACAAAGTAATTTTTTAGTAGATCGATTGGTATGGCACTAAGTATGTAATTTAATTTAGGTAAAATTGTCATTTTAATTATATTAGCTTGACCCAGCCATGAGCAATTGATACTTTTTCAATTAGTTAGATCTGACTTTATTTGTGTGAAAAGTGTTTTGTAATTGTGTCCATATAAGTCCTGGGTTTGTTTTGGCAGGTAGATTCCCAAATATTTTATAATGTCTACAGTAAATTTAAATGGGATTTCTCTTTCTATCTTTTGTTGTTGGATTTTGTTAGAGATATATAGGAATGCTGAGGATTTATATAGGTTTATTTTATATCCTGCCAAATTTATTTTTTATCTCAAGTAGTTTTTTACTTGATGCTCTAGGATTCTCTAAGCATACCATCATATCATCTACAAAGAGTGATAGCTTAGTCTCTTCTTTGCCTAACATAATTCCTTCAATTTCTTTTTCTTCTCTTATTGCTACTGCTAACATTTCTAGTACCAGATTGAATGAAAGGGGTAGTAGCAGACATCCTGGTTTCACCCCTGATCTTATTGGAAATGCTTCTAGCTTATCCCTATTACATATAATACTTGCTGATTGCTTTAGATAGATGCTACTTATTATTTTAAGGAAGACTCCATTTATTCCTATACTTTCTAGTGTTTTAATAGGAATGGGTCTTGTATTTTGTCAAAAGCCTTTTCTGTGTCTATTGAGATAATCATATGGTTTCTGCTAGTTTTGCTGTTGATATGATCAATTATGCTGATAGTTTTCCTGATATTGAACCACCCTTGCATTGCTGTAATAAATCCTGATAAAAGTGTATTATTCTAGTGATAAGTTGCTATAGTTTTTTGCTAATATTTTATTTAGAATTTTTGCATCTATATTCATAAGGGAAATTGGTCTCTATTTTTTTCTCTGTTTTGTCTCTTCCTGATTTAGGTATCAGTACCATATATGTGTCATAAAAAGAATTTCATAGGATTCCTCCTTCTCCAATTTTCCTGAATAGTTTGTAAAGTATTGGAGTCAATTGTTCTTTAAGTGTTTGGTAGAATTCACTACTAAATCTATCTGGCCCTGGAGATTTTTTGATAGGGAGTTCATTGATGGCTTGTTCAATTTCTTTTTCTGAGATGGGGTTATTTAAGTAGTTTACTTCCTCTTCAGTTAATCTGGGCAAATTTATATTTTTTGTAAATATTCATCCATTTCACTAAGATTGTCAAATTTATGTGCATACAATTGGACAAAAATATTTCCTAATTGTTGTTTTAATTTCCTCATCATTGGAGGTAGATTCAACCCTTTCATTTTTGATACTTTTAATTTGGTTTTCTTTCATTTTTATCATATTAACTAAAAGTCTATAAATTTTATTGTGTTTTCATAATACCAGCTCTTAGCTTTATTTATTATTTTAATAGTTTTCTTAAATTCAATTTTATTAATCTTTCCTTTGGTTTTCATCATTTATAATTTAGTATTTAATTGAGGATTTTCAATTTGTTCTTTTTCTAGCTTTTTCAGTTGCATGCCCAATTTATTGACTTCCATTTTCTCTATTTTATTTATGTATGCATTCAGGGATATAAAACTTCCCGTAAGAAATGCTTTTGCTGTATCCTACAAGTTTTGATATGTTTTCTCATTATTGTCATTCTCTTGAATGAAATTATTAATTGTTTCTATAACTTCTTGTTTGACTTACTCATTCTTTAGGATTAAGTTATTTAGTTTCCAATTAGTTTTTAGTCTATCCTTCCATGGCCCTTTATTACATATAATTTTTATTGCATCATGATCTGAGAAGGATGCATTTAATATTTCTACCTTTCTGCACTGAATTTTGAGGTTTTTATGCCCTAGTACATGGTCAATTTTTGTGTATGTGCCATGTACCACTGAGAAGAAGATATATTCCTTTTTATCCCCATTCAATTTTCTCCAGAAGTCTACCACATCTATCTTCTCTAAGATTCTATTTACCTCCTTAACTTTTTTCTTGTTTATTTTTAGGTTAGATTTATCAAGCTCAGAGAGAGGGAGAGTGAAGTCCCCCACCAATATAGCTTTGCTATCTATTTCTTCCTTTAACTCCCTTAATTTCGCCTTTAGGAATTTGGATCTTATACTGTTTGGTATAAATCTTTAGTAATGATATTGCTTCACTTTTGATGGTGCCTTTTAGCAAGATATAGTTTCCTTTATTAGCTCTTTTAATTTGATTTATTTTTGCTTTTGCTTTGTCTGAGATAAGGAATGCTACCCTTACTTTTTTTTTTTACTTTAGCTGAGGCATGATATATTTTATTCCAGCCTTTTACCTTTACCCTGTGTGTATCCCTGTTTCAAATGTGTTTCTTGTAAACAGCATATTGTAGGATTATGGTTTTAATCCATTCAGCTATCCAACTCCATTTTATGGGAGAGTTCATCCCATTCACATTCAAGTTATGATTACTAACTGTATCTTTCTCTCCATCCTATTCCCTTCCATTTTACTTTTATTTTTCCCCCTTTTCCCTTCCCCTCCTTAAGAGTTTTCCTTTTGACTGTTGCCTAAGTATTCCCTCCTTATCAGTCCCCCTCCCTTTTCTTAACCTTTCTCCTTACTTCTTCTTTCCTCCCTTATAACACACCTCCCTTTTTCTTAGCCTTTTTCCCCTCTTACTGCCTGTAGGGTATGATAGATTTTTATACTTAATGGAATATATCATTTCTTTCTCAAACCAAGATTGACTAGAATAGATCAATGCTCCTCTCCCTCCCCTCTTTCCCTCTGTTATCATAGGTTTCATCTCTTCTCGTTAGAGTCCTATACTTAACTGATTATATTATTACCTCCTTGCACCAGAACCAATGAGGGCGAAGTTCATGTAATGTTCATGTCCTTCCCTTCATTCCTTCTACTATAATATTTTTATGCCTCTTTATGTGGAGTAATTTACCCTTTTATGCTTCATTCTTTCCTCTTCTTCCATTGCAGTCCCTTTGTAGCCCTTAAAGGTTTTTTTTTTATCATTTTGTGTAATTTATACCCACACCCTCTATTTATCCATATCATTTTAGATGTCACCATAAGTATAGAATCCTCAATAGTAACAGGTATCAGCTTCCCGAATAGGGATGTACAGTTTGCTCTTATTAAATAACAAGTTATGTGTGTGTGTTTGTGTATGTGTTTTTTCCCTATTTACCTTTCTATATCTCTCTTGAGTCATGTAATTAGAGGTTGAATTTTCCATTGAGTGCTGGCTTTTTCATCAGGAAAGTCTGGAAGTCCATTATATCACTGAATGATGACCATCTCCTTGCCTGGAAGATTATGCTCAGTTTTGCTGGAACAAAATACCTTTTCAAAGAATTCAAAGATTACCTCCAGAAACACAAGGACATTAGCATTTGTTAAATGTCTACAGTGTCTTGGGAACTGTTAAGCACTATACAAATATTATCACATTTGAATCTTACAACATCCCAGGGAAGTAGGTGTTACTATTATTATTCTCATTTTGCAAGTGAAGACTCTGAGGCAGAGGTCAAATGAGTTGTCCAGGGTCACACAGCTAGTTAAATATATGGGGCCAGATGTGAGTCTCCCTGACTCTGGTTCACTAAGACACCTTTCTACCTCCCAGAAACAAACAAATCATTAACAACAAAAAAAAACAAAAATCATGCTTCAAACTTCATTATTCATGTCTAAATTTAAGAATTTCAATGAAAAACCACAAATTCTGCAAAAAATCCAGGGGAAAAAAAACTTTCAATTGCAAAGGAAAGTGAAACAACACAATATATTCTGTCCCTACCAAAAAACCACAGGAGGGAAAAGAATAATATTTTCCCCCAAAAAAGTAAGATTTCAAGATATAACCTAAACTGACATACCTTGTGAACCTAAGCCTAATTATCATCTTTTAAAAGGATATTTAATAAAAGAGAGGCATTTGAAACATACATGGAAGTTGACAATTTTTTTTAAAAGACATGATCTGATGACTCAGTTTGCAAATACCTCAAATAATAGAAATATAAGAAAGGTAAATAAATACAACTACCACACCAAAGTAAAGAAATAAACTATAAACTTCTAAAGACTATTAAAATAAAAAGGAAATCAGAATACCTGTTAGGACTAAACAGTAGCAACAACAGAGAGATCATTAAGATATTTATTTTTTAAGCCATAAAAGTAAATAAAGATGAAAGTTGAATTTAAATAAGTTAGAGAAGTGATGGTAGAGGTAAAGGACTGAAACATTGTGGACTAAAATCCATAGTCCCCCTACCGATATATCAATATATTTTACAGGATTAAACTGTAGAATGGAAGGATGCATAAAAGGGGAAAGAGGAGGAAGATTGAAGGGAATGAGAAATGTATCCAAATAATCCCCATGGGCAAACAATGAAGAAAAGATCATTGTAATTTATCAGTAAGAAGAGGGACTGAACAGAATGGGAAACATAGCAAAGGAAGGACTTGAAACAGGTGGAAAGACACAGGTTGGTCTCAAACTAATAGGAAGAGGTAGTCTTACTGAAAAGTGTTTCCATAGGGACATAAGTTTATTCTGTAATGGGAGATGAAAAAATAACATTGGGTCTAATTTTCAGAGTTTGTACACAGCAACCAATTCCTCTGAGAGTGCTGTGATTCCATGGATAAAAAGCTGCCACAGAAATAGGGAAAAAAGAGCCACTGAGAATTCCTGGAATACAGAAGGATGGGAGGATGAGGATGACAATTCCCATGGCAAATTGGAAAGAAATGATCTTTGCAAGGGAGTGGGGTAAGGGGCTATAATTGGACCACAGTATTTGGGACACAAGTAACTTAGTACCAGGAGGTAATATTTCTACCCTTATTATGCCCAGCAAAAACTGATACTTCTAAGAATGAGGTACAACACAAAGGGAAAATGTCAAGTTCTTTAGGGTAATAACACAGAAATAATTTAGAAGAGAAACTCAGACTGGTATTTTAGGAGCTTTGAGGGCATAAAGGAATACCAAGAGACCAAACAGAAGAAAAATATAATGAATATAAAGACCCAAAGAATAAAAAAAAAAATGAAAGAAATGGAAAGGGAAATGAATTAATAAAACAAGCTATAAAACTCATTTTTTTAAAAGGTACAGAAAACAACAATGGCAAAAATATATCCATTACAAACCAATATCACACCAATATCAGAAACTAATATTAATAAAAAAAATTTAATAAAATCCTATCAAACAAACTATAGTCACTCATCTAAGAAATAATTCAGAGCTACAGACCCACAAAATGACACAGAGAAGCTAACCCCCCACTGAGGACAGCCAGGCAGGCTGGCAGGAATCAGCCAGCATAGCACTCTGGGAGCCAAGCCCAGCCTGGCCTTGAGCCAGAGGTTTTAGCCCCAGGGCAGGTCTGACCAGCCCCAGCAAGAGGGACTCCAGATCAGCAGCAGCTGTGGCTCTTTCCAGAACTATCAACACACAGATGCGAAGGACAAAGTGAGAGGTCAGTGCAGTCTGGACTTTGGGACCAGTAAGAGGGAATACATTGGCTTTTGCCCTGGGGCAAGAAGCCTCTAAGACACCTGCACAGCTATCCAGGGCCATGTGGCCACTTCAGCTCCTGGCCTGCAGAGTGTAGGGGGACCTAGAGACCAGTCTGAGGGGTAATTGCTCTTGCTTTAACCTGCTTGGATCTGGATTGCAGTCTAGGGTGGAGGTCCTGGGGTGTGTGTCCAACTTGCCAGAGCATGTGGAGGCCTCAGAGAGGGCACCCATCTAATACCTCTGGCAGCTGAGAAAACCCCATCATTTGGGACAAAAGCTCCTCTGTCTGGTGGCAGAGTCCTACTGTGGCAAAAAGCCCAGGGGTCAAGTGACTAAGGGGTGACATAACCAGGCAAAGGAAAAAAAGCAGACAGAAGATTCCAACATTAGACTCCTATTTGGGGGACAAAAAGTGGCAAAGCATGGAACAGGAGGAAGACAGTGAAGTCAGAACTCCTGCACCAAAAGCTTCAAAGGAAAATATCAGCTGGTTACAGGCCATAGAGGACCTTAAGAAGCAGATAAGAGAAGTGGAGGAAAAATTGGGAAGTGAAATGAGCACAATGCAAGAAAATTATGAAATGAGAGTCAACAGCCTGACTGAGGAAAATCACAGCATAAAAAATACAGTAACTCAAATGGCAAAAGAGGGTCCAAAAGGCAATGAGGAGAAGAATGCCTTAAAAAGCCGAATTTGCCAGATGGAAAAAGAATCTCAAAAGCTCAATGAGGAGAATCATTGCTTCAGAATTAGATTGGAGCAAATGGAAGCTAATGGCTTTATGAGAAATCAAGATCCTGTTAAACAGACCCAAACAAATGAAACAATAGAAGGCAATGTGAAATATCTCATGGGAAAAACCACTGACCTGGAAAATAGATCCAGGAGAGATCATTAAAAAAATATTGCACTACCTCAAAGTAAGAACCTAGAAATCATCCTCCAGGAAGTTCTCAAAGAAAACTGCCCTGATGTTTTTGAAGCAGAGGGCAAAATAGAGGTTGAAAGAATCCACCGATCACATCCTGAAAAAGATCCCCAAAAGAAAACTCCTAGTACTATTATAGCCAGGTTCCAGAATTCCCAGATTAAGGAGAGAATATTACAAGTAGCCAGTAAGAAACAATTTGAATATTGTGTAGACACAATCAGGGTAACCCAGGATTTGGCAGCTTCTACACTGAGGGATTGAAGGGCTTGGAATATGATATTCTGGAGGTCAAGGGAGCTGGGATTAAAACCAAGAGTCACCTACCCAGCAAAACTGAGTATCATGTTTCAGGGGAAAATATGGTCATTCAGTGGAATAGAGGACTTTCAAGCATTCTTGATGGAAAAACCAGAGTTGAATAGAAAATTTGACATTCAGATACAAGAAGCAAGAGAAGGATGAGAAGGTAAACAGGGAAAGGGAATCATAAGAAACTTATCAAAGTTGAACTATTAACATTCCTACATGGAAAAATAATAATTGTAACTTATGAAACTTTTCTCAGTAGTAGAAGGGATTAGAAATATATATATATATATGTATATATATATATATATATATAATGTCTCTATATGAGGGTATATGGGCATATGAATACATATGTGAATGTGTGTATATATGTTTACAGACATACATAGATAGAGGGCACAGGACCAATGTAACAGGAAGGGATGATACTTAAAAAGTGAAATTAAGAGGTGAGAGAGGAATATAATGAGAGGAAATGGGGACAGACAGAATGGGGTAAACTATCTCATATAGAAGAAGCAAGGAAAAATGGTTACAATGGAGGGGAAGAATAGGAAGGCAAAAGGGAATGGGTCAATCTTATTCCCATTGAATTTGGCTTGAGGAGGGAATGAAATATACACTAAATAGGGTATCTCACACTCCAGGAGAGTAGGAGGGAAGAGGATGAGAGGGGGGATGATGGAAGGGTAGGCAGGATGGTGGGGAGGAAAGTTGGAAGCACCCACTTTTGAAAAGGGAAGGGATCAAAGCAGAGAATAGAACAAGTGGGAGGTGGGATAGGAGGGAGGGTAATATAGTCAGTCTTTTACAATATATCTACTGTTATTCTTTTGCATTAGCTACTATACTGAACTGCTTATCTTCCCAGTAAGGGTGGGTGACAAGGGAGGAAGGGAATGAATGTGGAATTCGAAGTTTTAAAATCAAATATTCATATATATATATATATAGTATTGTTAATAGTATTTTCCATGTAATTGGGAAATAAGATATACAGGCACTGGGGCATAGAGATCCACTGGAAAAGTCGAAAGGGGTTTGAGAGAAAATATGGGAGAGAGCAGATTGGAGGAGGGGATATCTTGTGGGACTGCTATTTTGGGGCGGCAGGTAGGGGAAAAATGGGGAGAAAATTTGTAACTCAAAATCTGGCGGAAATGAATGATGTAAATCAGAAGTTAATGAAGCATTTAAAAAAAAGAAATTAGGTTAAGACAAACACCTTATACTATATTCCACAAATAAATTCAAAATGTATATGCAACCTGAATATTCATATAATCATTAAATTTTAGAAGATATTCAATTCATATATCATCTATGGAAGGAGATAAATTCATAAAAATCAAAACAAATATAAAAGAAGAAATCAATAACTTTGATTACATGAAATTGAAAAGCTTCTTGCTCAAACAAAATCAATGCATCTAGCATAACAAGGAAAACATTCAAATGGAGCAAAAATGAAAGTCCTTTTGATGAGTCTGGTATCTAAAATATCTAGACAAGTAACAGAAATATATAAGACCAAAAGCTATTCTGCAATAGATGAGTGGTTAAAGGATATGAGCACTACTTCTCAAAAGAATTGTAACCTATTAACAACCACATGGTATAATACTCTAAAATCACTAATAATAAGAGAAATGCAAATCAAAACACTCCTGATGTTTCACCTCACATCCAGCAAATTGGCAAATATGACAAAACATGAATGGCCAGTGTTGGAGTGTTATTTAAAGATAGGCAGACTAGGTGGGTGGAGCCAAGATGATGGAGTAGAAGCACAAACTTGGTGTGGGCTCCCACTCCAAACACTTCCAATACATGTAAAAACTGACACTAAACAAACTTTAGAGCTACAGAACCCACAAAGTGACAGAGAGAAAAATAGCATACACACTCAATTGGGTATCTTCCCCTGTAGGGGATAAGAGAGGGGATGATAGAAGGGAGGTCAGATTGGGGGAGAGGGTAGTTAGAAGCAAACATTTTTGAAAAGGGATAGGATTGAAGGAGAAAATAGAATAAGTGGGGGGTGGGAAAGGATGAAGAGAAATATGGTTAGTCTTTCACAATATAACTACTATGGAAATGATTTGGGTAACAACACATGTACAACCTATATTCAATTGCTTATCTTTCCAGTGGGGGTGAGTGAGGAAGGAAGACGGGGGAAAAATCTGGAACTCAAAAGTTTTAAAAACAAATTTAAAAAATTTTTTACATGCAACTGGGAAATAAGATATACAGGTACTGTGGTATAGGGTGATGGGGGAAGATATAAGAGAGAACAGATTGGGGGAAGGGGTATTCAGTAGGCTTACTATTTTGGGGTGGGGGTAAGGGAAAGATGGGGAGAAAAAAATTGTAACTCAAAATATTGTGGAAATGAATGTTGAAAAATAAATTTAAAAAAAGATAGGTACACTAACGTATTGTTGATGGAGCTGAAAACTGGTATAATCATTTTAGAAAGCAATTTAGAATTATGGAAATAAACTGACTAAAATGTTCATTGCCCTTGATCTAAAGTTTCCCAAGACGTCCTTAGAAAAATTTGTCCTAGACACAAGAGTCTGGAGAATATCAGTGTCCTCCTAATTACCATACCCACTCCCAGCCTCTTCAGTCACTACTAAGAGGATAAATCATTGTGAAGTGCCCGTTCTTTGTCATTACTACTACCAACAATTTCACAATTTTTGGTAGCGGTGATAACCAACTATCACCAACAAGTAGACACAGGAGTTCTGTTAGTGGCAGCACCTCCTAGACATGTTTCTAACCTGGGTGTCACAGCCATCTTTTTTGGAAGTACCTCTTATGAAAAAGGGTTCTATCATCCTCACCAATTATCAAACACTTGCCACCTACAGGGCAGACAAGTTGGCCTAGATGAAGCAGCAAGGTGCTCTGAGAAACAGACAGGACTTGTATAAGAAACATCAAGTCATCACTACCACCTGTGATATCTCTCCCTGACCCAAGATCCTGAACGCGAGTCTCTAGAATTGCAATGCTTCTTGACCTATGTCTATCATCCTAGGAATGACTTTCTTTTCATAACTGAAAAAAAGATTGTTTTGTTTTTTAGGAAAATGTATTCCACCCCATGCTTCTTCTTTGCAGAAGTGGGGCAATTCAGATGTGGACATCTGCATATACTGTCAGGCTCCATGGATCTGTTGGTAAGGTTTGCTGAAAATTTTTTTTTCTTTTTACCTTTTATTCTTTCTTACTAAGCATAGATTGCTGGGTAGAGAAGGCAGGGGGAACTAAAATGTAAAAATAAAAGTTCTTATGAGGAAAGATTAGGGAATATTTGGGAGACATCATGGTACAGCAGAAGCAGTTAGAAAATCTGGGTTTGGATCAAAGCTCTTCTACCTGTCAAACTTTGGAGAAGTCAGTTAGCTTTATAGAGGCTTAGATTCATCTACAAAATGAGGGACTTACACTACTTGCCTTTTGACATTCTTTAGGTCTATGAATCTATAATATAAAATTAAATAGAAAAAATCTGGGGATACAGTTGAAGCAGTCCTCAAAGAAGGAAGTAGGGGAAGCGAGGTAGCACAGCGAGTAAGAGCACCGGCCCCACTGTCAGGATGACCTGGGGTTCGAATCTGGGCTCAGATATTTAGCACTACACCCAGAAACACGTCGCCATGTAACCTTGAGCGAGTTACTTAACCCCAATTGCTTAGGGGCAGCCAGCTGGCTCAGCAAGTAAGAGCATTGGCCCCAGTGTTGGGATGACCTGGGGTTCGAATCTGGGCTCAGATACTTAGCACCACACCCAGAAATAACTGGCTGTGTAACCTTGAGCAAGTTACTTAACCCCAACTGCTTTAAAAAAAAAGGAAGTAAAATATTTGAATATGTGAATACAGAAAAATAAAGAGAAATGCGGTTTTAAAGATGAGAAAATAACTACAGTTGATGAAGTAGAGGATTCTCATCTCCTTACTCCTGTAATGCCTGTCAATGTAGCCAAAGGTGACATTTTTGGGGGCAGCAATATCATATTTCTGATTCATAAGGAGCTAAAACTCCATTTTATCAGCAAGTTATCTAACATTACTTCCTTTATCCTATACTTGTGAGATTTATTTTTTGACCCCCCCAAACAACTTTATATTTCTAAAAAGCTATTATTTCTAAAAAGTCAACAACCAGTTTAAAAAATATGTTCAAACATCACTAATAACCAAAGAACTACAAAATAACTTTGGTACAATCTTACATTAAGTACATTGGCAAAGGTAGTAAAATATGACAAGATCAAATGTTGGTAAGTATATGGGGGGAAAGACTTGCTAATTTACTACTGGTGAAGGTATAAATTGAATCCTAAGAGGAATATAAAATAGGACAACACTTGAATATTGGTTGAGTTTGGGAAGTGGAGGAGAGGTATTACTAAAAGCTAACTTCAAAGTTATTGTTTTGTTTTTTTTTTAACCATAGGTGACTAAAATGATGTAATTAACAGAAAGCCCATAGCAATAAGATGGGCTACCATTACAGAGGGCTACCTATTTGAATGTAAAAAAGAAGTGTATATCTCCAAAGCTTCTCAATATCTGCTCTAAAATATATACTCTCAATACTCATTCTAAAATAATTCATTTTAAGAAATAATTTATTTTAGGAAAGCAATCAATGTGTTTCATTAGTCCTTTCAAAACAAAAGTAATATTGATACTTTTTCATGATTGCCTATGAGAGGATAAAAGAAAAATGTACATATAATGGCTATATTCTCTGAAACTACTAGAAAGCATCTTAACACTTTCTACACAAAACCTTTCCTGATCTCAGATGCTAGTATCTCCTACCCATAAAACAAAACTACATACATACACACACACATGCATGTATGCATATGAAAATATATATAATGTTGAATTTATTTCATTTGTACTTATATCTGCATTTTCCTCTGGCAGAATATAAGTTGCTTGAAGACATGAACTATTTTATTTCTTTAATTCATAGTATATATTAATAAATGTTTGTTGAAAATGAAATTAGCAAATAGGCTGATTCTATTACAGAAATATCAGTTGGAGATAGCCAACATTATTAGCTCTTATTTCCAAATCACTTATTTCATCTTTGGGAAAATATACCAAGACATCAAACCCATCTAGTTGTTATTTTGCCCCTTTCCTCTTCTTAATATTCAGTGTAACCAAAAGGAGAACATTCCATTCATTTTATATTAGGCTTCTGCTATGCATGCATGCTATGTTTTATTAGATACTGTTTAAGAATATAATAGGTATTCAATGTGTACAAAATTAATCTACCAATAATTATAATTTCAAGATAATTTTCTTCATCTTAAAGGTAAAACTATCCATGTTATCCCAGAATGCATTATCTTAATGACAAAAGGCCTTTTTTGCATGTAAGGTCAAGTCTCTCCCTCCAACTCCCTCCCCCCTCCCTCTTTATTTTTTTTTTTTTTTAAGCAATCGGGGTTAAGTAACTTGCTCAAGGTTACACGGCCAGGTGTTTCTGGGTGAGTGCTAAGTGTCTGAGCCCGGGATTCGATCTCCAGGTCTTTTCAACACTGGAGCCGGTGCTCTTACTCGCTGTGCTACCTGGCCGCCCCCTCCCCTCCCTCTTTAAATCAAATGGAATAGACAAATTCACCAAAAGAGATCACAAATTACTTTGGTCAAAAATTTTTTAAAAGTTTTCAAAAATTCTGTCTCAACATTTTATTTGCAGGTCTCTCTCTCTCTAGATATAGACTTTTACATATATATATATATTCACATATACCTGTATACACATACTTCACATATGTTTGTCAAAGGAATGAAAATAAGTCAGGTTCATCTTTTCCACTGTTATTTAGGAACTATGATGTTCCTTGTTAACAAAAATAATAAAAAATAAGGTTTATATTTCTGCAAACTCCATGAAAAGCCCCAGAAGCACACCAAAGAGTAAGATTCCAGTCACTGTCTGTAGCAAAAAAAAATCAGTGAAAGAACAGTTTCTCTAGTCTGTGAAGGAAGATTGTAGCTTCAGAAGAGAGGATTTCCTGATTTTAGACGCTTCTGAAAATAGATTTTGACTATCTTGATTGAGGACTATTATTATATCCAATGCCAAGACCTCAGTTTGCTCAGAAGTACTAGTTGTGATATTCCCTTCAATGGATCCAAGTTGGGATGAAAGGACTGCACCTAGGTTGCAGTTTGGTAACTAACTCAATATTTCAGCAAAGTTTAGCAGGACAGAATAGCTCTCAGTTCAGGATATCTTCTACAGCAATTGTGGAAATGAACCTCCAGCATTAACAGTTTCCACTCCAGGATTCAGTGATACCATGCTTAAACTCCCTTTGTCATTGGTCCAGGTATCACTTAACAAAGTGTCTTGTAAATTCTGATCAATCAAATGCCCTACGATGCTGACTTTAGGTTTACTTTTCAGAAAGCTCCTCATTGAAATGTGGTCTTAAGCTAGTTCCTAATGATGAACAATTTCTTCAGATATAAGACTTCTTTAACTTCTTACAACTGAAGAATGGAAATGCACGGAATTCCAAAGTAGTTGTTACAAATAAACTTGGTATCTCTGCTGATAATAGATGCACAGAGAACTGTACAATATATAGAACTGTCAATCACTAAATATTCAATGAGGAGCATAAATATAGCAGTTTATCTGTTTCATATATTTCAACATTACTATCTAGAGAGTAGTAAATCATCAGCAAAATAGAATTACTCAAAATTACAAGTTGGGTATTATGCTTTGATGCCTCTACCTCCATCAAAGGATTAACTAAACTTAGGTCAGCAACAGCAGTAACTTTAACATTGGTATTCTAATTAATTGCCACACTATTCACCTACATCTATTTCCATTGGTGTTCCTGTAGGTGAGTTCTAAAAAGATGCTGAATGTGCAATATTTTTCTCCTGGACATAGAATGGCTCCCATCTACAGCTCATTCCCTTTACTTGCAATGCATTTTAAAAAAATTTTTCTATTTTGTTGGACAGGAGAATGGATCTGCCGTATACTAGCAAAAAGCCCCTAGCTCAGTGTTACTATTTTATGGTGGGTCACTTGTCTATAATTTTATTATTTGATTTTGGGTTGCACATTTATTCATATTGATGAAGGCCATTTGCTTAACTCAGATGCTGATATTCTGAACATAACACCTTTTCACCTAGAAACATCTGTGAATTGTACATCTGGAAAGCTGCAACAAATTAACTTTCTGTTCTTTAATGAGATAAACTTTGATGCTGCTGACGATTTCTTTAACAGAAAATATTTTTGAATATCTGCAACCTTCCTTTCTTTTTCCCCAATGAATTACATAAGATGATAGCACAAAACTTGGTACAGGTTGCTGTCTGGTCTGACAGGACTCTGGCAGAAGTACGAGCATAAAGGTCCAGTAAAGCAAGGGGGAATTCTCTCTTTTCACATGTTATCTGAATTTAACCAAAGCTTTAAAAATCTTCACAGTATTAGCTTCAACAGTGTCTTATAGGCTGACTTGTATGAACAAGCTGAAGCTGGGACAGAGAAACACAGTGATAAAGATTAGTAGATTTACTAATCTCAAAAATGTCCTCAAGAATGGCTTGACCAGGTAGAACCACCTAAAGTTAGTAATAACTGCCTGTGAGGTCATTTCTTTATCATTCTTCTCTGTTCTAAAGACCACTCCAAATGCAACACACACTTACTACATGCATCATGGCTTCTGACAGTCTCAATCTTCTATACCTTTTTGTAGAGCTTCTCCTCCAATCGAAGGTCATCTTGCCCTGAGGGATCACCTACCAACCTTGCACATTCTGGAAGTTCTCTCTCTGGAAGAAAAGTTGTATGTGTGCCTGTTGTACCAATTACTAGCACATTCTTCTTGAGGTCAATGTTACACTGATGTCGCTTGAGCATATCCAAGCCCAGAAGCATATCCATGGGTTGCTCCTCTATTATAGAAAAAGAACATGCCAGAAAATCTCCTTCAATCTGAACCTGAGCTAGATGCACCCTACCAATAATCTTCTGGGTTCCCACACCTTTAGCAATCCCTGCCCACCGCTGGTCCACAAGTCTCAATATATTACACCTCACTGCGCAAGCTTGGTTCATAATAGTCATCTGGGCACCTGTATCAACAAAAGCTTTCACAGGATACCCATTCACTTTGCAGTTTATATATAACATCACTACTTGGCCAAAGCTCTCAGGAGCCTCTTCCATTGCTATGGACATGTTTTCCTCAATGTTCTGTTGCCTAATGGCTTCTTCTATCTTGGCCTGTGCTTCAGAATCAAAGGGGTCAGCTACAAAGAGGTGAAATCTTTCTTCTTCTCTTAGGGCTTGGTCTTCTTGTTGTTCTACCAAAACCCTAGTAAACTCCTCAAGATCTCCACTGAGCAGGGCTTCTGCCAGAGATGGGTTGCGCTGCTTGAGCAAAGACAATTCATGGGGATTGGAAAGTAACATGTCTCTTAGTACTGCAGGATTGTCTGTGACCTGTGGGGCTGAAGCCATTCCCACAAAGCTATCTGATGGCTGTGTTGGTTGCAGGTGCTGGGAGCCCGATGTGCCTGGCACAGCTATACTGCTGAAGTCTATTCCTGTAAAATCACCGGGAGAGCCAGGCTCTTCATTCTGCATCTGCCTTAAAATCACTACATCACCATCTCTCAAGCCATAGGACGCCAAAGATCTGTGGTTGTCTTCGAGAGGGTTCTCTGCATAGACAATCTGTGCCTCCTCCGCTGGGATACCAGACTCCACCTCACAGAGCACCCGGAAGTTGTACAGCTCAAAGTCCCGGTCGACCTGGATGGAGAAGGTAACCTCTGTGGAGTCCCTCCGCACACAGTACACTGTGAGCTGCATAGCCGAGCCTCCCTGGCCTGGTCTCAGGGGGAGGCTGCGTTCATGGGGGACAGCGGGGCCTCGCGGCCCCAGCACGGGCCCCTTTTCTCAGTCAGTTGAGCATTCAAAGAGCAACTGTCAGTGCCAGTGAGGCCAACTCTGCACTTGGGAGGCCAAGCCCTTCCCACCTCTGGGCAGTGCTAGACACCTGCCTGGGACAGCTGCCGCAAAAAATTGCCGTAAAAGAAAGCAGCTGTAAAGAGTGAAGTTAAGGGAAGCTAAGTCAAGTAGCCCCACTCAGACTTCCCAGCCTGCCTTGCGTCAGGGACCAGGAGCTGGTGGGAAGGATGGAGAGATTCAGTATGAGACTGGCTTTCAAGTTTTAATTCCTTTCTTTCTCATACCTTGAATTTTATTCTAACCAAGTTTAGTAATAACACCTATCCCTTAGAAAGAGAGCACTTTCAGGTTGACTCTTCTCATACCCCTTGTGAAACAGGAGAGGGAAGCCGGGCTCTGAGAGGTCACCTCCTCTTGCTGCGTATTGGATCCCACCTTAATCACGTGGCCTCTGCCTGGCTCGCGCAAGCACTGGTCGCCTTCCAAACAGCTCTGGGTATGTCTTAGTCATTTCCCCTATCGTCTCATCTTGACTTTTATAGATGAGGAAACTGAGGTTCATGGAGGGTAATTGATTTATGAATCGAAATCTTAGTGATGAAATTTGAATTCCTGTTCTCACATTCTAGGATCAGCCTCTTTTATCCCTTTTCCACAGTTCACCTTCATTCACTATCATACTGCTTTTTTTGTGTATTTAATTCTGGCCTTTTAATGTTTGTTACGTTAAATTCTCAGTCTTTACATTTGTAATTTTTGAAGAACACAAATGACAACTTTTTTTTGGATTAGGACAGATTTGTCCAAGGGGTTTGGGAAGGGCATTTGCATTACAGTATTACGGAGAATATGTTGCCTAAGTGTCTATCACAGCTTTTTTGGCAGCTCTTCTAGATGCTATGCAGTTTTGGGTTTTAAGATTTCAAATGAGGGTTTAAAGGGCAGTTGTCAAGGTAATTTCAATGCCAAGTATTTATTTGGGCAATTTCATTACTCCAGTCACTAAATCTAAGGTCTCTTTTTTACACTAAGTATAATTTCTTTCAAATTTAGTCAGTGTGTGACACAAAGCGGGACTTCCCTAGCATCTGGAAATCTATTTAAGATCAAAGATTTAGCTCTGGTAGAAGAAGTATCACAAATCAAGATTAAAGGTAAAAGGGGGTCAGATGCACTAACACCTGTGCACATACTAATGTTAGCCTTGAAGCTCATAGTCTCTTTGGCCTTCACCAGACCACTTAGTAGTATAGCATATCTTTGTTTACTTGTCTCATCAATGCCATTTTCTACTTGCTGACCATTATTAAGTATTTCTAGCAAAACATTAGCGTGTTTGTGTGCATCTACACTTCTGGAAGATTCGTTGCTTTTAAGAAAAACAGAATTTTGCAAAAAAAAGTGTTGAACAGTTTTTTCAAAATATTTTAGAGCATTTTTTCATATGCTTATAGATTAATTTCTTCCTCTGAAAACTGCCTATTCATCTTTAATCTCTTCCTCTGAAAACTGCCTGTTCATGTCCTTTTACCATTTAGCAACTGGGGAATGACTTGTATTCTTATAGATTTGACTCGATTCTCTGTATATTTTAGAAATGAGTCCTTTATCAGAGGCATAGGTTGTGATCAAAAATATTTTTAATCACTGTAGAAACAACTTTTATTTATGGTATAAACAGGACTGGTAGCTGAGTATAAATGTGTGTGGATTTTTTTTTCCATTTAAAAACTGAATGCTTTTTGAATTTGTCATGCTGGTCATTTCCTAAGACTACCTTCCCTAATATAAGAGTAAGTGTGCCCAAGCACACATATTGAACTTTCCTTTTTAATAAAGAGAAATAGTTAAGGATGCCTGACCAACAAAGCAACCAAGTCTGATGAGGTATGCTATAGTCTACACCTGTTGTACCCCACTCCTGTTGCCTAAAACCAAGATCTTAAGAAGGGAATATACTAGGTGATTTCTGAGGTTCCTTTCAGGTCTAAATATTATGTAAGAAATGATAAGAACGCTTTCATCATACAGGTCCAAATATGTGCCTCATAAAACCAAATACAGCAATGAAAGTGATGAAGATGAAGAGAGTAGAGTGATTAAAAGATGAATAAAGCAGCTTTGTTAAAATTGAAAGACAATTTTACAATGAATATATTTTAATGGGGCAAATTTTTATGATTATTTTTCAATTTATATTATTTTCCTTTCAAAGATATCTCATTCTAGGAGTTCAAACTATATTTATACAGCCTTTGTTGAGACTGATATAATAACTAGAATGCTGAAGGAATGGTATTTACTGGTTAATTGAATTTTATGGTGAATTCAGGGTTGATCAGACACCTTTTTGTTTTGACCTTTTTAAATGAAAATCATTTTAAAATGTATTAACCAACTTTCCTGCCTTAGCAAATGAAATTTAGCAAACATATTTCAGTATTTCTTCAAGGAATGAGTGTTTGTAATGTATAGAGTAATCATTTTAAGTAGCAACTTTTCCCCCCTTTTTCATTTCTTTATTTTTTATAGGATGTAGCAGAGTTGATATGCTCCCCCTCCATGAAGTCTGCAAAAGAGGTTGAATAACTGTTTGTCAGGTATATCATTGTGGGGTGTGGCTGTGGCTGTGGAGGTGCTTTCTAACTCTCAAAACCTCTGATTCTTAAAAAGATTTTCTCTATGAATTGTTCTCTCCAGATATATTATCTCAGTGTCATCTAATCTGTTCAGTTTCATTGACAAGTTTTTTCTAGTATTACAGGTTGAAGGGAAAGGCATTCAGGAACTCATGAAATACCTAATACAAAGTCTTGTGGGCTCATATTTACCTGTGTTTTTTATCTCTTGTGCTGTATGTTCCAATGCCTATTCATGTTTCTGTTATCTAAAATGCCTTGTTTTTAGTAGGTTATCAATGAATATTTTTTTTGTTCATAATAAGGAAGGTTTTTCTATTAAGTAAATTCCTCATACCAGTTCATTTCCTCTCCACTTACTGCCTGAAAGTCAAGTCCTATGAAAAATGTCCATTTAGTTTAGCTTATTTCCTACTAGGTTCTAGTCAGTTGAAATTTAGTGCATTCTCACTTTTGCCTGCTTAATAAAAATTTAAAAACCAACTAATGGAGCTACTAAGATCACAATAACAGTTTCAAACAAGGGAAAGAGTGCTCCATATTGAAAATAATTGTTTTCAAGTATATTTTCCTCCATTTCACCTCTGCCATTACAAACCGAAGAGATGAAGTATTTGAAAGACCTTGAAAACATGTATAGCTGCTTTTAGTGTTTTCCTATTGAAAACAAGAATTATAGAATTTTATATCCAGAAGGATGATCTATATCCTCCAGGTTATTTAGTTCAAAAACTAAGGCCCAGTGAAGTGAATTACTTTAGTTCCATACAAATAATGAGGAACATAGTAATAAGACTTGAGACTTGGATCTGCCCAATGTTTATTTTGTTTTTGAAAAAACAAAAACCATTTTTGTTTATACTTTGTTTTACATCACCTTTACTTCTAAAAGCATCCTTTCCCTAATAGGATAAAAGCAGTTAAAGAAAACCAACCAACAAACACATCATCTGAGCAAGTCTACAACCATATGTATTAGTTCATCTTTTCAAAGAAGAGAGGAAGTTCCATTTTCTCAATTTTCATCCTGGGTTAAGTTTGTTCATCATAATTATACAATGCTTAGTTTCCCAATGTTATTTCTATTAATATAGAATATTAGAGTTGGAAAAGACTTAAGTGGCCTTCTAATCCAATCAATAATTCTGTAATAATATTGTCTTCAACATTCTCAAGTATCTAGCTGACCTTATCTTTGAAAGACCTTAGGTGGTAGAGTGGAAGAAACCTTTACTCAAAAGTCAAAGGACTTGGGTTTAAATCCTGCCTCTGCTCCTTATTCTCTATATAATATGGGGTATTTCACTTGACCTCAATTTCCCACTTGTAAAATGAGGGAGTAGGACCATTCAGTAGAGTTCCCTCTTTCTCTAAATCCATGATCTCAGGATATTCAGTGAAAGTGAATCTATTATATCCTAAAGCAGCATATTCCATTTTTATATAGCTCTTATTAGTATTTTTTTCTTGCATCATGCATAATAAACCTGCCTTCTTTGTAACTTGCATCCATTGGTTCTAATACTCTAGGGCCAAACAAAACAAGATTAATCCTTTTGCCACATAATAACCTGTCATATACTTAGAGATATCTTGTCATCATCCCCTTCTCCCTCTTCCCAATATTCTCCAGTCTAGATATCCCCAGGTTTTTTCAACTAATACTGATGGCCTCTTCTCACAATCCTTCACGAACCTGGATATTCTGTAGCTAATTCTTGGCTTTCCTAATACATGGCACCCAGAACTATACTCCAGATGTGGTCTGACTTCCTTGCCTAATAAATATTTTGGGGAACATGAATAAAATTTTTCTCTTAGTTCTATTAGTTATTTGGCCCTCTATTATATAGACAGAATATAAGTGACCTTTTTGTTTCACTTTTGTCTTTTTATCTTAGTGCCTAATTCAGTGTCTAGCATAGAGTAGATACTTAAGAAATATATTAATTGTTTGATTGAGATACAGTGTATCCAATATTTATAATTTGTGGCATTTTTGTATTAAAAATTAACAAACAGCATTTGAAATTATGCATAAGCCTGGTGATTGGGAAGTTGATTTTAAATTGAAACAGATTTCACTTGAAAAGAGAAATTTATTTCTTATACACCCTTCTTGCTGAGAGTCAAGCTCTACCTAAAGAGTCAGATCTTCAGGACTGGAAGAGACCTCTGAGAAGATCTTGTGCAACCTTTTCCTTGTAACATAAACCCTTTCTCTTATACATCTTTTCTCAAATGCAGTTGTAGCCAGTGCAGAAAAAGCATTAGCAAGAAAGAGAAGCTATCAGCAGGTGAAGTACAAAGTTAGAGGGAAAGCTAGGCACAAAGGCAACATACTCAGGGAAGTGAGTGAATAGTATCATATCTTGGACATTCTCTTGCCTCTGGGCCTTCTTTCTCTGATCTTTGGTATTTTTCTACTGCGTCTAGCTTCCTGTCAGTGAATCCATATATACTCTCATGGCCTCACCTTCTCTTCCCTTCATACTAGTGTTTTAATGTGAATTAAGTTTCTGACCAGGCCTCTTCCTAGCCCCACCAATGGATGGTGCAAGAATGGAACAGTAAATCTACACTATCAATTACATTTTGGACTTCTTGAAACCTTCTAGTGCAGGTGAACTTATCTCATCCTGAAAATGTTTTTCATTTTCATACATCTCAAGATATTATAAAATTATTTCTTATATGCAACACAATTTCTCCCTGCCATTTGGACAGCTTTAATTGATTAACAGATCTGCAGGCAACTTGTGTATGAATAATAAAACACCTGTGATTGGTGTCTGAGGGTCCAGCTTTGTTTTGTTTTACTTTCCACATAAGCTCTGTTAATTTAATAAAATAAGAAGAGACAAATATTTAGTGAAAATATAGTTGGGGTATTAATACTAAATTGGTCAAATATATTTGCTAGGATAGAGGGACATTGTGAGTAATTTAAACACATTTTAAACAACTTTTCACATAACATTTACTGGGGAAAATTAAAACCAAATTGATAAAATGAACAATATCAAGCCTTCCCTTCTTACTGTGGAAATAGATATTTTGAATATTTATTTAAAAAGCAACAAATTCACTGTGATTTACAATCGAAACATGATGTTAAAAAAAATTTGGACACTTCTTTTAAAGTACAGATTGCATAAGAAATTGGACATACTAAAAATCATATTGAAAACTTGCAAAATTAAGAAAGCATAGTAAAGGATAGTGTTTTAACTGACCTTTAGCCACAGAGTTAGCAAATGATTATACAAAGTTTCAACTGATCTGAAGCTTTCCTGGAAGAGCATCACAGAGAACCAGGAGTAGTGATATGCAAGCAATTTTGCAACAAATGTAGAATCATTGTAAGAGGCTTTAATTGTTCCTGCCTTCTTTATTTAAGAAGTTTTTGTTAACCTAAAAATGTTGAGATTATTATAAGGAATTAAAAAATCAGCAGATCACTCCAGATAAAAGTGGAATTGTTATGCCTGCTAAGGGAAAACAAAGTTGGCCTTTACAACCTGGTAAGACCTTACAGAGTTTATATCCATTGTATAGTCTTTGAGAACCTAGGGTCATCCCTGCAGTACAACGAGACATCAAAATGATACATTAGTATTTTTGTTGTTATTTAGTCATTTCAGTCATGTCTTGCTGGAGCTGCTCAGTGTCCAGCACTAAGCATGGTTGGAGACATGAATGAGAATGAAACCAGGCCATGTGGGTAGTTCAAGGAAGAACTCCATTTATTGGTTCGTAGGACAAGGTTTTCATAGAGCAGTGAGACAAAGGAACAGGACTAAAGGTGTTTTTTTTTTTTATCACTATTACAGCATGAGGTTTAGCTGATGTATCAAAATCCTGGAAGTAACAAAATGTCTCTAATCAAATAAGGTTTTGATACCTAGATGACTAACATCTTAGGGTAAAGCCTTTGATCTTGCCCTCAGGTAACTCCTTTTATATGCAGCCATCTCACAAAGGATACTCTGAGAGCAGACTTTAAACAGAAGCCTTGGTCAATCAAAGGTATCTGTTTTGGAACAGACAGCCCTGGGAGTTATCTGAATGGTAAAAATCAAGTATTTTGGCTCTCTACAATGTCTGTCTCTTTGTGACTCCCTCCCCCTTTTTATTTTTGCAAGACTTGCCCAGAGTCACACAGCTTATAAGTGTCTGAGGCCAGATTTGAACTCAAGAATAGTCTTTCTGACTCCAGACCTGGCATTCTATCAACTGTGCCACCTTGCCACCCTAGAGCATTAGTATAGACATATTTATAATCTGGCATATTGTGGTTGTGTATATGTGTGTGTGTTGTCTTATTCTCTCGATGTGAGCACCTTGAAAGAAAGGGTGGTATCTTGTTTCATCTTGTTGTTCATATAGCTTTATTAGAGGATTTAGATAATAGCTACCTAAATAGCACATGAAAATGGGGTAGAGGGAGGGTAAATTTTGCTAAGATCCCCATGAGGGATATATTCTCCAGGTATAAGGAGTTCCTTTTTTTCCATCTGTTTCCTCTGCAGAAACAAGCATTGGTATACATTTGAGGGTGGTGGGGTAAAACTTTACAGCAGGTTGTTTCTTGCTTATAGAGAAATATAGTTCCACATTTAATCTCACAAATTAGCAGCATGGCTCCTGGGTTTAAAGTGTTCTTGAAGATTTAAAAGAGTTAATTGACTAAGATTCATTTATCTGTGTCATGAAAAGTGTTTTCCATGTTCATCACTGGTTTTTTACCTTTATTGACCTCAGATGTAAATAGTGAAGAATTGAGTGTTCATTCAAGAAGACACTGATTGACCGAAGAAGTATCCCTTTCTTTTCTAGTGACAAGCAAAAATGAGGTGCCATTTTGGATCAAGAAGGTGCCCCAGATCCCATCTCACCTATAGCCAACATGAAGCAATGAGGACATAGCTGTCTACATGCTTCTGTTTCTGTTGTGTCATTTATTTACTGTTCTAAAGTACAGGAATATTGGGGGGAAAGTGCATGCTGGTGAATTTTGAAAGGTTAGAAGTCCATTCTAGTATAAACTGGCAGCTAAACCTGGTGAGGAGTAACCTGCTCAACCCAGTGTAGCAAGGGATAAAAGGCGGCCAAGGAGATACTTTGTAATGCCATGCACAAACAGCTTTTCCAGAGGACTGCTACTGTGAACAGCTTTTAATATTCTGATTACACCATATAGTGAACACTATTTATTCCATAACAAATCAAAGCAAAACATTCACAGAAAATCAAGGTACAGCATTCACAATATTACAACTTATCACAGAAAATCACAATATAATATTCACAACCACTTATCATTAAAATGGCCACATAGTTTTCACCAAAGTGATCACAATATTTAGAACAAAGAATAATCATCTCAAAGTACAATAGTCAAAAGTCTTCCACTCATAGGGCACACTAAATTAACTCAGTCACTTATTCAGCAATCAATTTACTAAGTATCATTAATCACTAAGTACAATCATTAGAAAATACAAAAACCCTCCACCCCTAGGTCACTAGTAAACTACAATTTCATCATTACTCAGTACCCACAGAGAGGTCTTTTCATCTTAACTTGGGGCCGGTTCTCAGATTCCCTGGATCCCCTTCCATGGTCCCAGATTCTACCTGGATTCACTAGACTGTCACCTGGGTTCAATGGCAGACAGCTCCCAATTCCTTGACCAGCTCTCTGGGTAGGTCCTGCTCTACACTGAAGTTCACAGGGTCTTGTACATGTCAGATCCTTCACAATTTCTGCTCCAATTCAAGGCTCAACCAAGCCACAAACAAACAGTCTCAGCATCTCAGTCATGCTTCCTCAGTCACCTGGGCTCCTGGCTTATGTCTCCTGGTTCCGGGCTCTGAGCTCTGCCTCAAGTTCTTAGGAAATTCTGACTCAGTTCTCCATTCTCTCTTCTGTAGCTGCTCTGCCACCAGATGCTGGTTCCAAGAAATTCTGACTGCCTTTCTGGGGCTTTTCTTATATACACAGCATAAGCTACTTCCTGTTTCAGCCAACCCCTTCCTGTTATGTCAGCAATAGGAGACAGGAGTTCATACCTTCTGTTTCCCCAACAGAGGCTTGATCAGTTACTAAGTGCTAAGTACCTGCTACCTTTGCCAACACAAAGGGATCCTCAAATTCAAATTACATTACTATTACAGACTTGTACATCAGAAATGCCACATTCAGAATTGAATTTGGGATGAATACTTTGTAGCAACTACTTAAGTTTGATCTCACTTGCCCAGTGAGGTCATATGAAAAAGAAGTATGCCCCTAGTTTGGGGGAGTATATTTACACTCCTTACTGTATTTCCTGAATTCATATGTAATGTATTCTGGGGAGTCCAAAAATCTCTATAGAGGTAATTAATTCTTTTAACAAATAGAGCACATTCTAAATGAAAGTTCAGACTCACCACCAATTAAGACAAGTTGAAGAACTTATAAAACAATTGCTGATAAATTCCGAAAAGATTTTTAGGGTCTCCAAAAATATATCAAACACTTTGATGGATTTTTTATGATATTTTAGGCCATCTGGAAAATTTTATCTTATGGAACTGTTGTTCATAGGGAACTCAGATAAGCTGTCCAAATTCATGCCACATTAAGTTAGATGGCCTATGTCTGTTTAAAAAAAAAAAAAGCAAGAACATGGATGAGTTCCCATAATATTGCTAGACATCAATCAGTATTTTAGAAATGCAACACTCAAGATACTCATCTATTAGTTTCAATAAACAGGGAAACACAACAGATAACTTAAAAATTCATCCATATGCAAATTTTCTTAAAGAAACTGGTCTGATCTGTAAAGGAATCTAATAAGAGAATTCCCTATTTATAGTCTCAAAAAGCAGTACCACAAAACAAAATGTTAAGGTTTCTCAAATGTGTCCTATAATATTAGGACCATGAAAAAGAATCTGCAATAAGCCCCCGCCCTATAGCATTTATCCTGTGGCTAGGCTACTCCCCCAGTAAATACTTGGTCAAGTGCCTACTATGTCTTGTGTAAAGTACTGGACATACAAATGCGAAGAAAAATAGTCCCTGCTTTCAAGGAGCTTATAATCTAATAGAGGGAAGACTATATCCTAAAAGAAACTGAAAAGAGGGGGTGCAGTTGGGAGTGGGTGGCAAATGAAGGTACCTGATGAAGAAATGTCAAATGAAGCCACAAATTACTGCAGTCAGGTAAGAAATAAACATTTCAGGGTTCTGCCCAGGGACTACTTCAGTATTTTGAAAAGTACTATGTGATTCTGTATTTTTAAAATTAGAGTCCACAGTTTAATAGCTTTTACCTTCAAGAGTCAGCCAGAGGACAAAAAAGCAAAATCTTGACCAAAATGGCACAACGTGAACAGTAGTAACAAAGAATTCCACATAAACACAGTGTGCAGGATTTAAGCAATTTTCCCTGAAAAAACAGCACACTCATAAATATATACAGCATAATTGGAAAAGTGGGAAGATTATACAAGTAGAATGCAATAGTAGGAGTATACATATAGTAAAGAAGATGGCCAAGACAACAGTGAATGATCCATTGTAGGCATTTAATAAATGTGTATGTGTGTAACAGTAATTACTTTATCCCCCATTGACTGAAGGTCACGTGTGAAACATTTTACCCCTTCCCTCTAGTTCTCTGGCACCATTAAATGCACCATTAAATGAGTACTAGTTATTCATTTCTGCTTTGGGATCAAGTCCCTTTTGGGTTTTGGGGTGGGGGAAGAGGGAGAGTGTAGGCATGGGGCTGTCTAGGTGAAGAACAATTCAGGTATAGGTGGTCATGATTCATCCAGCATTCCTCATTCCCATCTGGGTTATGCCCTGTGTGTGTTTGTGTATGTGTGTGCATGTGCTCATGTGCCAAGGCAGTCATTCAATAAGCATATATCTTAAGCACCTTTTGTGTGCCAGGCACTATGCTATGTACTGGGGATACAAAATGAGGCAAAAGGCAGTCCCTGCCCTTAAAGTAGCTTACAATCTAATGGGGCAAAATATGTAAACAAGTATATGCAGAGCAAGCTATATACAGGATAAATAGGAAATAATTAACAAAGAAGGCACTAAAATTAAGAGAGGTTGGGGAAAACTTCCAGTGAAAGATGATCCACTTAGGTGAGACTTAAAGGAAGCCAGGGAAATCAGGAGTCAAAGCAGAGGAGGGAGAGCATTCTAGACATGGGGAATACTCAGAGAAAATGCCAGGATCTGAAAGATGAAGTGTTTTCTTTGTCAAACAGGTCAGTGTCACTGGAGGGAGTACAGGAAGAAGTGAGATAAGGTTGTAAGAAGAATGGAAAGATTGGGGTGGGGGTTTGAAGGGCTTTTATTAAAGCAGAGGCTTTTATTAAACAGAGAATTTTATATTTGTTCTCGGTGGCCTAAAGAAGCATCTGTATTTTTTGACTGGGGGTGGAGAAGTCACTTAGACACTTTAGGAAAATTACTTTGGTGTCTGAATAGAGGAAAGATTGGCGCAGGGAGAGACCTGAGACATATGGACCTAATAGCAATTACAATGGTCCAAGTGTGAGGTTATAAGGACCTGAACCAGAGTGGTGGCAGTGTCAGAGGAGAGAAAGGGATATATTGGAGGGATGTTGCAAAGGTACTATAGACAACAGATTTTGATAACTTTAAGGCATTGAAGATGACACCTAGGTTATGAGCCTGAGAGACTGTGAGGATGGTGGTGCTGTCTGCGACAATATGTGTATAGAAAGGTAGTAAAGTTTATTTCACTATACTAAAATGCTGAGAGGGAAGGAAAGGAAAATTTAAATAGTTTATCCAGTGCCTGGCCTCTGACATTGCTTGGACCAGTCACCTGGCCTCTCAGTAGCCCAAGAACTTAAGACAATACATTTTCAGAATTGTTGCTGTTGTATGTTGGTAGAGGGAGTTTCCTCACTAGGAGTCCTCTATTCCAATGAAATCATAGGGGAGGGGCAAAATTAAAGCAATAAATCTAATAATAACCAATTCAGTTCACTTCAGCAATCATTTGTTAACACTAGAAGGACCAGGAGAGTTAATTGACACAAAAAATTATGGTTTTACTTTGGAATTAAAATTTTCACCCTAATTTTTTTCCTTATGCATTAAAAAAAAGTATGCATGTTAATTTACTCAACTTAAGAGCCATTTTTTATGTAGTAGATGAGTATACAAATAAAACATCCAATTCCTTGCCCTCGAAGGACTTACATTCTATTGGTGGAAGTACAAACAAGTAAATATGGAGTATAAGCAAAGTAAATACAAAGCCAAATTCATGTCATATGGATCCACAAATACATTTGTTTTATTTTCCCCTTAGAGGCTGAGAGGCAGTGACTCAAAAGACCCTTTAAGCTATGCTTTAAAACTGTGATGAGACTATTGGGACACCTTGTAGTTTAAGTACAAGTCTTGAAATCAGGAAGAGCTGGGTTCGAATCTACCTTTTGACACTTTTAAACTCCCTAGAACATATCTATTAAGTCACAGACCCTACTGGCCTGTTGGGGGAGGGAATTCCTCGGCTTGATAAATCACAAAACCTTGTATGTCTTTGGAAGCAGAGATTGCATTATTTTATGCCCTGCATTTTACATTTTCACATTCTGTAATGCCTGGGGGCCATCTCCAGTTGTTCTGATCTATGTCTTGCCACTGAACCCAGATGGCTCTGAAGGAAAGTGAAGCTGATGACCTTTCACAGCCCTCCTTCACTTAAATCCAGTTTACTTACGAGTTATAGTATCATCTGCCTGATGTCGTGGTCCTCTTCAAGAATGAAGGAATAAAGGTTCAAAATAGCATTTCCCCAGTTTGAGAGATCAGGGCACCCCAGCTTGATTTGGGTACAGTCAGATTAGCTAACATATATACATTCTACACAGGGGAGGGAGATTAGGCTGACAGTTTAGCTCGGTTCCTGTGTAAGTAAGTCATCACTGATTCCCTGTAGCTGTGAGTCTTCCTTCTCATTTGTCAGTCAGCATTTCTTAAGTACCTACTATGGGCCAGGCACTGCTAAGTGCTAAGGCTTCACAGTATTGTGAACTTTTCATATTTTAATTTGAATTATGTTTATTAGTGTATCTGTGGACATGCCCAATCAACCTCTAGGTCATAGATAGACCTCCAATATCTTCCCTAGTTTCCATGGTCCTTTCCACATAGCAGACACTTAGTAAGTGTTTGGTGAATGAGTTAATAATAAATGAATAAGGTAGATTGAGTTGATCTAGAAAATCAGTAATAACCCTTATTGGCCTACTAAAATGTTTTTCTCAAATGTTTTGACATACTTTCATAGTCACTTAAAAGAAACGAAAAGCAACATATAGTCTAGATAGCGCTCAGGGAGAGAAATATCTTCTAAATTACCTTTGGCATTCCTCTGGGACAGTAAGTCAGAACAACCTGGGGGTGAGAATTTTAAAAGAGACAGTATTTTTTCAATAGCCATGGATGGTCCTGTTTCCTATAATTATTTATTATCAAAAATGCATTTGGGCATCAGTGCTCAGAATGCTCTTGCAATTTGATACTGTCTCAAATCACGGTAGGAATACCAGCTCCAGGGGGAAAAAGAAATTAAAGGTTTCAGCTTATTTGTATTCTATCTCAGAGTACATGCTTCTCAAAAAGATAGATTGTTCTATTCTTTGGAACTACAGTATAATGCATCTAGAGTAACTGCTCTGCTACTTTCAGAATTAGCTGGGCAATCCTTGTTGTTGCCTTAAGAGATTTTTAATTATATAGTTTATTTCAGTAATGCTTTATTTTACAGTATTCTTATTTCCTGTAAGTGCACTTTGTGTACGTGGCAACTGTTGTTCCTTTAATTATATGGTTAAGTATCATATAATTACAGGGTAAACACATAGTTATTTTTGTCCAGTGTGACCAGTGTTTAGGTTACACAATATTCTTTACAAAAGAACCAAATGGTGCTTGTGAGTTCTTCCAAGTGATGCCCCTAAACAGGTTCAGGCACAAACCTAAACCTTCATCTGATTTTTCCCCCTTTCAAATCAAAACAGCAGTGCCAGGCTAAAGTGCACCTTTATGTGGAAAGCTATGTTACTTTGAAAGTGAAAGCTCTCATACCACTGAGTTTTTGATGCTGTTTTAACATCTTAGTAATACAAATATCAAGCAAAAACATTCCAAGTTCAGTTCTCATCTTTCTCAAAGAATCACAGATGCTCAAAGTTAGAAGGGACCTCAGAGGTCACCTCCTCCAACCCGTCCCTGAAGCAGAAATGCCCTTTCCATTGCTGCATATTCTTAGAAATTCACTTCCAATCCAGTGCACTTATCTGAAATGTGGCACAATGATTTCAATCTAAGAGCTATTCTTGATTTTTTTTAAATAAATGGAGGGAGAGTTAAAGTGACAGAGAAAGTTTCAATAAGTAGAAGTGCCTGAAAGTTAGAGGTAAATTATACTTCTTACTCTGCTATATTCAATGGAGCATTAGATTTTAGAATATTATAAACTGTTATCACTGCTATTTGAAGTTCTGATTTGATCTTCATCAGTTTAATAATTGCTCTTTTTATCATGAAACTATTTACCTGCTTATATTGCCAGTTTAAAGTTTTATGAAATAAACATTATTATTTCCTTGTAAAATGTTGAAGGTGTGCATGAAAGGATGCCTTAGATTTTAGAAATTTATTGTTGAGCTTTATAGATGTCAGTCATTGTGTTAACTGTCACCTGAAATTCCCTTTTATTAAAAATCTGTCAGTTTGCCTTACCTTTGTTCTTTGGAAAAGTAGGGATGCATCAACTTTTATTTCATTATTCTGCTCTTTTTTTGTACTTTTCTTTTTCTCAAATAAAAACCATCATTTTCCTTTGTTGTTGTTGATCAGGTATAATGTACAGTGGAAAATCAGTCTTCTGGGGGAGGGGGTAAATGAGTTAAACACTATTCATAGAGCTTCAGATGTTTTTTGTTTGTTTATTTGTATTAAACCAGATTTTCATAGGATTCACTGTGAATAAAGCAGCTACAGAAGCCAACAGATTAATTAGGTAAAACCTTACCAATAACCAGTCAACGAGCATGTGTTTAAACACTCTTAGGTTTTGTCAAAATAAAACAAATATGAAACAATCCCTACCCTCATGGAACTTATACTCTACTAGGGGAACCAATATGAGCATGTATAAGTACAGACAAAATAAACAGGAAATCATTATGGGGGAAGGATGGTCAGTCAAGGCTTCAGGTAAAAGGTGTCATGAGCTGAGCTTTGAAGGAAATTAGAGATTCTACAAAGAGATCTGGAGGAATCGCATTCAAGCATGTGAGACAACTAGTACAAATGCATAGAGATGGGAAATAGTGCATTGTGGGTGAAGACTAGAATCTGTCAATAAGCATTTTAGTAAATACCTTATATGTTAACACCAGTATGTTAAATGCTAAAGACATAAGGTAAAAACAAAATGGGCCTTGCCCTCAATGAGCTTATAAGAGAGACAGACTGAATAAAGCATGAAGATCTGGAAGGAGATTGATGTCTGTCTCTTAGTACACAGATGACTATGAGCATAGAACTTCAAGAGGGCTAGACTAAATAACCTTTAAGGTCCTTTTGGTCTCTTCCAGCTGCAAATCTCTAATTATAACATCCATAATTATTTTCCTGTCCTTAATTATTCATCGTCATATTTTTCCTATCTGTCTTGTGTTGTTCACTATACTCTTTATTTTTTAGAACAATTGACAACCAAATATTGGGCTTACTAGAGACACCCTACATATCTGAAACATGTATCCTCAGTATACTTCTCAAGGCATGTGTATTTTGTGCTTGTAAGTAGTGTTTGCTTTCTGACACAATGAAATTTGAAGATTAGAGTTTCTTCAGGCAACTGTCAGCACTTTTGTTTTTCAGGTATTTCATTGTGTTACCAACTTTTTCATAATCTTGATGTGGAGAGATTCCCAAAAGATGTATTGTAATCATATTTTTATTTTTATGTTCATGTTGCTATATATCATATAAATTTGTCTCATTTTCTTGGCATATATGTACATTCCCAAAGAATGGAATTTAATGTAAGTAGCCTACAGTTATCAAAGTAAGTCTGGAAGGGACCCCCCTCCAAATTTGTGTAAGTTAAGTCATAGATTCTTTCAAAAAGAGAAATCTGCATTTATTTGGAATGTAAAATGCTTCTGATAGCTTATGAAAATTATCTATTTTTATGTTCTTATAGAATGGGTCCCATTAGCTCTGGAAGTCCCATATTCACTATATTTTCATGGTGTTTCAAGTCACATAATTATGTACATATGCAAAAATAAAATAGGAATAGTAAATCAAAAAGTAAAACATTTAATTGGGACTGAGTCACCAAGTATGGCACAGATATATTTCTTGTCCTTCTCCATGCCCCATACATGAAGAACATATCTCCCATAGTTTCACATGGTGATGATGGGAAAGAGAGCTCACCATGGACAACACACAATTGGAGGTGATTTTTTCCATGACTAGAATACTACTTTTAGATATGCAATGCTTGGCATTATCCCAGAGATTTCCTGACTACAAACATTATCAGTTGGTATTCAGCCTTTGCTCTTTGATCTCTGCCTTCAAAATTGCTGCTTGCTACTTCTCTAAGAAATTGTTTTTCTATCATCTGCTAGGAATGCCATGTGTGGTTGAGGTGCTGTTTTTTACATTATTACTACTACTATCTGTTGGAGCAATTCTCTATTCCCAAAGTTTCTTATTGCTTAGAGGGAATATTATTGCTCTTTTGTGAAACTGGCTATTATTAACATGGTTATTTAATAAACTTTTTATTATTTTTTTTAGTTTGAAGTAACTGATTCCTGTGGGATACTTATTTTAAAATGGATTTTAAAAGTCTCTTCTTTTTCTGCATTTTGATAGTATTTTATAGAATTATAGTATTATATAGAATATATATAGGACTATAGGAATATATATTAATTATATATTAATATAGGAATAAATATATTAATTATATATTAACATTATATTTATATATAGGAATATATAGTATTATGTAGAAATGCTGCTTATTTACATTGGTTTATTTTATATCTTTCAGTTTTGATAAAATTCTTTATTGCTTTGCCTATTGTTAGTCAATTTTTAGAGTTTTCTAAGTATACCATCATATCATTTCAAAAAGTGATAGTTCTTTTTCCTCATTGCCTATTTTTATTCCTTAAATTTATTTTTTAATTTTATTTTTTTCCAATTACATGTAAAGAGAGATTTACCATTCTTTTTTTTTAAATGTTAGTTCCAAATTTTCTGTCTCCCTCCATCACCTCCTCCATCCCTAAGATGCTAAGCAATTTGATATAGGTCATATATATACAATCATGTAAAACATTTCCATATTAGTCATGTTGCAAAAGAGGAAACAGATCAAAAGAAAAAATGAACTAAAATAATATCCTTTGGATTTGTATTCACACTCTATCAATTTTTTCTCTGCATGTGAATAAAATTTTTTTCATGGGTCCTTTGGGATTGTCTTAGAACATTGTTTTGCAGAGAATAACTAAGTTATTCATAGTTAATCTTTATACAGTGTTGTTGTTATCTTGTACAAAGTTCTCCTGGTTCTGCTCACTGCACTTTATATCAATTCATGTAAATCTTTCCGGTTTTTTTCTGAAATCTACCTGCTAATGGTTTCTTATAGAACAATAGTATTCTTCCCCCCCCCCCCCCCCCTTCCCCCCCCCCCCCCCCTTTTTTTTTTTATTTTTTTTTTTTTTTTTTTTTTTTAATTTTATTTTTTCTTTATTTCTTTTTTTTTTTTTTTTCTATTTCTCCTTTATTGTGAAAGACTAACCATATTTCTCTTCATCCTTTCCCCCCCCCCATCATTCCTCCCTTCCCCGCTGATGATTTTAGATAATTATTATGTGTCATTTAGTGAAAATTTCATTTATTCCTATATTCCTAATGTTTTTAATAGGAAGGGGTGCTGCATTTTGTCAAAAACTTTTTCTGCATCTATTGAGATAAGCACAATTTCTGTTGGTTTTGTTATTGATATGGTCCACTATTCTGATAGTTTTCCTAATATTGAACCAGTCCTGCATTCCAAGTATAAATCCAATCTGGTCATAGTTTATCATCCTTGTGACATTTTGTTGTAATATTCTTCTTAGTATTTTATTTAAAAATTTTACATCAATATTATTAGGGAAATTGGTATGTAGTTTTCTTTCTCCATTTTAGCTCTTTCTGGTTTAGGTATCATCACTATATTTGTGTCATAAAAGGGATTTTGTAGGACTCTTTATTTGCCTATTTTTCCAAATAGTGTATGAAGCACTGGAATTAATTATCCTTTAAATGTTTGGTTGAATTCTCTTGTGAATGCGTCTGGCCCTAGGGATGTTTTTCTTAGGGAGATCATTTTAGGGCTTGTAAAATTTCTTTTTCTAAGATAGTGCTCTTTTAGGAGTTTGTTTCCTCTTCTGTTAATCTATGCAAGTTACATTTCTATAAATATTTATTGATTTCACTTAGATTGTTAGATTTAGTGGTATATAATTGGGCAAAATAGTTTCTAGTGATTGCTTTAATTTCTTTTTCATTAATGGGTGAATTTTCCGTTCTCATTTTTTATTCTGGTAATTTGATTTTCTTTTTGTAAATCATATTAACTGGTGCTTTATATTATTTTCTTTTGCATAAAACAAGCACCTAATTTTATTTATTAGCTCAATAGTTTTCTAACTTTCAATTTTATTAATCTCACCTTTGATTTTCAGGCTTTCTAATTTGGCATTTAATTGGGGATTTTTAACTTATTCTTTTTCTAGTTTTTTTTTAAGTTACAGGCCCAGTTAATTGATGTGTTCTGTCTCCAAATGTTTAGAGGTATAAATTTTCTCCTAAGTACTGCTTTGGCTACATCCCATAAATTATGTTATGTTCTCATTGTTCTCATTTTCTTATTATGAAATTATTGATTGTTTCTTTTATTTTTCAAAGCACCTAATTTTTCAATTTCATTTACTATTTATTGATTATCTATATTTTTATATAATTATTTATTTATAATTTGTATAATTATAATAATTATTTATTTGTTATTTCAATTTTTTTCAAAGTACCTCATAATAATATTTATTGATTTTTATTTTTCAACATTCACTTTTATAAGATTTTGAATACTAAATTTTCTCCCTCTCCATTTTCTGCCCCTCCCCAAAACATCATTTAATCTGATATAGATGATACATGTACAATCATAATCAACATATTTCCACATTAGTCATGTTATATAGGGAGAAAACATAAAAAAAAGAAAATAGTATGCTTTCTTCTGCATTCATACTCCATGGTTCTTTCTCTGAATGTAGATAGAATTTTCCATCTTTAATCTTGGAATTGTCTTACATCATTGCATTGCTGAGAAGAGGTAAGTCTGTCAAAGTTGGTCATTGCTGTTACTGTGTACAATGTTATCCTGGTTCTGCTCACTTCATTCTGCATCAGTTCATGTAAGTCTTTCCAGGCTTTTCTGAAATTGACCTGCTCAAAAATTTCTTATGGAACAATAGTATTCCATTATATTCATATGCCACAACTTGTTTAGCCATTCCCCAATTGATGGGTATCCTTTCCAATTCCAATTCTTTGCTACCACAAAAAAAGATGCTATAAATATTTTTGTATATGTGGGTCATTTTCCCATTTTTGTGATGTCTTTGGGATAGAGAACTAGAAGTGGTATTGCTGGATCAAAGAATATGTTTGGTTTTATAGCCCTTTGGGCATAGTTCCAAATTATTCACCAGAATGGCTGGATCAGTTCACAACTCCACCAACCATGCATCAGTGTTCCAATTATCCCAAATCTTCTCCAGCATTTATCATTTTCTTGTTTTGTCATGTTAGCCAATATGGTAGTTGTGATGTGGTTCCTTAGAATTGTTTTAATTCACATTTCTCCAATTAATAGCAATTTAGAGCATTTTTTCATTGATTATTTCTATGATTTGTTCTTTAACCCTATCATTCTTTAAGATTAGATTATTTAGTTTCCAATGGATTTTAAATCTGTATTCCCATGGTCATTTATTGAATGTAATTTTATTGTATTATGATCTGAAAAGAATGCATTTAATATTTTTGCCTTTCTACATTTTATTGTGTGTGTTTTATGCTGTAATACATGATCATTTTTTGTGTATCATATGCCCATGAGATAAAGGACTATTATTTTCTCTCCCTATTTGGTTTTCTCTATAGGTCTATCATATATAACTTTTCTAAAATTCTATTCGTATTCTTAATATCTTTCTTGTTTATTTTGTTGGTAGATGTAATGGTAATGGAATTTAAAGATCCCCTTGTATTGGCTTGGTTTTTGGGTTAAATGTTGAAACCAAGAGCTTGTGAATCCCACTTGTGGGATGGACTTGTTGAAGTGAAGAGAGGGGTCTGAACTGGGAAGAGCTGGTGCGGTGGATAGAGAGGCCCAAGCAGATAGAGGTCAGAAGAACTTTTGGGAGCAGCATTGTGGAGGCAGAGAGAGAATTGCTGGGGGCCAGAGTGATGAGTTATGGGCTCTGGGAGCCCCCTTGAGCTGTCCTTGAGTCCTTGAGGTACAGGCTCTGGGAACCCCCCTTGAACCCTGATTAAATCTTCCCATTTGATGAGTCATTTGCATGAGGCCATAAGCCTTACATTGTGTCTGGGCCCAAACCTCTGTTACTAGACTTCCCTTGAGCCTATCAAAATATCAATCTACCCTTGAACTGGCCTAGCCCATCATTGTCTGTAGTCTCCAGCAACTTCCCACCCTTAATTACTCATTGACCTCATTAACTCCATCTGAAGACCTTCCCCAAACTCCTCCTCTAGACCATCCCTAGATTCCTCCCACAACTTTCTGTATATGAGATCTCATCTTCCCTCCATGTGGTGTGAGAGCACCATAGAAAGACCTACTGTGGTCATTAGTCTGGACACAGACTTACTCTGTGTCCAGTATAAGCAAACTTTTAATAAACTTTATTTTTCTTTGGCTGAGAAGACTTGATTTGAATTCATTTGGCAGGACCCTGGCGTGTTGGTATTTTGGGGTCTCCAGAGCAACCTTAACCCTCTTTATGGGTAACCTTTTCAAGAGTTGCTGAGAGAGAGAGAACTGCCAGCCGAAGCCACCTGGATTGCTGAGGGCCAGTTGGAGCTGCCTAAGACTTTTGAGAACTGCCACTTGGAGCTGCTAAGAACTGAGGAGGCATGCTTGCAGTGTTGGTATTTTTTGTCTGTTTTGATGTTACTTTGTCAGATTCATCTGCTGGTAAAGGACAGAACTGTTGTTGCAAAGGTCCTGGAAACTTGCTGTTGGTTCAGAAGCTCTGAAGGAGGATTTTCTAGTGATATGTTTACAGAAATCCTGGAGGAGGGTCTTGCTGATGTTTTCAGGGGCTGTGAGACTGTTCTGCAGGCAGAGAGTGAATTGATGAGGAGGCTGGTAATATATATTGTGGCTTTGTTAAGCTTTGCCTTCCCAGGAACAGAGATTGCTGAGAACTTGCCTCAGGTCAAGATGAAGATCTTAGGCATTGAATGCTATGATGATATTAGTAACCTGGTTGTGGCTTAGATGTAGATGGCCTTTGTGCTCTCCACAGCCCCTTTGAGAAGGTGTTTGGTGGTGATGGATGATATTGTAATTCATTTGTGATCCAGGGGTGTAAAACTACTGACCAAATGAATGTACTTTGTTTATGATTGGAAACTAATCTCCAGTTGAATAGAGAGAAGACTGTGGGATAGACTAAATGAATGTACTTTCCAGGGGTGGAGTACTTGAACCTTAGTACTTTGTGATTGAATTGAGGACTTACTAAATGACTGGGTTACCCTGTATTTTGATTTTGATTTTCAGTGAATGTTTTGCCTTAATCTGTTGCTGAATAAATGGAGTTTTCTATGTTCATAATTCAAACCTGGAAGTTGCTTGTGCTTGGTGTTACAGTAGATTTATCTCACTCTGAGAGGGGAAAGTTGAGGGTACCCAACTAGTATTAGTTTTACTATTTCCTTATATAACTCATTTAATTTCTCCTTTAAGAATTTGGATGTTATAGCACATGATGCATAATAGGTTTAGTATTGATATTACTTCATTGTCTATGTTACCTTTTTGCAAGATTTAGTTTCCTTATCTTTTTAAATTGGACCTATTTTTGCTTTGTCTGAGATCATGATTGCTACCTCTGTTTTTTTTTTAACTTCAGGTGAAGCATATTAGAATCTGCTTCAGTCCCTAATCTTTACTCTGTGGGAGTCTCTCTGCTTCTGGTGTTTTTCTTATAAACAACATATTGTAAGATTCTACTTTTAAATCTACTCTACTGTCTGCTTCCATTTTATTGGTGAGTTCATCCCATTCACATTCATAATTATGGTTACTAACTGTATATTTCCCTTCATCCTATTTTTCCTCATATTTATCCTTTTTTCTCCTTTCAATCTTTTCCTCCTCTCCAGTGTTTTGCTTCTGACCACCAGCTCTCCCCATCTGTAATGGTAATGATAATTTGAAAAATTTTTCCTGTCCCTTAATAAGCCTAAAGGAATTTGAAGACCTTCCCTGCTTTGAAAATATACTCTGCTCCCTAATAGGCCGAATGTAGTTACATGGAGCATGTGGTGGGAAGAGTTTGCTAAAGGGTGGAGTGGAACCCATAGGAAGCTGGGAGTCAGAGCTAGCTCGACTAGGAGGAGGAGAGCACTCATCACAGGAAGTCGGTCAGGCCTGTAAGTAGAAATATTTGTTTGTGGAAAGGCTAAAGGATTCTGTGACTCTGTGCTGTTATGGATTATTAGCTTCTTTGCTACTGTGATGCAATTGGCTTACTGGTTTTAGGATTTGGTTTTCTGCATATGTCTTCTATATGGAGAATCTGTTATATTTTATGATCGAGTACAATGCAGGTAAATTTATAGTGATCATGGGCACTGCGAATATTATATTGGCAATACATTCTGCTTTTCTTTCTGTCAGTCCTTCTTCCTTTTTTTACCCTCTTCCCTTTATACTTCCCTATAGGGTAAGGTAGATTTCTATACCCAACTGATTGTATATGTTATTCCCGCTTTTAATATATATTTAAATACATTTAACTTTTCCTTTAAAAACTTGGATACTATGTCATTTGAGGTATATACATTTCAATATTGCTATTATTGCATTATCTGTGGTACATTTTGGCAAAATGCAGTTTCCCTGGTCATCTTTTTTAGTTAGGCATGATTTTTGTTTTTGTTTTGTATGAGATTGTGATTATTACCCTTCTCTTTTTTATTTCAGTTCAAGCATAATAGATTCTACTTGATTTCCTTATTTAACTCTGTGGTGTGTGTGTCTTTCTGTTTTAAGTGTATCTCATATAAAACCAAACCAAACCCACATGTTTTTGTATTCTAGTTTCTAATTTACTCAGCTATCTAGTTCCGTTTTATGAGTTCATCACATTTACATTCCTATTCTTCTATTTTTATCTTTTTTGACTCTATCCTCTCCTCAAAATTTTGTTTTATTTCTGACCACTTTCTCTTTTAATCTTCCCTCTGTATTATCATCCTCCCCCTTTTCTTTTAGCCTCTTTCCCTCCCGCTTATCTGTTGGTATAGATTAATTTCTCTACTCTGTTACATGTGTATACATACATATGTGTGTGTGTATGATCCTTCTTTGAAGTACTTCAGATGACAGTGAGTTTCAAATGTTTCCCACTCTCCCCATTTTCTCTAGCATTGTAAAAACTCTTCATTGAGACCTGAAGCTGAGTAATGGGAAATGGAGTGGCCAAATGATGCCTGATCAGTGCTAGCACAGATATCTCTTGTTATTTCTTCCTGTCATTCAGGTATTCAGTCCTCTAGCATCTTTGGACAATGAATGCTGCCAGGACTGTTGCTATTGTTATAGATACTGCAGTCAGTGCCTCCTGCAAGGCCCATAGCTGGTGTCACTTCTGTCTGACTGCTCTCCCAACTATCTCCCACCCCAATGTCTCCACGTATCTTTTTCTTTCTTTCTAGGCTGTTCAGGTCGCAAAAAGTGACTCACTGTGACTTTTTGTTGGTTATACTGCTTAGAATTTGATTTGATGTGCTTTTTAAAGTTGGGGGAAAATGTTGTGCCAACCCAGCAAAAAAATGTTCACTTTACTCTGCCATCTTGGCTCTAATCCTTATTTATCACAATTTTAAAAAATATTTCCCATCCAAAGCATTGTATAAAAATTGGTGCTACAAAAACTTTAGTGTGTAGAGGACTTTTCTTTCCATTTGAACATTAAATTCTTGGCCATCATGTTACTTTTCTTTGTCTTTTCTAAACCATTTTGGCATGCTCAGATCATCCCTCATCCTCCTCAACTTTCTAGTTCCACTGTATTTATCTGATGTCATTAGAATATAAGTTCCTTGAAAACAGAGACTGACTTGTTTTTAGTTGTGTCCCTAGTACTTAGCTCAGTGTCTGGTACTTCATAAACACTTAATTTTTTTTCATTTGTTATTTCACCTCTTGGGGACATATACCCAGTAATGAAAACATTTTTGTCACTTGATTCATATAGATCCAAATAGCTTTCAGGAATGGTTAGAACAACCAACTCCTCTCGAGCAGCGCATTAATGAGCCTGACATCACACATTTCTTCCATCTTTTGTCATCTTTGTCAATTTGCTGGATGTTAGCTGAATTATCTGAATTCTTTATTTGTCTTTATCTTATTGTCAGTTATTTAGAGCAATATTTCATTTTCTTAATAATTTTCAATTCTTCTTTTGAAAACTATTAATATCCTTTTGAACATCTAGTCATTTGGAAATGACACTTTTTGTGTATTTATGTGAGTTCCTTAAATATCTTGAATGTCAGACCTTTATCAAAGATACTTGATTCAATTCCCAATTTAAAAGATTTAATTCTGATCCCAGTTATACTAATGTTATTTTTGGAAAAAGTTTTTATTTTATATAATCAAAATTATCAGTTTTATTATATGATATCTTTCATTCCTTGTTTGGTTAAGAAATCTCTCTCAGATATAACTGTGAAAAGTTTCTGATCTGTTGGTCTTGAGTTTTTGTTTGTTTCTATACAACTTTGTTTTTGTATGGATTTGGAAATTGTTTTATCATGTGGTGTAGAATATTCACTCCAACTTTCCCAGTAATTCTTGTCAAATATGGAGTTCTTATCCAAGTAAATTATGTACATTGGCTCATTAAATTTATGCATTTGTTTATCCAATTTTATTTTTTTTCTTTTTTTTTCTCTTATAATCTGGTCCAGTAATCTACTTTTAAAAATTTTTAACCAGTATCACATAGTATTGTGTGTTGCAGCTTATAAAATTAGGGCTCAAAAATTCTTTTGGCCATTTATTCCTACATTTTTCATACTTCTTGATATTCTATAACTTTTGGTCTTCCAAATTAATGTTTTTATTATTTCTCTGTCTCTATAAAGTATCCTCTTCATGGTTTGATAGCACTGAATCTATAAAGCAATGTAGGAATTATTGGCATTTTCATTATAGGGGTAGCCCAGCTTTTAACCTTGCATGTCCTTCCAATTATTTAAATCATTCACTATTTCTTTAAAGAGTGTTTTTTAATAGTCTAAGTCTTAAATGCTTGTAACACCAAGCAAAAGCAACTTCCAGGTTCTGATTACAAGCATAATAACTCTCCATATATTCAGGAACAAATTAAGGCAAAACATACATAGAAAAGAGAAAATCAAAATACAGGGTAACTTAATTATTTAGTAAGTTCTCAGTTCAATCACAAAGTACAAAAGTCAAAGTACTCCACCCCTGGAAGTATCGATTGGAGATTAGTTTCCAATCATAAACAAGGTACATTCATTTGGTAAGTCACAGAGCACAAAGGCCATCCATCTCTAGGTCACAGCTAGGCTATATTATCATCACAGCATTCAGTATCCAAGAAGAGATCTTTTCTTCATCTTGACCCGAGGCAAGTTCTCAGTAGTTTCCCTTTCTGGGAAGACAAAGCTTAACAAAGACACCACAACATTTATGCACATTGCCAGCATCCTCTTCAGTTCACCTTCTGCCTGTGAAATCAATCTGGGCCCAACAAGGCCTCAGGCCTCTATCAAACGACTCTGACAAAGTAACATCAAAACAGACAGACAAAATACTGGCACCACAGTCATGCCTCCTCAGTTCTCAGCAGCTCCAGGTGGCAGTTCTCAAAAGTCCTGGGCAGTTCCAGCTGGCTCTCAGCAGTCCAGGCAGCTTCAGCTGGCAGTTCTCTCATTGTCTCTCTCTGCCTTCATGATGCTGCTCCCAAAAGTTCTTCTGGCCCCTCTCAGCTTGGACCTTCCCTATACAGAGCACCAGCTCCTTCCAGTTCAGCCCCTGCTTGTCCATCCCTTTGTGGGGTTCAAATTCCATTACAATGCCCTTTGGTAGGGGGAAAGGAACAAGCATTTATTAACTGTCTACTGTATTCTTGGCACTGTGCTAAGTGCTTTATAAATATTATCTCATTTGATCCTTACAACAGTCTGGGATATACATGCCATTCTTATCTCAAATTTACAGTTGGGGAAGCTAAAACAGATTTAAGTCACTTTCTCAGGATCACATAACATTGGAATGTTACTGTTCTTGTCTACTCTTGATTTTTTATATTATCATATGGATAAACTCCATAAACTAGCCCTTTTTTTTAACCTTTCCAGACTTCTTATATCTTAATACCCATCATGTTCTCTTCAATCCAGTGTACCTTACCTCATTGTATTTTCATATACATTTTTCTGACTTTCCCTCTTTATCTCTGTTTACTGACATCTTTGGCTTCCTTTAAGTCTCAGAGAAAATCCAATTTTCTACAGGAAGCCTTTTCCAGTTCATCTTAATTCTAGTTCCTTTCCTCTGGTAATTATGTCCCCTTTATCTTGTATGTATCTTGTGTGCATATATTTATTTGTTCTCTTCCCTATTAAATTGTGAACTCCTTGAGGGCAAGGACTGTCTGTTTCCTTTTTTGTATCCTAAATACTTATTACAGTGCCTCGCATATAATAATGCTGAATAAGTGTTTAATGAGTGATGGATTGATTTTATAGAAATATTATTTAATTTTGTGGAATTTTTATTTCTTTATAAAGGCAGTATTTCTGTAGGTAGGTAACCATAGAAATTAGAGATGTAGAAATATATAGAAATTTTTGCATTAGTGGACAAAGTGCCTACAGGTAGGGGAAGGGATAGAGTTACAAGTGAACCTATAGATATGATAGGTGGAAGTTTCAGGTAGTGGAGGAGCTCATTCCTGTGTGCCATTTGATAGCTTCTTATTTTAAGTCAATCAGCTTTCTAACTAGGTTCTAGTTAGGCCACATGTGGTCAGTTTAGTTAGAATGTTAAGTGTGAATGGTTCAGTAGATATAATTCTGGACCTGCAGTTAGGAAGACCTGAGTTCACCTACAATCTCAAGCACTTACTAGATGTGTGACTCAGAGCAAGTCACTTAATCATTGGCAGTTCAGTTTACTCATCTGTGAAATGGGTATAATTATCTCCCAGGGTTATTGTGAGGATAAAATGACACAAATTTGCAAAGCCCTTTGCAAACCTTAAAATCGCTGAGTAAATGCTGCTGTTATTCTTATTTTCAACCCCTTGATTTGTGTACCACTGTTCTCCTTATCTATATATAAAACACACACACACACACACACACACACACACACACACACACACACACACATATATATATATATATATATATATATATATATAAAATCTCTATATAAAAACCTCTCCCTCTTATTGCTAATGATGGATTTATATCTGCCATTAGTCAGGGGTAGCAAAGAGCTGAGGCCATCTGTCACGTCCCAGAAGAACAGAAGTTTTTGGTGATACTAACCTGACCCAAGCCAAATGAATGTATGTTGGTAGATGGTATAGTAGATAGAGCCCTGCCCTGGAGTTAAGAATATCTGAATTCAAACCTGGCCTCTCATTTCTCCTGAGGTGTGTGACACTGGACAAGTCACAGTCTCTGACTCTCTCCATTTCCTCATCTGCAAATAGGAATAATAATAACTGCCATCTACCTACTATCATCTGAGAATCAAATGAGATGATAATTGTAAAGTGCTTAACACAGTGCCAGGTACATAATAAGTGTGATATAAATGTTATCTTTTATTATTATTGTTATAGAAACAAGTATGTCCACATTGGCGCATATGTGATGGAGGCAAAGAGTCATAGTCTTACACCCACCCTATCGGATCCATATGTGATACCTGGCAACCATCTTATCCTCACAATTTTAAATTAGATCTGGCCAAATAGAGAGAAGTTCAGGACCTCCAGAAATTTATGAAGGTAGGAAGGGAGGAGGGATAGGTAGGTGGTGGTCACCTCATGCCAGCTGAATACTTCCATCCCACCTACACTGTGGTAGTCATGATTCAGAAATAAAATTACAGGAGGGAAGTAAAAAAGGGACATAAGGAAAAGAACATGGCTGGATGGGGAGGGTGCACAGAGATCAGGCTGAAATTCAGGGAGAGGCCAAACTATGAATCATGGGCAATGATGGTGTCATCTTGTCTTCTCTACACCAGGCAGAAGATTCCTCTCGTGGGGTTGGTTATTTGGAACAATGAACCTGTGCAAATGAAGGCAGATTTTAAGGCCTGAACTTCAGATTTTGTCTAACCCAGGCAGGAGCCATTATGAAAGTATACATTGTAACCTCCTTGGGGGAAAAAAGTCAACTTATCCAAATTCTATTCTTAATTTCAAGCTCCTTTCCACCCTGGGGAGAGTGGAACAGATTCCATATCTGGATAAGCCTAGGATGGGCAGATTGAAAAATGGCTAAAGCCCCACTTTTGGTAGTTGGGTAATTCTATATTTTCCTCAGCTCCTTGGCCAGGTACTAGATATATCCTTAACCTGAAGATTTACAAAGTTTAAGGGTCACACATAATTCCCATTCCTGGTCTTTTCTTTCTGCTTTGGCTTAGGTAGGAAGCACTTAGGGTGAAAGGGATGAAGCAGGCCCATGAGAAAAGGAGATGCCAGGATGCAAAGAAGGTGATGGTGAACTGAAGCAGGACCAGTTCCATATCAAGCAAGCCACATTTGCCAGTAGAAGGGGCATCAGGACAGATGATGATGGCCACATGTATGAGAGCAGTTAATATTAGAGATCTTTCTCCACTCTCGCCACCCCCCCACATCTTCTTGTGCATGGACCCACAACTGCTTGCCCCACAGCTGTTCAAGATGGAAGAGGGAAGAGAAGGTCTAATTTTTGGAATTAGTCCTTTAAGTTAGGCAGAATTTAGGACAGTGCTTTGGTTGCTTCATTCTAAAGAAAGATCTTCAAAGAAGGTAAATTATAGGAGGTTATTGCTACTTATAGACACTTATCTTTAGGGGCCACTAGGTGGCACAGTGGATAGAGCGCCAGGTCTAGAAACAGAAAGACTCCTCTTCCTGAGTTTAACTCCAGCCTCAGGTACCTATTAACTGTGTGACCTTGGGCAAGTCACTTAACCCTGTTTACCTTAGTTTCTTTATCAGTAAAATGAATAGAAGGAATTGGAAAACCACTACAGTATTCTTGTCAAGAAAATACCACGTGGTGTCACTGAGAGTCCAATACAAATGAAAAGCACATATCTTGAAAGTACAACTGAACAACTTCATAGGGAAAGAATCTGGAATTAGTGTACTGTTCTTAAATGCAATTATTCTTCTTAACCACTCAGAACTTTATGCCTTCATGTTTGCAAAATGAAGGTAATAACTCTTATAATACCTACTTGCCAGGGTTTTTGGGAGAAAGAATCATGAGAAGATGTATGTAATATGCATTTGAACTATAAAGTACTATGTACACGTTTGTTGTTGTTCAGTCATTTTTCATTTGTGTCCAACTCTTTGTGACCCCATTTGGGGTTTTCTTGACAAAGATGTTGGGATGGTTTGCCATTTCTTTCTCCAATTTTTTTTTTTGGAGGGGAGAGGGCAGGGCAATTGGGGTTAAGTGACTTGCCCAAGGTCACATGGTTAGTACATGTTAAGTGTCTGAAGATGGATTTGAACTCAGGTCCTCCTGACTCCAGGGCCGGTGCTCTGTTCACTGCGCCACCTAGCCGCCCCTCCAGCTCTTTTTATGGATGAGGAAACTGAGGCAAATAGGGTTAAAGTCACACAACTAATAAGTGTCTGAGGCCAGATTTGAGCTCAATTTAAGCTTTCATACTTCAGACCTATCACTTTATCCACTATGCCACCTAGCTGCCTTATACTACATACATATGAATTATTATTGTTATGCATAAACACAATAAAAATAGTATCTAGACATATTTTTACTAAGACATTTGTTGTATTTGATTTTATTTTTGGTGAGGCAGTTGGGGTTAAGTGACTTGCCCAGGGTCACATAGCCAGTAAGTCAGGTGTCTGGGGCCAGTTTTGAACTTAGGTCCTCTGGACTCCAGGGTCTGTCTCTATCTACTGTGCCATCTAGCTGCCTCTAAAACATTTGTTTTAACATCCAATCTTTTAACAAAGATAAAAGGCAGAAAAAGTTTAAAATGATAGACTTAAAATCAAGGAATTCCATTAATCCCTAATTTTTCAATTAATCTATTTAGCTATCTTTTCTATATGTTTTTTTTTGTTACTTCAATTATCACTGCAATGTATGGAAAATGTGTAGTGCATTCAATCTATGTATAATTAATATTTATAAAATATTTTGGGTACTTTTTGAAGGAAATCTATTATTTATGTAAATAGAAAGCATAATTTATATTAAAACTTTATGAGCCTGAAAATTCTTAAGTGGTTATTGGAAATGCCCATGGAACCTCAAATATATGCCATGATAATGTTCTACTTTTGTATAGAATTTTATACTTTTAAAAATGTTTTCACATTGATTACTTCACAACTGCCTGAGAAATATAAAAGGTAGATTTTTACTATTAGTCTCATTATCAGTGCCCCAGGTGCTTATGAATAAATAAATGAGAAAGAATTTGCCTAGTACTAATAATGTGTTAGGTGTTCTGCTAAATTCTAGAATATGAATAAAAGGAATTAGACATTTCTTGCCCTCAAGGAACTTGTATTCATTTATGTTCTAATAGAGATAGAGTTGAAAACAGGAGTTCATGACTTGGAAATAAGTTAGAAGTGGTGTGGAGGGACAGAAACCAGGCCAGATAAAGTGAAATGTTCACTAATAAGAGCCCATGGTCACATTTGTGGAAACTTCAAGTCTGGAGGGAGGCATAGGCTAAAAAGACATACAAAAGCACCATCAGATGAATGATCAATTCTGTGGGACTGAGCCCTCTCAATTGATTCTGTGGGATAAGTGGTAGGAGCCTTATCAAGGGCACTAACAGGTCACATCCTGTGTTAAGGCATACACATCCTTGTTTGGACAAGACTCCTGATTTTGTAACTATTGTTTAAAAACAAATTATACACACACACACATATAGATGTATATATGTTTTATTTTTTATTGCATTTTGAATTCCAACTTGTCTCTATCCCACCTTCCCAAAATCACATTAGAGAAGGCCAACATTTGTTTATACATACATATGTGTGTGTGTGTGTGTGTGTGTGTGTGTGTGTAACCATGCAATACATACTTTCAAATATCAGTTTTTCTCTGGAAGTGGATAGCATTTTCCTTTGTAAGTCCTTAATAGTTGATTTGACTATTCTTATTACTCAGAATACTTTGGCCATTCAGTTACCATTTGAACAATATTGTTGTTACTGTATCCAACATTCTCTTGGTTCTGTTCATTTCACCTTGCATTATTTCCTGCAAGTCTTTCCATGCTTTTCTAAAATCAACTAGCTCAACATTTCTTATAGCACAGTAGTATTCAATCACAATAATATACCACAATTTATTCATCAGTTCTGCAGTTGATTCTTCAATTTCCAGTTCTTTTCTACCATAAAATGAGCTGCTATAGTTATTTTAGAACAAATAGATTATTCCCCTTTTTCCCTGTTCACCTTGGGAAACAATATCTAGTAGTAATATTGTGTAAAAGCATGCAGGAGCAGCAGCTTCCCAGAGGACTGCTCCTGTGAACAACTTTCAAGGTTCTGATTACATAGTATAGCAAACCCCCTATTTATTCAATAACAAATCAGAGCAAAACATTTACAGAAAATCAAGGTACAGCATTCAGAATGTTATAATTTATCACAGAAAATCAAAATAGAGAATTCACCACATCACAGCCTAACAGCTTATCACTAAAATGTCCAAATAGTTTTCACCAAAGTGGTCACATAGTGTTCAACAATGTACACTCATTTAGTAACTCAATCATTCAATCATCCTTACCCCTTAGGGTTCACAAAATACAAAAGTCAGTTATCCACCTATGGGATGCAATTAAGTTACAACTTCAACAGTCACTACTCAGTACCTTCTTAAGGGATAGTGGAAAGTAAAAAAGCCATCCACCTCTAGGTCACAGGTAAATTATAATATTATCAGTCACTACTCAGTATTCTATTTCATCAGTCACTATTCAGACAATTTCATCAGTCACTACTCAGTACCCACAGAGAGGTCTTTTCATCTGGATTTGGGGCAGACTTTCAGCTTCCATGGTTCCTCTTCCATGCTCCTAACTCCCACCCAAATCTAGCCAACTGCCACCTGAGTTCAAAGGCAGACAGCTCTCAGCTCTTTGTCCAGCTCTCTGTGCAGTTCCTGCTCCACATTGGAGCTCACAGTGTCCAGTCCATCTCAAATCCTTCACATTCTCTGTTCTTGGGAAGACAAGGCTTAACAAAGCCACAAGAACATTCATGCACATTAACAAAGCCACAAAAACATTTGTAAAAATTACTGGCACCACAGTCATGCTTCCTCAGTCTTTGGCAGCTCCAGCTGGCCCTTGAAGTCTTGCCATCACAAGTCCAAGTTCTCTGTCAGTTCTCAGTTCTCAATTCTCAGTTCAGTCTTCAGTAGTAGCAGCCTAGCTTCCAGATGCTCTCTAAGAGAAATTCTCTCTCTCTCTCTCTTCTCTTTCTCTGTCTCTGTCTCTCTGTCTCTGTCTCTCTGTCTCTCTGTCTCTCTGTCTCTCTCTGTCTCTCTCTCTTTCTCTTCCCTCTCTTTCCCCCCCCCAAGGGAAGCTGCCCTGCCTCCACAATGCTTACCCCAGGAAATTCTGTCTGTCCAGCTTCTGTTCTTCCATATATGGTATACCTCCTCCCTGTTCTGCCCCTTCCTGTTATATCAGCAACTTCCTCCCAAGGTGTTAACTACTTAGGTGTTAATTAAATAGCTTAAACAAGGTGTTACCTTGAAACAAAGTGCTAAGTACCTGCTTACTTGCCAATACAAAGGGTCATGGAAGATCTTCAGATTCCATTAACATTATATTCCACCCCTCCAGGATCCTTGACATTAACAATCTCAGTCTTAATGGCTATGCATCCTGGAACAAATAGAGACACTATACTTTGTAATCCTGCCGACTATGCCATAATGTAAAGCCATGCACGAGCAGCTTTCCAGAGGACTGCTGCTGTGAACAGGTTTCAAGATTCTGTTTACATAGTATAGTGAACTCTCTATTTATTCAATAACAAATCAGAGCAAAACATTTACAGAAAATCGAGGTACAGCATTTAGAATGTTACAACTTATCACATAAAATCAAAATACAGCATTCACCATGTCACAAGTCAAAAATTTATCACAAAAATGTCCACATAGTTTTCACCAAATTGGTCACATAGTTTTCAACAAAGTACACTCATTTAGTAACTCAATCATTCAATCATCCTTACCTCCTTAAGGGTCACAAAGTACAAAAGTCAAAGTTCTCCACCTATGGAGTGCAATTAAGTTACAACTTCAACAGTCACTACTCAGTACCTTCTTAAGGGGTAGTGGAAAGTACAAAAGCCATCCACCTCTAGGTCACAAGTAAATTATAATTTCATCAGTCACTACTGAACTGAATTGAACTGTGATAAGAAATGAGAAGAGAAATGAGAATTGAGAACTGAGACAGAATTTCCTGGGGCAAGCACTGTGGCATTGTGGAGGCAGAGTAGCTGCTGGAAGAGAGAGAGAGAGAGAGAGAGAGAGAGAGAGAGAGAGAGAGAGAGA
>NW_027186304.1:88613348-88635054 GCF_028583685.1 Petaurus breviceps papuanus
AGAGAGAGAGAGAGAGAGAGAGAGAGAGAGAGAGAGAGAGAGAGAGAGAGAGAGAGAGAGAGAGAGAGAGAGAGAATTTCTCTCAGAGAGCATCTGGAAGCTAGGCTGCTACTACTGAAGACTGAACTGAGAATTGAGAACTGAGAACTGACACAGAACTTGGACTTGTGGTGGCAAGACTTCAAGGGCCAGCTGGAGCTGCCAAAGACTGAGGAAGCATGACTGTGGTGCCAGTAATTTTTACAAATGTTTTTGTGGCTTTGTTAATGTGCATGAATGTTCTTGTGGCTTTGTTTAGCCTTGTCTTCCCAAGAACAGAGACTGTGAAGGATTTGAGATGGACTGGACACTGTGAGCTCCAATGTGGAGCAGGAACTGCACAGAGATCTGGACAAGGAGCTGAGGGCTGTCTGCCTTTGAACTCAGGTGGCAGTTGGTTAGATTTGGGTGGGAGTTGGGAGCATGGAAGAGGAACCATGGAAGCTGAAATTCTGCCCCAAGTCCAGATGAAAAGACCTCTCTGTGGGTACTTAGTAATGACTGATAAAATTGTCTGAGTAGTGACTGATGAAATAGAATACTGAGTAGTGACTGATGAAATGATAATTTACTTGTGACCTAGGGATGGATGGCTTTTGTACTTTCCACTACCCCTTAACAGGGTACTGAGTAGTGACTGTTGAACTTAATTGCACCCCATAGGTGGAGAATTTTGACTTTTGTACTTAGTGACCTTAAGGAGGTAAGGATGATTGAATTATTGAGTTACTAAATGAGTGTACTTTGTTGAAAACTATGTGGACATTTTAGTGATAAGATATTGAGTTGTAACATGGTAAATGCTGTATTTTGTTTTACTGTGATAAGTTGTAACATTCTGAATGCTGTACCTTGATTTTCTGTAAATGTTTTACTCTGATTTGTTATTGAGTAGAGTTTGCTATACTATGTAATCAGAACCTTCAAAAATCTTCATAGCAGCAGTCCTCTGGAAAGCTGCTCATGCATGGCTTTACATATTGTTGAGCCAAAGGGCATGCAGAATTTTATAGCTCTTTGGGCATAATTCCACATCACTCTCTAAAATGGTTAGATCAGTTCTTATTTCCTTTTATTAGTGTCCTGATTTTTCCACATGTCCTCCAACATCCCCTTTTTTCATTTTATCCAATCTGATAGGTGTGATATGGTACCTCAAAGTTGTATTTACCTTTCTCTAATGAATAATGATTTAGAGCATTTTTTTCATATGCCTACAGATAATATTGATTTTTTCATCTGAAAACTGTCTGTCCAAAACCTTTGACCATTTATCAGTTGGGGAATGACTAATATTCCTATTAATTTGACCTACCTCTCTATATATTTAATAAATATTTACTTTACTTGAGAAAGTGTAGCTTTTCCCCCAATTTTCTAATTGCCTTTTAATCTTGGTTATATTTGTACAAACCCTTTTTAATTTAATGTAAGCAAAATTATCAGTTTACATCGCACAATGTTTCCTATCTCTTGTTTATTCATAAACTCTTCTATCCATAAATCTGATAGATAATATGTTCCGTATTCTTGTAATTTACTTATAATATTTCTGTTTAGGTCTATCTCATGTATCCTTTATGACCTTATTTTAGTAAATGGTGTAAGATATTGGTCTATACCTAGTTTCTGACAGACTGCTTTCCAGTTATTAAAAAAAAATCAAATAATGGGTTCTTATCTCAAAAGATAAGAGATAGATCTTTATGCTTATCAAAAACAAGGTTACTCTAATCATTTACTAGTGTATATTACATACTGGCTCTATTCCACTGATTTACCATTCTATTTCTTAGCTAGTACCAGATAATTTTGGTACTTACTGCTTTATGACGCAGTTTAAGATCTGGTACTGCTATCTCCTTCTTTTTACATTTTTTTCATTAATTCCTTTGATATTCTTGACATTTTGTTCTTCCTAATGAATTAAATTATTTTTTTCTAGTTCTGTAAAATAAGTTTTAGGAAGATTAATTGGGATGACACTGAATAAGTAGATTAGTTTAGGTTGAATTGTCATTCTTATTATATTGACTTGGCCTAACCATGAACAATTAATATTTCACCAATTATTTAAATCTGACTTTATCTGTATAAAAAGCATTTTATAATTATGTTTGTCTCTGCAGGTATGACTTCACTCTTTTTAAAAAAAAAATTAATCACAGTAATTCCTTGCACTAAATTATGGTGCTTTACTAAAGTCCTACTACTTTTCATAATTGTGGTTTGGAGATAATTCTCCATTCTCAAAAACAATGCCAGCATATGAGAGGTTCTATCAGACTATAAAGGCTTTGAGTATAGTCCTAGAAGAAACCTATACCTTCTCTCTGAGGGCCATCCCATTCCTTCTCTGGGAACCAGCCTAGCTTGCTATGAAAAGGATTGTTTCCTTCTGGTTGGCTCCTGTGTGATTAATCCTTTTATCTTTTGTCTATAATGAATCATGAAAGAGATGAAAACACACATACACACACACATTCACACATGCAAATAAAAACTAACAAAATCCCCAAAACCTTTCAGGCTTATATACTTCCCTTCTCCCAAAGTGACTAGAGTTCTATAGTGCTTTCCTCCAAGATCGTTTCCAGTTTATCCTGTCGGTATCTTGTTTGTACATAATTCTTTGCATGTTGTCTACTGATGAGACGTAAGCCCCTTGAAAGCAAGGACTTTGTTTATTTTCCTGCTTTTTGCCTTTCTTTATATCCATAATGCTTAGTGCTGTGCCTAGCACATAATAGGAACTTAATAAATACTTCTTGATTTGACTTGACTTGTGGTAGAATGGTGGAAAAGAGATAGGAAGCCAAATAGCTCATAGTCTACAAATACACATTTAGCTGTTGGTAGTCTAAAGCTCAGATTTTTTTATTCAAGGGTTTTATATGTGACTGGAGGAATTAAAACACATCTATATTGACATCATTACATAAATGATTCCAACTGAGATAAAGAAGTGTCAATACATGGAAGAATAGATCACGGGTTCTCCATGAAAGAAAGAATAAAAAAAAAGTTGACAAACATCATTCTAGAAGTCACACTTTTTAACATTGCATTAAATTTGTGGTAACAAAGATCTTACTTGACTTAAATTCTGTTGTTATCCAGAAAATGAAATACTCTCTTGGGAACCACCTGTTTGCCCAAGTGAGATAAATTATCCCAGGCAGCCAGAGTAAATTGCAGAACTCCCTGGAGAAGTACCACAACTGGATCAATAACTTTTGCATTGGGGGTATTTTTCTTACTCTAGTGAACCCCTGCAGAGCTTTCTGCCCTTCATTTAGGTCACATGCCTATACTCTGAGACTCCCCAACCACTCCAACTCTACATCTCCGGATGTGACTGTTTTTGTTTCCATTTACCAATGGGCATCTTTAGTTTACTATCCTATTGTGTCATTATAGTAAATTACCGTAAAATAAAATGTCACAATCAAATTTCTAACTTTCTTCCCATATTGGTATCCCTTTTGTGTTTCCCATCACTATAAATGTCAATTCTTTGGAATCAGGCTGGTCTTGGACTTGTTATAATGCTCTTTTCTTTTTGGTTCCCTGTGCTGGGCAAAGTAGCATAGTGGGAAGAATATTGTATTTGGGTGACAGAAAACATTGGTTTTCATTCCTGTCCCTCTTAGAGCTAACTAGAACTTGGAACTTAGGGAGGTCACTTTCCTTTATAGGTCCACAGTTCCAGTAGCAGTCAGAGAGGCTGAACTAGACGGCCTCCCACTTCACTTCCAACTTTAAAAGTACGTGCTTATTTTTATAGATGTAGATTAAAATAGAAGATATGCACTCAGGTTCTTCCAGACCTCTGGTTAGTTTTGTCTGTTGTTCAAGGCTCTTGGCACTAGATGGCATCTTTCCTTGTCTGGGTAACTAGTTCAAGTTTATTTTGGTCCACTGGAACTAGTAAAAACTACTCTAAATACAGTCATCTTTTTTTCTGTTTTTTGGAGAGAAGGGGAAGAAAATGCACCTTTTAATATAATATATAATATTGTTCTTATGACTGTTTCCTAAATCAAAGATAGAGATGTCATTTGGAAGAAGGATAAAAATAAGCAGGAGGCAAAATGGGAGCCATTGACACTTATATACACTTCAAGATTTTCAAGGCATATTACATACATTATCTTATTTGTTCCTTTCACTACCTATGAGGTGATATTGTTCCCATTTTGTAGATGAAGAAACTAATAAACAGAGAGAGTTACAAAATAGTGCAGTGGGTGAAAGAATACTAGATTTAGAATCCAGAGGACTTGAGTTTGGAATCATATCATTCATCCAAAGAATTACTAAGCACCTCCTATGTGCTATAGGCACTGTGCTAAGCATTTTGGATACATAGAAATGCAAAAGCCATTCCCTGCTCTCAAGGAATTTATAATCTAATGGGGGAGAGAACATGCAAACAACTATGTACAAACAAGCTATACACAAGCTAAATTGGAAATAATCAACTGAGAAAACGCACCAGTACTAAGGGGATCAGGAAAGGCTTCCTGCAGAAGGTAAGATTTTAGCTGGGATTTGAAGGAAGCCAGGGAAGTGAACAGGCTGAGATAAGGAGAGAGCATTCCAGGAATGGGGCAGCACCAGAGAAACTGCCCAGAGGTGGAAAACTGAATATCTTGTTTGAGGAAAAGCAAGGAAGTCAGAGTTGCTACAGTGAAAAGTATGTGGGAGCGGTCAAATATGTAATAAGACTGGAAAGCTGGGGGAAGTGGAGGATGTTTCCTGATAATAATAATGAATAACAAAAGATTTTAATGCTACATAGACAATTTTATATTTGATCCCGGATGTTATAGGGAGCCATTGAATTTACTGAGTGGGGGTCATGCGTGACATAATCATATTTATACCATAGGAACATCACTTTGATAGCTGACTGGAGGATCCACTGTACTGAGGCAGGGGCGGGGGAGGGAGCGGGGGGGAATCTGCTGCTTATTATCTGTGTGACTTTGGAAAATCAATTAATCTCTCTTAGACTCAGTTTCCTGATCTGTGAAATGATCAAGATATGTTTGGTGACTTCTCAGGTCCCTTCTAAAGTTTAAATTCTATGATACATTTAGAGTTACATAAATAGTAAGTGCCATGGTTAGGATTCAATTTCAGTTCTTTATCCACTCTATCATACTGCCTCAATATTTAGAAGAAAAACTTTTTTCTGGACAGAACCTTCAGAATGTATGTACGTTTGCTACATAGAATCAGGTAACTAAATAGGTCAACTTCTAGTTTTAAGGAGGTGCCTAGATTTAAAGAGTTTTAATGACTTGTCCATGGTCACACATGTAGATAGTAGTTAAGTGCCAGAGGTAAGATTTCAATCCAGATCTTCCTGTCTAGAAATCTAGCTTCTAACCCTGCCTCTTTTAGAGGCATAGAATAATGACTTAATGACTTTCTGTGGATTTAAGTTAATGATTAAGAAGGTTGTTTAGAATTATAACTTTATATTCATTTTAGTAATATTTCTATAAACTCATACTTGTAAGCTACAACTAAATATTACTCTTTATGCCAAACAGAGCCTAGTTGGTAATTATGCTTTTTGTTAGCTCCTATTCTTGTCCCAAACTGAACTGGCTTAAAAGAAAGAAGATGCCAATCTTCCAACCTCCCTTTCCTATGTTCCCTTAGCCTTGTTATCCAGTCATTCAATAAATATTTTTGGACACTACTATACCAAGAAGTTTTTTTTTTTTGTTCCATTCAACTTTCATAACATCTCCCATATTTGTTCTCTTTACTCAAACAACCACTGATCTGCTTCAGACCCTAACCTAGTAGTCTAGCTTTGCCTACAACAATAGCTCTTGAATATTCTCACATATTCTCTTCCCTCCATTCTCCATACAACTGTCAAAAAATTTTTCTTGATGGCCTTGATTTATCCTTGTCCTTCCTCTGCTCACAGTCCTTGAGTGTGACATCCTCCCTCTAGGATATGACATAAACATCTTTACTTGATAGTTACAGTCCTCCACAACCTGGATCCAACCTGCAAAACTGGACTACTAGTTGTTCTCTGAAATCTGGACTGTGCTTACCAGCTTGAGGCATTTGTACACATTCTTCCCCATGCCCCAAATGCATTATTCATCTTTGCATTCTTGGAATCCTTATATTCTTTCTTGGATCCATTTCAGAATTGCCTCCTTCACCATGAAGCCTTCTCAAGTCCTTTGTCAAAAGCTTTTTCTGCCTCTATTCATATAATCATATGATTTTTGTTTTATTTTTGAATTGATTTGGTCAGTTATTCTCATAGTTTTCCTATTGCAGAACCAGCCCTGCATTCCTAGTATAAACCTAACTTGGTTATAGTGTAATGATCTTTGTGATATTTTGATGTAATCTCCTTGCCAGTATATATTTTTTTGCATCAGTATTTTTTAGGGAAGATGGTCCATAGTTTGTATGTTTTTCCTCCTCTGTTTTTGTTCTCCCTAGTTTAAGTATCAAAACCATATTTATATCATAGAAGGAATTTAGTATTAGAGAAGTCTAATTTTGGCAGAAGCATGAAAGTAGTAGTGGAAGAAAAGACTGGAAAAGTAAGTTGGGATCCAATTATGAAGGGTCTTTAATATTCCAGAGTCTGAACTTTGCTTAGTAGAATATATGGGACCAACCATTGAAAGATATTGACCAGATTATTGAAGATCAGACCTATGCATTAAAGAGCAAGATAGTATGAAAAAAATGCTCTGAATCACTTTTGATTAGAGAAATACATATCAAAACAACTCTGAGGTACCACATCTCACCTGTCAGATTGACTAAGACAATAAAACAGGAAAATGATAGATGCTGGAGAGGATGTGGAAAAATTGGAACATTAATGCATTGTTGGTGGAATTGTGAACTGATTGAACCATTCTGGAGAGCAATCTAGAACTATACCCAAAGGGCTATAAATAAGTAAACCAGTAAGTATAATAAGTAAACCCTTTGACCCAGCAATACCACTTCTAGGGCTGTATACCAAAGAGATCATAGAAGTGGAAAAAGGACCCATATGTACAAAAATATTTATAGCTGCTATTTTTGTGGTGGCAAAGAATTGGAAATGAAGCCCATCAGTTGGTGAATGGCTGAACAAGTTGTGGTATATGAATGTAAGGGAATACTGTCATGGTATAAGAAATGTGGAGCAGACGGACTTCATAGTAACCTGGAGAGACGTATATAAACTGATGCTAAGTGAAGAGAGCAGAACCAGGAGAACTTTGTACATGATTACAGACTGATAGACTGGGCTCCTCTCAGCAATGCAAGATTATAAGACAACTCCAAAAGATTCATGATGGAAAGGGATATCCACATCCAGAGAAAGAACTACAGAGTCTGAATGCAGATTGAAGTAAACTGCTTGCTCTCTTTTGTGTTTTGTTTTGTTTCATTCCTTCTTTCTCATTGTTCACTCCATTGGTTATAATCCTTCTTTACAACTTGACTAATGTTTAATATGAAGGTATTTTTCCATTCTACATTTGATTGCATGCCACCATGGAGGGGGAGGAGGGGAAGAAAGGGGGGAAAGAAAATTTGAAACTCAAGGGATTGTGGAACTGAATGTTGTAAACTAAAATCAAATAAATAAATTTTAAAAGAAGAAACTAAAAAAAGGGCAAGATAGTAGAGATAAGATCTCCATTGTGGACATATCTGTAGACTATTTCATACAGATAATACTCAGATGAATGTGAGCACTTGACTCATCATGTTGCTTCATTCTCTGCACCATGGTAGAACCTCGGTTTATGAGCAACCTGGTTTACTATGCTTTGCTGGACAAGGAAAAATTTTTTTGCAAAATTTGTCTTGCAGGATGAACAAAAATTTGCAGTATGAACATCATGTTTGTACTTGAAAGGCTTGCGAAGGGATGACGCTCAAGTAGGGCAATGTTTTTTTTTTTTCTTTCACCTAATCAGCCTCATTCGGCATTAACCCAATGGATGAACTCATGGATCTGCATGAGGAGCGACAGCCAGAGGTTGCAGAGGATATCTCATCTGAGGAGGAGCTTGAGACGTTGGAGGAATCCCTCACATCAAGTGAGATCAGGGAGGTTTATTAGATGTGGGAAAAAGTGAAAAATTTTGTTAAAAAACATCATCCAAATAAGGCTGTAGCAATGAGAACCATGGATATTCTTAACTATAATGCAATGTCACATTTCTGTGACATTCTGAAAAAATGTCAAAAACAAGTGTCTTTAGATAGATTCCTAGTCAGAAGTCAATGTAAAGAAAAAAAAATCAGTGAGTCAAAACATGAAAGTGATTCTAGAAAACAAAATATGAGTGAAGGCAGTAATGTTAGCCTTACTTTCAGTGAAAGTAGCGTAAGAGGGGTGGCTAGGGGGCCCAGTGAATAGAGAACCAGCCCTGGAGCCAGGAGGACCTGAGTTTAAATCCAGCCTCAGACACTTAACACAAAAACTAACCACGTGACTTTAGGCAAGTCACTTAACCCCAATTGCCCTCCCCCCAAAAAAAGGAAGTAGCATAAGAGAGAACATTCTGGATGTTGAAATCCCCTATGTTCTCATGGAAGGAGATTTTCTTTCCAAGAGATAGCCTTTCCTCCTCCTCCTCCTCCTTCCTCTCAGTCTCCCTCACACCACCCACAACTCTTCTCCAAGGCAAAGTGCAGATTAATTTGTTTTATGTTCGGTTTATATTGTGTACTAACCATTACTATTGTATTTCAGGTGCATTAGGGGCAAAAAAGCTTACTTAAAATTATAAATAATTATTTTTACATGAATATTTTTGGGGATGTTGTCATCCAACTTAACATGAATTCCTATGGAAAAATTTGCTTTACAATACGAACAAATTGCATGACGAACAGAATCTTGAAACAAATTAAATTAATAAGCTGAGGTCCTACTGTATTTTATTTTAGAGGCCTATGGAGATAAGATAATTGGCACTCTGGAAGCTCCTTTCCTTAGGAAAGACAAGCATGTCAAACTTGAGGTACCTTCTTGAATTGAGCAAAACCATCAGAGAGCCCCAGAGAATGTGGCAGTAAGAATACCCCCAAACCCTTAAGACCTTATCAGCTTCTTATATGAGTAATGGTTCTCGACTCTCATTTCTACCATTGAGGCACCTTGCTTTCAGATGCTGCAAAATGACCTTATTCTGTTTCCTGTTTACTTGTGACATTTTCCCGGTGGCATTCTACCACCAAAATCCTTGTTTGAAGCATTCTGTGGTTATTTACTGGTTGGTTGTTGTCCTTTGTTTTCAAAGAGGACCAAAATAACATCACCATACTAGAGTCAAGTTTCAGGGTGTCTTACTGTGACTTATCAAACCAGTACAAACTTGGAATATTCTACCACAGATGGGGCACAAATAGTCCATGTAAACATTTGGGATGGATTCTCTAAATTTGTGCATCTTGCATTTCTTTTGAGCTATTTCAGTTTTGCTTTGCTCGTAGAGCACGGCACCTTCTCTGATGTGGGCACACCATCATGAGTAGTCCTGTGCCAGTGTCTCCCATGTCACACAATCAAACTAATGTTGCTAAAAGAGGAAAACTAAGTTTTGTGCCCTGAATGCCTCCTCTCTCTGCCTGATGCCAACAATAAGAAGAATTGCTTGGGGGAGGAGTAGGGTCAGAATTGGTAGGGGAGAAAGGGCAAAGAATAGAGACAGGGGAAACAGTTAAGAGATTATTATTCTATTTATTTTATTACCCATAAATTGCCTTGGTCATCACTTCACACATTATAAGTGTTCAGTAAATAGTTGTTGAATGAAATAATGCCTTATTTATCATAGTTCTATAAAGAATTGGGTCCTTATACATGAACAGGAGCAGTGGAAGGGCTTCGCTATGTGTAGTGCTGAAATAATATTGCTAAATCAGGTTACTTAAATATTTAGTTCCTTAAAGAAGATATTGACCCTATATGCTACAAATGTTAAAGTGCAAATTAACTCCAGCTTTTAAGGTAAGGGTACAAATATTGACAAAGACTCAAAGTTTTAAGTTTTAATGCAATGAAACTGATTTTCCTCAAGGAAAGGTGGCTCCTCTGACTAGAGTCCATTCTCCCCAGAAGCTCTGCCAGTCAGGCAGCTGAGGCTCTGAAACCTAATTAAGATCTTTCCCTTGTCCTATCAATAAGGTGCCAATGAATATACCTACACTATTCATGGAGAGGTGTCTATCATTTGTCTCAAAGGGTCACTTTCCTCTCTCACTAAGCTGATTGTGGAATGTATTTAAATTTATCAGGAAACTCCCTTGATCAGCCTTCTTTATGTCTCAAAAGGTTTTTGTTGTTGTTTTTGTAAAGCACAATAAGATTAGGTATTATGCTATTTACTTTAGTCTGCTACTTGAACTTAGCCTCTGGACTTGTTTCTTAGTGTGAAAAGAAGACTATACTGTAATTCACACAGGGGTAACAGAACAGCAAAATACACAAAGAAAAGAAAAATGAAGGAAATGACAAGTTTTGGATTTAACTTTTTTTTATTTTAGAGCTATTTTTTTTTTCTCACTGTGTTCTGCTTCGAGGTGGTACAATTGGCTTTTCTAGTAAATATTTTGTGGAGCTCCCTGGAGAAAGGGGAAGGTAAAAAGCTCATGCACACATAGGTAGTGGCTCAGAGTATCTCTGAGGAATTAAACAGTGCTTCAAGTGTGTTGTGTATATGTTTGCCTTGGTAAGATTGACCGCCTTATCATTTTGTTTTTATTTATTTTTTCTGTTTTATAACATTACCCACTCCTACCCTGAAGCCAGATCCACTTTCAGTCCAACCCTTTCGGTGCTGAAAGGTATACTGTTGTATTCCACACTGAGGATCACATTAAGGGCCATGCCCCACAGTGAAAAGGGCACTAAAATACAGAGCCTCCAGGGCTTATCTTTTCTCCCCCAAATTATTGAATTTCTATCTCTGGCCTACGGAATTTACTTTCAAATCCTTCTGATACCTCTGGCCTCTCACTGTGGAAAGAGAAATAGTCTGTCCTCTGAGTGGAGGCTTACCAGAAGGGTAAAAACTGTCCCTATCTGGTAGTAAGCCATTACTTCCAAGAGAGAGAAATTAAAGGGTCACTAGCATGCTTGTCTTTAAAAAAAAAAATGAAGGATTTTGTGGCTTGCTGAAATTGACACTGGAACGATGGTGTTTGCACCTTAAGTGGATCAAAGACCGGTGGGATACTTTGTCTTTATTCAACAAACATCAAAGCTCTGCTCTTTGGACATTATATTACCATTGCTTTACCACAAATGGTGAACTGCAAACGAATGGATTTATGTCCTTCCTTCATAGTGTTTGGCAGGATGCTGCCTGTGGTCTATATGGTGTACTTAATTGAAATATTTATGAGTGGTTGTATCATAGAAAAGTGCAGAAGTTGAAATAGGTGCTCCAAATACCACAGACTAGTCTGGTAAAAGTAATCCGGAGCAAGGGGTCATGGCACTCATCAAAGAAAATGCAACTGCCTCTGAAAGATGAGGGAACCTGGAATCATAGGCCTGTCCCACATTTTCATGAAATTGAACAGAAGAATGTTGCTTTGCCAGTTCAAATTATTCCTTTCTCTGTGGGCTATTGCCTGAATTTTTGTCAATTAGAGATTCATTATGCTATGATAGAAAGAGAATGCATTATGGAATCGTAGAACCTAGGTTCAAATCCTAATGCTTACTGTCTATGCAACCCATGGTAGACACTGGACCTCAGTTTCTTCAACTGTAAAATGAAGGAAGTATATTAGATGTCTTCTGAGGTCCCTTTCAGTAATAAACCTATGATCCTTTGTTCATCCTTTTATTTTAAAATTTTAAAATGACAAAAGGCAAATACCCCTGAATCTTTTATTAATAACTTACCCCTTAGTGTGAATAAAGGAACTAAGATGATTTTTCTAAAGTCACTAGAGAGATTAGAGTGTAAGGAACCAGTACTTGGTGCCTACGATAAGGTAACTGGGGTGGGGTGGAATGTAGGGGAGAGGAAAGAGTTACTATTCAATGAGGTAAAGAATAAGGCATAGAATTGGAGGCTGTGACACCAAAAGGAATTTTTTTCTAACTTTCAAATTTTGTTCAGATCTGATGCTGACTATGGTATATCTTCTCAAGGCCTTTTCCAGATTTCTTTTCCTTCTAGTACATTAAGAAAACTTACTCATCTTTCCATTGGGAATGAATATAGAAAGCAGAACCTGAAGTTAACTTTCTCATAATATCTTGACTATTGATCATCTTCTGTATGGAGGTAGAATTCAGAAGTTCTTTTTCAATCAGTCAGCATGCTAAGTACTCCCAATATAATGTTGACTATTCTTAGAGATTCTCCCTGCCAATCAAGAAACTTACATTCAGTTGGGGAGATAAAATAAATAAACAGGAAACTACTAAAAAAAAAACAATAGAAACTACTTTCATTATTAACTGGAAGAATACCAAGCATTAGGACCTAACTACAATATGGGTAAAGAAATAAAATGAAGGCTGACTTGGAATGTATCAGTCACATCAAAATGCCAAATCTCAAGAGGGCTGAACTTTAAGTTTTCTGAGATGTAGAAATCTTAAGAGCTTGGGCAAAATGAATCAGAATAACCAGATTTATAGAGCTTAGGGTGGTGGAGTAGGGCTTGACTAAGAACTTTGTGTAAGACAGGAAGATTGAATATAGATAACCTCATCATTATCCTAAGATCATAGAATTATACATTTAGAGCTGCAAGGAACTTTAGAAACCATCAATGTTTAGCCTGCTTATTTTATTGATCAGGAAAATGAAACCCCAGAAGGTTAGTTATCAAAGAGAGTATAAAACAGTAGGTGGGATTTGAACCCAGGTCCTCTAATTCCAAAGCCCTGGTTCTTTCTGTTAAACAATGATAATGACTGAAGGCATTTATAGCCTTCTGAGAAACCAGTTAATTACATTTTCCTGTTATTTAAGTCTCTTTATATGTAAAGAGTTGAAGTTCCTCTTCAGGTGGATTTAGACCTATCATCAGATGGCTCAACCAAAAATCTTTAGCATCACAAGAAGAAAGTAATGATGGAGAGGAGTTTCAGGATCCCCATCATTCTTTAATCATGGATATATCAACATGTGTTGGAGGAATAAAGGTAAATAGTATAATAGCATTAACATAGGTGAGAAAATTGAGAAAGGAGACCAGAAAGCAAATATCTTTATGCACCATGAAGTTTGAGTCTAGAAGGGTATCCTTGGACTCTAAATAGAAAATACTTTCCTGACAATCCATTAATTTCTACCTGAGCCTTTAATCAAATCATGCAGATTCACATAGACATGGACATTCCATGTAGGTAATGTAGCTATATCCTCTCATTAATTCAGATAACCAGCCACAGTAAGCCATCTGTTATCTGGTATTATCAGGAAATGATGTATCAGGTTAGTCAAATAGTTTTTCTTAATAGAAATATATCACATGTCTAGTGGCAGCTTGGTTTAATCAGTAGAGATCTAGCCACAGAGCTAGGAAAATGAGGGTTCATGTTCTGTCTCTGACACATACAGTTTTGGTAATCCATGGCCAGTAAATTAACCTGTTAGTACTCTAGACAACTCTTTAAAAGTATACATTTGTGGAGAGGGTGCCAATCTGCAGTGTAGAGGGAGTTTCCTTTTGCAGTAGCACCCTGAATCAATGGAATCACAGATCTAGTTGCTATCCCTATAGCATGTATAATATAGTTAGACTCTAATTGACAGCATTACATTGAATAGTTACCTTTAATGGTAAAGGGAGTTTGCTTCATAAGAGTTCACTCTACTCATGAAATCACAGACCTAGGTCACTGCTCCACTTTTTTCCCTCCAAGAAAAGAAGAGAAAACATGTTTTCTATTCGTAGATTGCCAATTTTCATAGAAATAGAATGTAATAACATGAATTTTAGCATCTTATTGCATGTATCTCAAACTTTGATTCAAAAGGTATTTTAGAGATTTACAAAGCTACATTATATTACCAATTACTGGTGTATTCTGATTGTACAAAAGTATCTTCTAATAGTGCTCCAGAGGAAAGGAATGGCAGGGGATGGGAGAGAAGATGAGGGAAGGGAAGGAAAGAGAAAGGAAATGGGAAAGGAAAGAAAGGGAGGGAAGGAATGTTCATATAGCACCAACTTTGTGCCAAACACTGTGTTAAATGCTTTACAAATATCATCTCATTTGATCCTCACAAAATTCAACTATTTTATAGTTAAGGGAAATGAGTGTTTATGGATGTTCTACAAACAAGAAACTTCATCTCTCAACTCCAGGCATTTTCTCTGGCTATCCCCCATGTTCTCCCTCCTCCACCACAACTGTTGACCTCCTTGACCTCCTGTAAGTCCCAACTAAAATCCTACCATCTACAGAAAGCCTTCCCTAACATCTTTTAGTTCTCCTGCTTTCCCTCTCACAATTATTTTGTTTATTCTGTAGATAGCTTGCTTTTTACACATTTGTTTACATATCTCCCCCATTAAATTGTAAGCTTCTATAGGTAATGGAATGCCCTTTGCTTCATTTTGTGTTTCCCACCTCCTAGTACAATGCCTGGGACATAGTAGCCACTTAATAAATGTCTATTGAATTGTGACTTTCCCAGGGTCACATGACTAGTAACTTTCTCAAGCTGGATTTGAACTCATGTCTTTCTGACTCCCTGCCCAATGCTCTATACACTAAGTCACTAGCTGCCTCCAGAGTTACAGGAATTAGAATTTAAAGAAATTTTGAAGATAATCAACTTCAAAAATAATTTTACTTGGTCAGAGGTCAATTGCAAGGATCTCTTTGCCAGTGCTGAGGCAGGATTCTCTTCCCTTGCCCTGCTTGGATGTAGATCGAAGTGTTGGGTGGTGGTGCTAAGGTGAGGAATACTGGCATGGCAGAGCTTGTGGTGAGTATGGAGAGGGAGGAGTCCTCACAGTTCTGAGTCAGGTACCTACAAGTAAGTCTGACAACAGCTTCATGAAACCCCAGAAATTTGGGACAGAGCACTCCACTCTGGAAACAGAATACTACCTGGGCAAAGAGCTCAAAAAATAAGTAATTGGCTGGAAAAATGAACAAACATAGGGGGAAAAAAATCAGACTATAGAATATTTATTTGTTGACAAAGAAGATCAAAACATAGATCCAGGAAAAGACAATAGAGTCAAAACTCCTCCATCAAAAGCTTCCAAAAAAATATGAATTGGTCACTGGCTATGGAGGAGCTCAAGACGGATTTTAAAAATCAAGTAAGAAGGGGTGGTCAGGTGGCACCCTTATATATATATATATACTTATATTTATAATTAACACCCACACAAAATAACTGGCCTTGTAACCTTGAGTAAGTTACTTAAGCCCAATTGCTTAGGGGCAGCCAGGTGGCGTAGTGAGTAAGAGCACTGGTCCCAGTGTCTAGAGACCTGGGATCTGTTCCAGCCTCTGATACTCAGCACCCACACAAAAATAATAACTGGCTGTGTAACCTTGAGCAAGTTCCTTAATCCCAATTGCTTTAAAAAAAATCAAGGAAGAGAAGTAGAGGAGAAATTGGGAAGAGAAATTAGAGTGATGCAAGAATATCACGAAAACAAGTCAACAGCTTGCTAAAAGAGACACAAAAAATACTAAAAAAAAAACACCTTAAAAGATAGACTAACTCAAGAATATTAAGGAATGATATCTAAAAAATAAAACTAAGAGATGAGAGAGGAATATATTGGGAGGAGAAAGGGAGAGAGAGATAATAGGGTAAATTATCTCACATAAAAGAGGGAAGAGAAAGCTATTATAATAGAGGTGAAGAGCAGGGAGGTGAAAGGGAATCAGTCAACCTTACTCTCATTGGATTTGGCTTAAGGAGGGAATAACATACACACTCAATTGGATATCTTACCCTATTGGAAAGTAGCTGGGAGGGGGAGGAGAAGGGGAAAATGATAGAAAGGAAGGCAGATTGGGGTAAGGGTTAGTCAGAAGCAAACATTTCTGAAAAGGGACAGGATTAGGGGAGGCTTGGTGGTACATGAATAGAGCACCAGCCCTGGAGTCAGGAGGACCTGAGTTCAAATCCAGCCTCAGACACAACACAAAAACTAGCCGTGTGACCTTGGACAAGTCACTTAACCCCAATTGCCCTCCAAAAAGGAAAAAAAACAAAGAAAAAAAGAAAAGGGACACGATCAAAGAAGAAAATAGAATAAAAGGAGGGTAGGATAGGATGGAGGGAAATACAGTTAGTCTTTCACAACATGACTATTGTGGAAATGTTTTTCATAACTACACCTATATAACCTATATTGAATTGTCTGTCTTCCTAATAGTGGTGGGTGAGGAGGGAAGAAGGGAGAGAATCTGGGACTCATAGTTTTAAAAATAATGTTAAAAATTGTTGTTGCATGCAATCAGGAAATAAGATATACAGGCAATGGGGTATAGAAATCCATCTTGCCTTACAAGAAAGTAAGAGGGAAGGGGGTAAGAGGAAGAATGGGGGGGGAGGTGAATATATGAGAGGGCAGACTGGGAGAAGGAGTCATCAGTATGCTTGCTGTCTTGAGGTGAGGGTAGGGGAGAGATAGGGAAAAAGTTTGGAACTCAAAATCTTGTGGAAATGAATGTTGAAAACTAAAAATAAATAAATTCTGCAAAAAAATAGACTAACTCAAATGAGAAAAGTGGTCCAAAAAGCCAGTAATGAGAATGCCTTAAAAAGCAGAATTGGACAAATGGAAAGGATGTCCAAAAGCTCATTGAAGAAAATAATTACTTTAAAATTAGAATGGAGCAAATGGAAGCTAATGTTTTTATGAGAAATCAAGATATTGTAAAACATCCAAAAGAATGAAAAAATAGAGACAATGTGAAATATCTCATTGGAAAAACCATTGACCTGGACAACAGATCCAAGAGAGATAACTTAAAAATTATTGAACTACCTGAAAGCTATGATCAAAAAAAAAAAAAGCCTAGACATAATCTTTCAAGAAATTATCAAGGAAAACTGCCCTGATCTTTTAGAACCAGAGGATAAAATAGGAATTGAAAGAATTTACTGATCACCCCTTGAAAGAGGAAACCTCCTAGGAAACCTGCTAGGAATATTGTAGTCAAATTCCAGAGTTCCCAGGTCAAGGAGAACATATTACAAGCAATCAGGAAAACATAGTTCAAGTATTGTAGAAACACAGTCAGGCTAACACAAGATCTAGTAGCTTCTACATTAAAATATTGACGAGTTTGGAATATGATATTCCAGAGGTCAAAGGAGCAAGGATTAAAACCAAGAATCTCCTAACTAGCAAAACCATACATCAGGGGGGAAATGGCCATTTACTGAAATAGAGGACTTTCAAGCATTCTTTTTTTTTTAAAGCAATTGGGGTTAAGTAACTTGCTCAAGGTTACATGGCCAGTTATTATTTTTGTGGGGGTGCCAAGTATCTAAGGCCAGAACTGATCCCCGGTCTCCCAATGCTGGGGCCGATGCTCTTACTCACAGCGCCACCTGGCCGCCCCTAAGCAAGTGGCACTAAGTAACTTGCTCAAGGTTGCACTGCCAGTTATTGTTGTGTGGGTGTTAAGTATCTAAGCCTGGAACCAAACCCAGGTCTTTTGATGAAAAGACCAGAGCTAAATAGAAAATTTACTTTCAAATATAAGAATCAAGAGAAACATGAAAAGGTAAACAGAAAAGAGAAATAATAACAGAGTTATTAAAGTTAATCTGTTTTCATTCCTACATGGAAATATAATATTTGTAGCTCATGTGACTTTTTTCAGTATTAGGATAGTTGAAGGGAGTGTGTGTGTGTGTGTGTGTGTGTGTGTGTGTGTGTGTGTGTGTGTAGACAGCGTGCAGAGTCAGTTGAATATAAAGGGATGATATATAAAAAATAAAATTAAGGGATGAGAGAGGAATATATTGGGAGAAGGTAAAAGGGGGAGACAGAATAGGGTAAATTATCTCACATAAAAGAAGTAAGAGAAAAGTGTTACAATGAAGAGTAAGAGCAGGGAGGTGAAAGGGAATTAGTCAATGTTACTCTCATTGGATTTGGCCTAAGGAGGGAATGACATACACTCCCAATTGGGTATCTTACACTACAGGAAACAAAGGGGGAAGGAAATAAGGGGGGATGACAGAAGGGAGAGCAAATTGGGGGAGGGGATAGTCAGAAGCAAACATTTTTCAAAAGTCACAGGGTCAAAGGAGAAAATAAAATAAATGGGGGGGTGGGATAGGATGGAGGTAAATATAATTAGTCTTTCACAATATGACTACTCTAGAAGTGTTTTTTATAACTGCACATTTATAACCTATATTGAATTGCTTGTCTTCTCAGTGGGGGTGGTTGAGGAACAATGAAGGAGAGAATATAGAACTCAAAGTTTTAAAAACAAATGTTAAAAAAAATGTTTTTACATGCATCCCAGAAATAAGATATACAGGCAATGAGGTATATAAACCCATCTTGCCCTACAAGAAAGTAGGGGGGAAGGGGGTAAGAGAGAGGATGGGGGAATAGAAGGAAGGGCAGACTGGGGGAAGGGATAATCAGTATGCTATCTTAGGGTGGGGGTAAGGGAATGATGTGGAGAAAATTTGGAACTCAAAATCTTGTGGAAATGAATGTTGAAAACTAAAAATAAATAAATTCTGGGGAAAATAATTTTTCAAATTAATAATATTCTTAAAGCCCAAGTTAGGGTATGCTCATCCTCTGCTTATTGAATTCCAGTGGCTTCTATAACCTTTGGCCACAAAAGCAAACCCTTCTATTTGTAATTTAAAAACCTTCACTACATAATTCCAACCTACCATTACATGTTCTTTATGTACTCTATAGTGGAACAAAACTGATTTTCTTATTGTTCTTCATGTGATACTCCATCCTCTATCTCCATTTATTTACACAGATTATTTACCATGCCTGGAATTCATTCCATCTTCACTTTGAATTCTTAGAATCCCTAGTTTTCTTGAAATCTCAACTCAAATTCCACATTTTAGATGAAGCTTTTCCTGATCATAACTCCTGTCGCCATTTTTTTTTTCTTAAGCAAGAGGACTAGATCTGTAATATATTTTTTTTTTGAAAACCAATTCAGTTCTGCATCTTACAGTTTTTGTTTCCTGGGACCACTGAGAGGTTAGGTTGACTTCTTTCATTCAGCCTGTATCTTATAGAGGTAGAGGTGTCCTCTTTCTGACTCTAATGTCAGCTTTCTGTCCAGTATGCCATACTTTAACTCCCTGACCTGACCAAATTATCTTGCATTTATTTTGTATATACTTATATACATACATTCTTTTACCTTATGGAAACTCCTTGAAGTTAGATTACTACTTTTTTGTTTTGTTTTATTTCTTTCTTTGTATCCCTGGCATCTAATGTACATAATAAGTACTTAGTAAATGCTTATTGATTGATGAGAAAACTGAGTGTCAATGAGGTTAAATGAATTACCTAAGGGGAAAAGTAGTAAATAGAAAAATTATGACTTATACACAATTTGTTTGACCCTGAAATAAGTATGTATTCCATTCTACTAAGATTTATCTTGAGCAAGATAAAGCTTTCTTTTTAGGAAATAATAAGTTCCTACCATGTTTCCCCGATAAGAAGACCTATCCCGAAAATAAGCCCTCCCCTTACTGTGTAAGATTCCTCTAAAATAAGCCCTCCCCCGAAAATAAGCCCTATTGAGATTGCTACTGTAGTGAAGGTGATCCCCTGCGCTACACGCTACATTATGGTACCCTCTGTATGCACCATCCCCACCCCCCCGTGAAACACACGCCGTGCTCCAAGCTGCATCCAATCAGAGCTGCAGCAGTGAGCGCGTCATCCTGTTCTTCCCCAGTGATTTGCTTATTGAATAAAGGTACATTTTTTTGTTCACATTTACCTGTTTATTAAAATTGCTGTCAATGTTCATTAAAATAAGCCCTCCCCTGAAAATAAGCCCTCTGGTGTTTTTCTGTCCAAAAACAATTAATAAGACAGTGTCTTATTATCGGGGAAACACGGTAATTGCTGAAGGTTTCCTAGTGGAGGTTAAATGAGACCAGTCGGGGATATTTTAGGGAGAGGAGTCCTGTTCAGTTTCTGTTTGGACTGGATGTCTTTTGGGGCCCCTTCCAACTCTTGAAATTTTATGATTCTTGCACTAAATTGTTCAGTAATTATTATTTGTTTCTTATGTGCATTGATGGCCTTTTTTTTTGCTAATCCTAGCAAAGAAATTCTCTTCTACTTTTTAATTCTTTATGCATTCAGAATCAGAAAGAAAAGGGTTAGTAGAGGAGGTAATTATGAACTTGAACTTGTTACAACAAAATGGAATCAATACATGTTGACTGTTAATGGAATAATGGAAAAGGATACATGGCAGAGTAGTAATAGTGTTTACATTCTGTGTGGGGGGAAGGGAGGGAGAAGAATGATTACTAAATCATTTTCTTTTTTGACTGAACCTGTGATTTCACCAACTTCAGTGGTTCCTGGTGAGGAACTTCTTTCACTCAGGCAAATCAGAGACTTCTCTACAACTTCTGGTCTTAGAGATTTGCCTGTAGGTGCTGAGCACACGAAGTGACTTAACCAGGATCACATAGCCAATATAGAGCAGAGGCAGGATTTGAACCTAGGACTTCCTGACTTTGAGACTAGATCAGTACTTCTTATTATTTTACCACCAAATATTTTCTTTCTTTGGTTTCCTGAAATTTCCCTGTGACTGACTCTTTAGGGATTGGAAACACTCTCCCAAGAAGAACCATTCTATAAACTTCAAAGAAATGAGCCTTGTCGGATAGGTTTTTGTTTATCTCTCACAAATGTTGACTTTCTTTTTTTTTTTTTAAGCAATTGGGGTTAAGTAACTTGATCAAGGTTACGTGGCCAGTTATTTCTGGGTGTGGTGCTAAGTGTCTGAGCCCAGATTCGATCCCCCAGGTCATCCTGACATTGGGGCCAGTGATCTCACTCTCTGTGCTACCTGACTGCCCCAATAAATGTTGACTTTAAAATTTTTGTTAAGTTAAAGAATAAATGGAAAGTGGAGGAAATATATATATATATATATATATATATATACACACATATATATGTGTGTTTACATACACACACACACACACACATATATATATAATATAACTTTTAGTTAAATAAACAACTTTTAAAGAACATACATAAAAATTCCACGTTAAAATAAATCTTTTAAAAATTCTCATTTTCTTTTCATTTGCCAAATATATAGTTTGCTATTATGTGTGCTTTCCTGGTTAGTAGACACTACATAGAAAAAGCCTAACCAGCCCACTGCTGAGGTCCCAAGAATGCAGGGTTTTTCTCCCTTCTCATTTTTCTGAGGTGATGTCATCCAGTGTGGTATTATAGTGAATATTTATTATCTTTGAGCAGGCGAGTGTGCTATGTATAATCCCAAGCTTTTATCCACTTATTTTCTTGCCTTAAATTCTCGTTCAATCTATTCTCTGTTTTGTAATGAAAGGGAATAAGGAGGGAGAGAGAGAGGAAGGAAGGAAAGAAAGAAAGAAAGAAAGAAAGAAAGAAAGAAAGAAAGAAAGAA